>NC_141698.1:1031142676-1031694240 GCF_964263255.1 Lissotriton vulgaris
AGATCACACACTTTGCGATCGAGCACCGGCCACACTTAAATAGGAGTCGCTCAAGTGGCATTTCAAAGCTAGACTCAGAACTCCAAGAAGAAAACCAAAGCAAAATCAAAATGGCTGTGGATGGTATACTAATAAAACCAAACTAAAACTGCGAGTGTGGGAGGCCGAGGGACAAAAGCCTGAGGAACCCTGAACAGAATCTAAGCTGCACCATTCCAATCACATTTTTTCAAGGCTTGCACTGCCACTAACAATAGCACCCCAATTAAAAAGTACCAATTAGTATTGAGTGTGCAAATTCAACAATAAACAAGCATCGGCAAAGCAACTCGATGTCACCTTTAAAATGTGACTACGAAGTCAGCGCAAGGATGCCTGCCAGGTGATAGTGCGCTTTATAATTTTCATAACATAAATAAATAAATAAATAAATAAGTGGTTAGGTAACACAATGTTTGTCATTGACAAAATGGTCATTTGCCGTGGTCTCCATGAGAACAAACCAGGAAGTTAATACATCTTACTGCAATGATGACGGCATGCACCATTTTGTGCTGGCCCTCAGCCCATCTTTGACAGTATCCATCTGCACAAGTGTCCCATGTACACAGCCCGAACGGAAACAACGATACTCCTACCACGCACAATAGCAGAGGGGTAAAGACACCAATCAAGAAGGATTGCACACGTTACTGGGGAGAGGCCAAACACCCTCTCCCCCTTTAGGGACACAGGACGTTCTATCTGGGTGCCTTAACGGAGGTCAGGTGCCTGGAACACCCCATGCCTACAGCCACTCCCTACCATGAGCGAGTGCACACTCTGGGGTTACGCTATGGCCAACAGAGCCCGGTTCCTCCAGTTGAACATCTCAGTAAAACATGGCAAAATAAGGAGGGGGCTCACAGGTCGTACATTTTACTAAAAATAAATAAATAACAAGCATTGGCATAACCAATAGGTCTCGCCTTTGGGACCTTATAAGTGTTTAGTTATCCAGCATAATGTCCTTAGTGCAACAACATCAAGTGGTGCATGGCTAAACGCTTATAAGGTCCCAAATGCGAGACCTTTTGGCTATGCCAATGCTTGTTTATGTTGATGAAATCAAGACGGCGTTGGTAAAGTAAATGGATACCCTACGCCAATGCAAACTTGACAGCCAAGTTGGAACTGAGCTACCATCCATCGAGCTTAAATAACTTGTTTACCCTTTTAATTTACTGCAACGTATGCTATTCTTAATGATCAAAGTCAATGGTAATATTTAAGAGAGAGTTGAGTTCATTGTCATGTATGCTTAGGACAGCATTTATGTGTTGCTACTGATTTAAATCCTTCGTCTGTCTCAGTTGAAAAAATGTCAGGGCTCTCCTGGCACCTTTTAAAACTGACAAAAATGTGTTTCTCATAAGTGAAGGCGCCAGAATGCTCTTCTTATGTTTTCCTCTGTGATAAATGTTGTGTTCAATCAGACTAAAAGAAGAGTTGTGTAGGATCTTAGCTCAAAAGAATAGTTTATGCCATTAGCCACCTAGGGTGGTTCGGTTCACGTCAGGCAGAGATTGGTCAGGGAGAACGCTACTTATTGATTGGAAATAGTGTCCATACTCATCCGCCGTGCATGCACAGTCCAGTTTGGCTGTCCTGATTTTATGATGCTCTGTGCGCGAGACTGCCGGGTGACAGCGGCATCGCACTGAGGTAAAGGAAACAAGATGGGGGTTGCAAGTTGAACATACAACCACAAGGGGTGGAGGACTAATGGGGGATGCAACAATAAAAAGACGAGGGAAGAATGGGTGTATGTGTAAAGGGGGAAACAGGAAACACAAGCAACAAGTTCAAGAAGCAGCAACAAACACGAGCAGGCATCAAAGAAAGAAATTGTCCCCAAAACGAACACATGAACACAGAACCCTATAGATAAAGTAATTGGGTGGTGCTCTGTGGGAGGAAACAAAAGACAAAATGTAGGGATGTGGTGTGGAGTGGTGTGGCTCACGGGTTAGAGGCAGCAGACCCGGGAGCAGAGGACGGCCCCGGACCAGGACCAGGGTTCAATTCCCAACGTAGCAGGGTCGTGGGTCGTGGACCAGGATCAGCGGACTCGATAATTCTCATCTCGGTCCTAACTCTAACCAGGGATCACACTCGGCAACTCTGGGCATTAGCTTGCCTCATCTCCACAACGGCCCCCCACAAACGCCGGGGATGCCTGGTTTCACCTTGGAGATACCCAATAGGGACCATCTCACAGGGAAAGCCAGTACGGGTTCCCCAGCGGTCTACTGCGCAGAGATACTCCTTCGGGAGTTGATTCAAGCGCATTACAAACCCACAATTAAGGGATAAAGAGGAAGGTATAGGCACTATCAAGAAAGCATTTTTTAACGGCAATGGAAGAGACGAATAAAAAGGCAATGGGCGGGTTGTATGCCCACACAGTGAATACAGCATGGTTTCGACAGACAGCGCATGCGCTGCCTAGGCTCAACCTAAAAATAGTAGGGGCATATTACCAACACGTAGCGATAATTATCGCTAAACGTGCTTAGCCCGTTTTCTTCTATTGCTGGATTTTATCGCCATGATAGGGCTGTATTAACAATGCTTTTTGCGCATTGGCAATATGAAATCCAGCGATAGTGGCCAAAAACCCCTTCAACGCGAGAAATCAGGAGATAAATGATCAGCAATAATGGCAGAGCTCGATGATACTGAAGTGTGGATTTAACTTCACAATCCACCTCCCATAGGACATAATGCTAAGTCTGCTTTTTTGCCGACGTTAAAATCAGGCGATAATTTATTTATTTATTTGCAAAGTTTTATATAGCGCTGGCTAGACCCGGAGGTATCAGAGCGCTTTACATGAGGATCAGCGAGTTACAGGTTACATAATTACATGGCCAAGTATAGACATAGGAGAAAAACATGAGATTACATAATAATATGAGTTATTAGCACGTACACGCGTTGGGGGCTTAGCGCGAGTTCAGGCATCACTTCGCGCATCTGTTGCCGGCCTGTTAATTTGGCAAAGCCGTGTCAGCGCGTATTTTAATGCTGTTATCCTCAGGAAGGCCTACTTTGCATCTAATTAGCGATGCAAGGCGAGGAATTAGGAAAACTGCTGCTAACATGCGCTAATGCATGTTAGCCGTGCATTTTAAATATCTCGAAATTATGATCGCTGCTACGCGCCGGAAAAGCGGCAATATGTCCGTTGTTTATATGCCGGTTGAATTTACACTTGCAGAGAAGCATTTAGAGTAAAGGAATAGTACATGGAACAAAAGGAAGAGCTCTCTGAATTGCCAATATTATTGTCATATTTTGAAAAGATTTTGTATTAAATGCAAGAATAATTCAAGCTTCCTTAAAGTACTTTTTGGGTGCTTTGTTCAGTTTTCTCCCACCGGTTTTATAGTTACTATGTTAGTAAAATTCCAGTAGTGTGTACAAGTAGATAAGGTAAATGTACTTTGCTTGGTGGGGGGACATTTTTAAATGAGCTTTAGTAGATTTTCATTTATTTTGTACTGTATGAAATGCTGCCATCTAGTGTTCAACCATGTATCTTTCAGAAACAAAATAAGTCATTATACCTTCACTCTGGATGGACAAGTTACATCTATAACGAGGGTGATTGTCTAGAAAGATATTAGCACCTGCGGCATCCCTTTAAATATAATCAAACCTTTTAGCTCCCTGCCTTCCTCAGTACACATAAGTAGAGAAAGTCCTTTTTTTCTGTTTCCCATGAGTCAAACCTTTCACGAAACGCTGACTACTGCTCTGTAACTGTAGCTACTAACACCTCTTTCTTGTTTTTTTGTGCTTTTCTTTCATTTCTTTTCTTCAGATGTGCTATCAGAGATTCTGCTTGGAAAGTCCTCCTTTGTTCACACTCGAGAATAAACGTTGTGTCTTTATTGTTTGCTTATTATGATGCCTCTTGCCGTGAAGGTGATATCCTTGAGGCAGGGCCTGCACATTGAGGCCCTGGTTTTCCTGTTGTCCAAGATCTACACCCCTCGTGCAGAATGTCTGCGCCTACAGCTAACAGGAGGGGAAGGCTCCTGTGCCACTGCACCTGCTGCACTATTGATATCTACACCCCTGTCACTTCACAACTCTCTCCTCTCTTTGCTCCCTTTCACTCCTTACTTCTTGTATTTGAAAACCAGTGTGCCCAAATATGTTCATTATCTCCCTACCCAGTCTTTCTTCCTTGTCTCATCCCCTAAACCCTAATTCCTTGTCTTAACTAAATGAAACCCTAAGGGAAAATGTAAAGTTCATAGTTGTCTTACGTGAGTCAGAAGTCCGACAGCATCTCACGAACACAGGAACGAGCAAACAAAGCTCCTCCCAAGGGGCCAAGTTTTATACCTTTTCTCTATCTAAAACTAGCTAAAAGAATACAATTAACAGACCATCTTGCAAAATGATTGGTTGTCAAGCATCAGTCCATGAAGTCATCGCCTTCTCATTCAAAATCATATTTTTTAAAAGCGGCCTTGTCCATTGTCTACATGTGACACTAGCTCTTCGAAGAGCTTCGCAACATTTTATTAAATAACAGTTCGTTGCTTCCTCAGCTCAAGCTTTTCCGCCGCTATGTCCTGTCCTTGGCAAAGAAAGTTATACAACGCTAGGCACATCCTGCACAGTTTTTTTCGAAGATTATGAACAAAACGCTTTTATTCATTCTTTGCTGTGCATGGCCCATCTCAACAGGACTTCGGGGACATCCATTTTAGAACAGGCCACAGGCCTCTTTTACCGAGACTCTAGTATGCAAGGAAACACAAGACATTAATTAATTTGAGTAATGAAAATTATTCTGTCACCCACCCCCTTCACTAATGTTAACCCATTAGTCTATGTTATCTAGCTTTAAGCACAAGAAATGAACAAAACTCTGTCACATAAAAGACACAACATAAACTAGAGCACATTTAAATATAAGCACATGCTATTATTTTAATCAGCCGCAGTTAATGTTGACAAAACGAAAATACAAAGTTAATATATTATTCAAACGTACTGACAAATGCAACAAGAGCACATAATATTAATCCCGCGTGTTTATGAAGGTGCACATTATTCTAGGTTGAGGTAATACAAAAAAACATGCAGCACTCATTAATATTATTATTAATTATGGGAGTTCAAGTCACCAAACAAAAACTTGATAAATTTTAAAAGTTCGCTTCATCACCGGTAAAGTGCACTCTATGCTTTTAATTTACAGAATTTCCTACAATACCCCACCAACTTGCTGATTCGAGGGCAACTGTGGGAAAAATATACTCTAGACTAAAATACATAGTCTTGCACCTGCTGTGTACCTTGAGCTCCGAGTTGTCGCAGGTAAAGCAGGAGGCACGCATTAGCAGGTTGTTTTCGGGGACTTAATTAGAGGTTTCTGGCTTGAAGGGAGTTTGTTTGCTGGGTTCCTGCTGTCCTCATTAGCAGACTGCGTGAGGTCTCCTCCACTTCAATTGGCAAAGCCCCTTCCGGCAGCAGGATGCAATGATAGCGAGGCTACTTTTTTCACTGTTTGGTCTTGGCGGGAGTTCACTCATGATCACACATGACTTATCTCTGCTGGCCCAAATGCTGTTTGGTTGTACATGGTGTCTGTGCCAGATAATTCCACTGTGATGTGCTTTTGACGCATTGTATTCTATTTTAGTTCCCCTTAGATCCACCAGTCCCATATGTAACAGTTGTTTTTGTTGTGTACATTATAGACCATATTTGGGGAATAAATTGCATCCTGCCTACCAGTTAACATATGCAGTACAGTAGCTGTGTTATGGGTGTTTTGAAGGCAATTGCTGTTTTCTATAAGCGTAGCCTAAACCCTGCAGTCACATTCACAATGTGTAAGTGTTTTACAATATTTTTTTAATCAGGTTCTTCTGTTGTATATAATGCTGTCTTAGTTTTTATAAAGGTAACAAAAATGCTTAACACTTTTTATTATAACTTTTAAACATAATGCACATCAGCCACAATGCCCTACAACATAGCCAAAACATCAGGATAAACACATAAGGTCCCAAAAGCGAGACCTATTGGCTATGCCAATGCTTGTTTTGTTTGTGTTTGGTTCCGCCTGTCTGTTTCTTTTTGTTCTGTGTGTTTCTGTGCGTGAGGGCTGCATCCCTTGGGAAAGTGAGGCGACGCATATACATTCTAAAAGATAAAATAAACACAGATCGGCTGCAAACATGCGCGGCTTGCTGTAAAGTGGTGCGGGAAACTTTTCCAATGGAACTGTTCAGGCATTGCAAGAACAAGGGTGCGGGAGAGCGGGTGGGAGATGCTAAGATAATGGGGGCAGAGGGCGCCACATAGAAACCACAGAAGAGAAGCTGTCCACAGGCAACTCTAAAGGACTTTACTGGGACCCTTTACCCTAGCAGCAGCCTGTCCCTTCTCCAAAGCAGGTAGCACCCCTGGCGGAGGGCCACAACTGGCGTTTCCAATGAGTACACTCCCAAGGCCACATCTGAGGGTGCACTGGGGTGCCCATGGGGTGCGCTCGTCTAAGGGTGCTCAGGAGGTGCTATTGTCTGCGGGTGCACTT
This sequence comes from Lissotriton vulgaris, assembly GCF_964263255.1. Taxonomy (NCBI): domain Eukaryota; kingdom Metazoa; phylum Chordata; class Amphibia; order Caudata; family Salamandridae; genus Lissotriton; species Lissotriton vulgaris. Next base: position 1,031,149,284 of record NC_141698.1, read on the forward strand.
TGGAGACACCTGCATATGAAGGGTTAGTTTGTGTCACCTTCTGGTGCCCTTGGTGTGCCCATTCTGAATACCCGATGGGTGCATACTTGCCTATAAATAACTAATTGCTGCTTGTATCACATTGACGAACACACAATTTGTTTTTTGGGATGCTCAGATACTAAGTCATCTTCAAAATGCATTACATGCCAAGGTGTTTGGCAATACTATTGGGGAGGGCTTATTTGGTTCTTACTTTCCCTCCATATTAAAGAAACAGTAGATGTTTGAGCACCCAGGCTAATGTGCTGCATAACTAAAAAAAAAAGAATTTCAGCCAGCATATTACTCTTGTCTCCCCTCCATCTTAACCTATTTCCCATTTCCTGGTTCTTCAGCGCCGCAAGGTAATAGGAATAGCGCTACTCAAACATCATCACTCCATTACATGGAAGAAAACAAAAGGCAAAAATGATTGTCATTTTCAATGCCAAGAGCTCTAACTCTTGCAAATGCGAGACCTATTGTATTGGAAATGTTTGTCTCAAATATGGCTCCACGACAAAAAGGCACATATCTCTACCTTTATTTACGGTGATGCACACTGACACCTCTTTAGATGTAGTCCCAGTAAGGAAACGTAAAATACATTGAAATGATTGCAGTCACAACCAGCAACACATACATCATCAGCTATACACTCATCTACCTGCCCTTGTGTCATATACACGGGCAGGGAGTAGGTCACAGCCTTCTCTGTCTCTCACTGTGACAAAGGTCACCTCTTCCCTGCTTGGTCCTACACACTCAAAGGTGTCCTGCACTTGCTCTGGGGTGGTTCATAACAGGGAGGTGACATGGGAACTTTGGAGCTGGTATGAACTCTATCCCTCTTAAGCCTCCTGAAAGGACCTGGGATGCTGGAATTACCTACAGCTCCTAGCAGGGCAATATGACTACAAACTTGGCAGAGGCGTGGGTACCCAACGGTGACCTAAGATTACACACCTTGGTTGGTAGCTCTAACAGTAGTTACCCACAATACGAGGTGCACTCACTGCCTGAGCAGAAGTGGTAAGGTCCAGGTGCTATTGTTTCACTCCTATCTTCTGTACATGGTGTGTGATGAGGACAGGCAGGGACTGATATGGGCCCAAGGAGTCTGGTACCGGTGGCTGCCAGTGATAGGGTTTCCAGATGTCTAGTCCATTCTTCAGTGAAAGGCCTCGCCACCATCATTTTGGGCTAAGTTTGCGCAATACAAATTTAGCTTCATTCATTCATAGGCTACTCCCCGCTTACTTTCTATTCAGCCATTCCATCTTATGCACCTTGATGCCTTTGGGCTAAGATTGTGCAATACAAATTTAGCTTCATCCTTGTCTGGGTTTGAGGTTCGTGCTGGATGGGTAGAGCTTATGGAAAACTGGAAGGCAAACTCTTTTTGTAGCATTTAGGGACATGAATTTGCGTTTTTGTTTTGAATAAATTAGAAGTTGATAATTATTTTGTGACGATTGCTTCCCACCACTTCCATAGGTTGGTCTTTGAGGGATTAGGACTGATCTCCCTCAATTCTCTCTCAAAAGAGTGGTCGGGGTAAGGGGTGAATATCTGCAGTCGGGGCTGGCTTTAGTGTTGGTGGTGCCCCGTGAGAAGTCTTTGTTTTTGATTTCCCCCACGACCTTCTTCTTCACAGATTCCCTCACTGCCACCCTTCAATGGTGCTCCTAATCTCTCCTTAGCCCCCTCCCACATTTATTTATTTTATAGCGCTACTCATTCCAATATAGGCTAGCAAACATATTGCCTATATATTTAATAGGAAATTTTACGTATGGCAATGACGACTACAAGGTGTGGGAGTCTCATGTCACCCATTCTGGTAGGCATTATAAGTTAGGAATGCTTGGTCTGGAGAAACAAAGGGGCAGAATAACTATGTTTTTACAATGCACAATAATGAAAGTTGCTGCGCTGAGTTGCATGAATAGGAGAGCAGAACAGCACCACATCTATGAGATATAGTGCTGTGGCTCACTCCTTTATTGCTGGTGTACCTTAGAATAGCTTCTGTCAAAGCACACACCTTTGCACCAACGTGCAAGAGTGTTTGTGTGATGTTGAACTTAGGTGATACACCAGGAGGGTACACTTCCACCACAAAAATGATATGCTTTGTGTTAGATTTCGGGGTCTATAGTTGGCACAGGTAGGTACTTGTGACAAATAGGGACCCTGGCAGTCTCTGTGATGGTACTCGCAGTGATGGTAATCTTTCCCCACCGGAGTGATGCGTTCTACAAGCGAAGGATGCGTCAGTTCTTGCAGGCGCTGCGACGATCTTGATTTTTGCGGCGGTGGGAATTACCTCGTACTGTCGGGGATGTGCTCCGCAAGTGAGCGATGCGTGAAACTTTGCAGATTGTCTTCGTTTATCCTTGTCCAGCTTCCCAAACAACAGGTACAACTTCCAGAGGCACCACAACTGGCCCAAGTACTCTAGGAAGGACAGAACTCTCCCAGTAGATTTCAGGGGGGAAGCTGTGGGTGAAGTCCTTTTGTTCCTGGGACTTCTTAACAGGGAGCCAGCTCTACTCAGGCCCTTGGAGATATCTTCAAGCAAAGGGACACACCACAAAGCAAAGTCCTTCCCCTCTCCTTGGCAGCAAAGCTACTGCAGGTCAGCCCACAAACACACAGCAGGACAGTCCTTCTTTTCAGTCGTCCAGCTTTCTCCTTGGCAGAGGTTCCTTCTTGATTCCAGGATGATTTAATTTTCTTTAGTCTGGGGTCCTATACTTACACCCCTAAAAGTCTTTGTTCCCTTTGTGAAGGAGGGCTCTGAGCCCGGTCTGATCCAGTTCTGGGTGTTCCTTGAGCACTTTGTTTTCCTGGTTTCTCCTTTCCTTTCAGAGAGAGGGGCAGGGTCGTCCGCCGCCGGGCAGGAGGTGGAGCCAGCATTCTGGAAGGCAGGAAAAGCACTATTCAGGCCCTGGTGTTACCCCCCCCCCCCCATCCACCACCACCACTCTAGATGCAGATGGAGCTATTCAGCCCAGGGATGGCCCACTCAGCCTCTGGGAGCCACCCAGCCCCTGTCACTCACAAACCAGACAGTCAATTCACAAACATGCCAAGGCACACAGAAAGGTCAGACAAGAGAACAGCCACTTTCTAAAAGTGCTGTTCTCAAACACAGGATTTCAAAACCACCTTTCCTAAAAGATGTGTTATTAATTTCTGAGTTCAGGGAAACCAGACTTTTATGTCCTATCTTGCTCCTATGGGAAGATATGCAGGTAACCACTATAAACAGCAATCCCCATTATAGCCTATGGGCAAGATAGCCTTACAATAGTGAAAAACAAAAATGGCTGTAATTCACTACCAGAAGATGTCACCTGCACTAGTACATGCTCTACCTTTCACACACACTGCACCCTTCCATAGGGGTGTCCAATGTGTTCAATGTGTACAGAAAGGGAAAGGTTAGGCCTGGTCAGTTGGGACACTGGCCAGGTTGACATGGCAGTCCATATACTGCACACAGGCCCTGCGGTGGCAGGCCTGAGACACCATTTTAGGGTTACTCATGTGGGTGGCACAATCAGTGCTGCAGGTCCACTAGTATCATTTGAATCACCAGCCCTGGCACACTCAGTGCACTTTACTAGGGACTTCTTGGTAATACAAATATGCCAATCATGGATAGCCAATTACAATTACAATTTACTCAGAGAGCACTTGCATTTTGACAATTGTCAGCAGTGGCAAGGTGCCCAAAGCATCTAAACCAGCAAAAACAAATTCCAGCACAGCGTCGAAAATACAGGAGGTAGAGTCAAAAAGTCAGGAGAAACCACGCCAAAGATGCCAGGTCTAACACTTTGACAAAGTTTAACCCTTTACCACTATGTATGTGTGCTGAGCGGTGCAGCAAATATGCAAAGTTGGAGATGTTTGCAGAAAAGAAATATATTCTCCAACTTTATGCCTGCCTCAAGGAGGTGTAATTTTGAGATCCAAATCCCTTTAGAAGATAGGGATTAGTGTGAGAAATCCAGGTTTGCATCCCTTTTGTGATGTGAACCATGTGCAAAGTTAGTAAATACCGCCTAGAAACATAAAACAACGAAAGTGATGTCATACTTATAAACATGTATTGAAACACAAAAGAACCCTTTTTCACAACCTTAAATTAATGAAAGATAGAGGGAATAAATAATGAGGCTCTAACCTATGCCTTTCAATTCGCATGCAGAACTTTGATGCCAGTTCATATCTCAATGTGCTATATTATTAGTTTTGTTACTTAAAAACTCCAAGTTATAAAAGGTTCTCTGTGGCAAAAGCAATAACCCACTGATCTATCAACATAAAACACTAATGTGTGATGTGCATGTCACAAGTTGTGCTTTGCAGCAGGAACACTAACCATCTATGCTACTATACCATCAGTAAAAACTGTGACTAGACAAATTTCAGAACTTTTCTCAAGTGCAGTAACCACAAGTTATTACGCAGTTGTAATATGTCATGAAAAAATGGTGTGCACACAAAGATCTATGCAGGCTGCTATTATCTCACTCCAGCCTGTCATGCAGAGGGCGCTCCCTTGTCATTGATGCCCAGTGCAAAATTGGTATAGAGGCAAAGGGTGGGAAGTAATTTATTAAGCAATATTTAGGTAAATTTAGCGAAGGCATTTTATATTTATTCGATAATAATTCTGTATTGGGACAGATAAATAATTTCATATCCATTTGAATTTCATGCACCTCACAAATTGGTCATTTAATTGATATATGGGGAAGGGTGGGTAGTAATTTAGTTAGAAAGTAATAAGTCTAATGCAACATTTTTTTAAACAAATTACAGTCTAATTAAGAACGAGTTTAAGTTAATTCTGTTCCTTAAAATAACTTGTTTTTGAACGATTAGTAATATCGATAAATGGCAAAGAACGGGTACTAAATTAATTTATGATACAGTAACTCTATTTTAATTATAAAATAGAATTCTAAAATAGTATTTATGTTATTGTTCAATTTTGGACCATGTTAAAATAGCTATCCGATAATAATGAATTAAAGCCTAACATTGCATTTTACAAAAAAAAACAGAAGATGGCAGTGTTGTTTCATTAATATGTCTGTAAAATGGGCTGCTTATTTCATGCAAACACAGCCGCAAAATGTACCCATCCAATGTTTTCAACAATGTACAACAAATGCAATGTAAATATTTTTGATGTAAATGTAATTTACGTAGGGGACTATTACAATGTAATTCAAGTGTTTCTACTGTAGTTGATGCATTGTAAAGTTTCTCTATATAAATGTTTGCATTGAAACGTCTGACCCCCGCCCTATAGAAATCATTTACCTTTAGGCAGTGGCGGCTGGTGACATTTGAAAGTGGTAGGGCGTAAAATAATTTTCGTACTGCACTGTGGCGAGTGACCCCAAACAACCTACCGGGGGAAAATTTTGAAAAAAGAGTGGACAATTGGAGCATTTTCAAGCAAATTTGAGGTCACAGAAACCCCTCTCGACTAATTTGCAAATGTCCACTTTCACCTCGACAATGTTAACACCAATGAGTGGCTAAACAAAGTGCTGCGTCTGACCTGCACAATGACGCCGTTAGAACATGCATCATGCCTTCCGTGGTTTTACAGCCCCCATAAGAACAACATTTCAAGTGTTCAGTGACAAAGGCCTGCCTGAAATGCTCCATCTCCTACAGATGGGTGTCTCTTAAAGTAATCAGAAAAACTCCACCTTGTGACTAACACAACTGAACATGGTGGTATCGTTACTAATTGCAATCAAACCGCACTGTCAGCTGCATCAACCAAAACTACCTGTTTATAGGCAAAAGCACAAACAAGGACACCCCGAACACACCCCAAAACGGTTCCTTTGGATAAAAAGGGAAACCCACACCCTCCTCGACATTGCAATATCGACCCCTTCCCCAACACCAATTACTGTCAAATTTCTCACACACACACAATCGCCCCAGCTATCAATCACAATAGCTGAAACTACATGTTTTATAGGCAAAAATATGAGCTACGCAACCCTAAACACAACCCATCTCCTTCCATTGGATAACATGGGGAACCCCCCACCTCCACTAATGTTTCCATTTTTAACACTTCAAGTTTTCAATCACACCAAAATGTCTCACAAATATACTACACAACCCCACGTATTAGCTCCATCACCCAAAACTACATGTTTATGGGCAAAAATCCAAACTATTAACTTTCTGAAACACCCCAACACCTCCATATGATAACATTGCAAACCGGACCTTCTCGAAAAATGCTATTTTAGGTATTTCCAGTACTTCAATCATCTTCAAACTTGGTGGGACACTAGTTCCAGCGATTCCAAACACCCTCCCCAAGTCACAACTCAACCGATCTACTGTAAGGGGTACGACTTTTCATCCAAAGATACCCCACCCCCAACATTGAAATACACTTAGTCATAAATCAACCATCCAAATCTGGCCAAAATCGGCATGCATTGGCCAAGGGAAATCACAGCAGAAGATTGACAGTTTGGTTTCGTTTTTTTAACTAATCCCCCTCTCTCCCACCTCCCGCCTCCCCTCTCAACCTACGGACACCTTAGTGTGCGAGGTGTGAAGCTGCAGGCTTGTTTTTTTACACAGTTTACCCGACCTCGCGCCCTCTTCCGTGGGTGCTGGCAGTGGGACGCATAATCACACACACTCACACATACACAACAGACAAAACTCAAAGAATAAGAAATGTATTCAATTTCACACACGAATACACACAAACATATCCATTCACGACAACACTCTCCACCAAACATTCATGCATACACGCATGCACGCTCGCACAAAATACTTTAAAATAAAAGAAAAACACACACACATTCTTACCTTACATTGCTGCCGGTTCCGGTCCGCGCCACCTCTGGGCTCTGCTCTGCTCCCCTCACGTCACGTCACAGGCTCACAGCCCCTCTTGGCCAATCCTGGCGCCAGGGGGGCACAGGCCTTCTTGCCCGCAGCACGCCCATTAGGAGGCCGAAGGGCTCCTAATGGGCATGCGCAACCAAACAAAAACACAAGTGCGCGTGAGTGGACACGGTGCGAAAATTCGCCCTCCGTCCCCACTCATGCGCACTTGGTGCTGCATGCCCCCTGGCCTGGTGACGTCAGACAAATGACGGCAGATCGCCCACCCCCTTCAGGGCGGTCTGGCGTCATGCAGATGATGCAGACAGTTGAGTTATTCTTCTCCGGTCCCTCGGCGTCTTTGAAGTGACTGATTCACTTCAAAGACGGGCTGTGGGGGCAACGCCCCAACGCCCATAATGGACGGACCGCCACTGCCTTTAGGATATCTCAAATTCTAAGACTGTGTATTTTAGTCGAAATGTAATATTCTTGAAGCTGAAAATTACATAATATATATGTAATCAGTGTTATCTAAGCCCTTTGACACCCTCATTCTCTTCTCTAACATGGTGACTACTTTCTGTTTTTGTGAGTACATGCTCACTGGTTCTGACAGACATTCAAGATTGTTTTTTGAAACTGTACTATAACACATTCACCAGAATTACATAGTTCACACTGATCTCAGTTAATCACTTCCCTTAATTAACATCACCACTACCTTAAGTACAATATATGTGCATCACGAATATTTCTACAGTCATTAACCCCTTCCTACCTCCCCAGTGCTGCCGTCGGCCATTGGCCGACGTCTCCCCACCCGCGCATGAAAACGGCCGCACCGTGGCGGAATTACCGCCGCGGTTAACGGGTTAAAGTGAGGTGGATTATTTCTGTATTTTCATGTCAACTGGTTCTAATAATGTACAACAACATAAAGTTCTATAATCTGTAAATCAATAATTCAAACTAGTATTGTTTCTTTCCAAACATGATTTAATCTTTTCTACAAATACTTCGCTTTAATCTGCTTCAGACTTGCAAACACAATTCCAAGGAAAACAATCTTTTAGGGGCATATCAACAAGGCCCGGAGTTAAAATTATCACAGCTTTAGCGTCCTTTTTCGGATGAAAAGCGGCGATAATTTTAACGCCCTATTAGCAAGGACACGCTAAAGCGTGATTCCATGCTTCTTTGCCCATTTTCTTTGCGCCTCGCTAATGAAATGCGAGGCAGGCGTGCCCCTCTGAAATACTGCCAAAATCATCGCTAACACAGCTTCTCCGTATTAACAAGAGTATCGCTAACTTGACTAGCGACATAAAAAGTAGCGCTAAACAGGTTTTTCGCCGGTTTCTCTCACCTGCTTTTTTCCTACTATGCCGTATCTATAATGGGAGGTGGATTATTATCCTGAGTCCACATCTCCCTATTTATACTATTTTCCCTAACGCTGTTCCCTATCGCTGGAATTCCAGTGATATTGCCGCTTATCGCCGCTATTGGCCAGATTTCTTAGTTCAGTAGGATTTTATTAAATTTTGACAATGGAGAAACACAGAAATACATACAAAAAACTGAAAAAAATAATTCATTAAATTACATGGAAGCGAATAATAACAATCATAAATATGTAGGCACCAATAAAATACATCGCAATATAATATTGTCAATCAAAGGATAACTCAATAAGAGGGGGAAGGAAGGAAGGGGAAGGGAAGAAGGGGAAGGGAAATATACAATTTATAGCATAATAACTTAGATAAATAGAGTTACCAATAACATATTATCAATAAGAAAACAAGAATCATAACTGTACATATGAATCTATAAGAGACCAAAAGGATTGAAAATGTGAAGAATTATGATGAAAGGAGTAACTCTAAGCGAAAAATAGGAGAGGGAGAAACAAAAAAGAGAGAATAAGGCACAAACAAGCAACATGAATAAAGACAAAGAAACGCACACCCGTTCCTCAAGCATGGCCAGTTACCGTTGGAGCCCATGAAGAAATTTATGCATAAACGTGCCAAAAGAATTCAGCGAACTCAAGTCAAGAATTAGGATCTTGTGTATCCATGGATGGAGGAGCTTGCTGCTCAAGGAAAAGACGAAGATCTTCTGAACGCTGAAAAAATTTAGAGACATTGTCTTTCCAAACACGCATTGTAGAAGGATCAAATAGTCCATATTTGAAACCAAGGCTCTTCAGCTGTGGACGAAGGGAAGAGAATTCTTTACGAATAGCCACAGTTTCTTTAGCAAAATCTTGATGGATGTAGATTTTGGTTCCATTCACCAACAATGACGGGATTTCTCTCACAGCTTTTCGAATAAGAACCAAATGATGATGACGCAGCACCTTAAATATCATTTGCCTTGGTTTTGAATGACGAGGATTCCGGTGTGAAGGGACTCTATGGGCTTTGTCAATCTCAAATTTTTCTGTGAATATTCAAAAGACCAGGCAGAAGAGATTCAAGATAGAGACGACAATTGGACCCTTCAACTTCTTCAGGCAAATTAAAAATGCGAAGATTATATTGCCTATTACGATTTTCCAAGTCCAGCAGCTGGTTGTGCATTGGAACAATTTTGGCCATTAAAGGTGTAAAAGCATCCAACTTATTTTTGTTATCTTGAATTTTAATGACATTATCTGACACCTTCATCGAAATAGAAGCCATATCTTTACGAACATTTTTTACTTCAGAGGCAATGGTGTCAGTATTCAGACGTAAGGCTTTAATTTCCTCCAAAATTAGGGCCAAGGAAGGTTCTGAAGATTCCACCACCTTAGATTTGGTTGGAGGGGGGGAAACCTGCTGCTTCCTTTTATTAGTGGAGGAGTTCTTAGAATCCATTTTGAGGTGAAAAGATATTCCTTAAAACGTAGAATAAATAGAATGAGGAAGAATAGCCTCAAAATGTGAGCAACATGTGGTAAATAAGGACAAAAACGTCAGAAAACTCTGTAAAACCCCAGGTGCAGCAGCTAAACAGGACAGTAGGCGGAGCTAGGCCCAAGCCAGCCTCGGTCATAAATAATACTCCGCCCCCAGGCTCTCAATTCCGGCAATACCTGGAGGAGCAGCTGGGAGCAGAAACCATGGAGGCTGAAGAAAACACTTCCGGCGCAGAAACTCGTCAAAAAACGACTCCACAGGTAAGGATCTGCATCAGGAGGCAAGCGCCGATATTTTCGCTGAGTTTTTGACTGGAAATCGTCGTTAAATTGAGCTTAAAGGCTCCGAGGATCACGGAGCTCCGGTGGCGGCAGCCATCTTGGTTGACGCGCTCGCGCGTCTCCCAATTGGCCAGATTTCTATCGCCTCGGCGATGCGCCTTGTTAATAGTGCGCTGACCGGGCGACAGAATCTAGCAATAGATGGCTTTAGGATTTGTCACGCTAAAAGCGATCAGCGATAAATATCGCTGCCGCTTGTTGATATGCACCCTAGTTTGTTATAGGTTCTGGCAGAGACATCCTCATATCTCAATTGCCCAGCAAGGAGACTACTTGGGGAACTATGAGGAAACTCACACCTAATAATTTTATAATGTCCACACAACATGTGAGTTCACAGGATTATACTAAAACATTCAAAAAGTTAAAAAAAAAAAGAGAAATCCCATACCACCTTCTACATATTAGGAAAGATTTAATGAGAAACATTACACCAAAGCATCTAAAATACAATAAGGGGGCCAAAGATATGAATTTGTAACATTTTAAGGTGAAAAACACCAAGAAAAAGTAAATTGGCAATAAGAAATCACTGTTCATGTTTGACTGAGAACTAGGCATATTTACAGGCTGACTGATTTGAATCCGGTTTCGGCTAGACCAACCAGATGGTTGTTATATCTGACAGCTTTGGTTGGTCTCACCCCAAACCTTTTTCTCCTCCTAGTTTGCTGAATTTGTTTTTGTTGGCCTTAGAACTAGTTGTGGCTTGCATCTACGAGGAGGGGGGCAGGGCCACAGGCGAAAATATTATAAAAAACTAAAAACTAAAATAATACTTACCTAACGTGACGTCCTTACTCTGGACCTCTACTTTGCAGGAACTGGAACCGGATGCTGGAAAACTGTTGCCCAATCCTGAAGTTGCTTACAAGCAACATGTGAGCAGTGCCCTGACTGGAGGAAGCGGCCTCACTCAGCTCTCCACAGTGCACTGGAGGACTACACCTACTCTCCACCCAACTGTCTTAAGAGCTGGGTTGAGAGGTTTAAAGTGTGCTTGTGTTGCTGGCCATTGCAAGACGGCTCGTCAAAAAGACATGCACACTTTAAACAGTGCATTAAACAGCCCACCCTCCTCCCTGCTGCTGTCAGTCCCAGCCCAACCTGATGCTCTGCTCGGAACGGGGATGAAAAATAAAATGATAATAAGCTACGATTTGATTTGAATGTATGACGATACTGTCAGGATTACGCCGTAGAATAGGCCAGGGCAATTAGACAACTACATCTCCCAGAATGCCTGCAGTTTTGTCCTACTTTTCTTTCTCTTTCCTTTCCTATCTAAACCTGTTCCTCCTCTTCCCCAGTGCTTGTCACCTGAGGACTTCCTGGATTTCCCCTCTGCCGAGTTTGTTTGTTCATCCCCAGGATTCTATGTTTGATGTTCGAGACTTTTTTCGAATCGCGCTGAGCGCGTTTGTGGCCTGTTGAATGCCGACAAGTGCCTCGTCTTTTGATTAAGCGCTGGAGCGCTTTCGTGTTTTGTTTGCAGTCTGCTGTGAGCCTCGACATTTGGATTAGCGCGGAAGCGCATTGGTGGCCTTAGCAGGATTTGGTAAATGTTCTTGTGGCCTACGAGGAAGAACACATAAACTAAAAGGAAAATTATATGCCCGTAAGGATATCTACGGAAAGGATTCGATGGTTTGTAAATCATGAAGTAATGACAGACAACTACAATCATCTCCTCGATATCGCCGTTTCTGGAGGAAGGAGCGGTGCAGGATTGCCTGTTTGGATTACTTGACTTCACCTGCATGCGCTATAATTCTAAAGGGCAGCTAAGTACAATTTCATTGTCCTTAACGTTTTGGATACACTTCGGAAAGGTCATGCTGTTAATTCCTGGATGATTCCAGGAATATGAAAGACTGATAGACCCTCTTGTTCTCTTTTCTTTATTTTTCTATTTTGCACTGTTTTTGCTTGGAGCAAGTGGGGCAGTATATTATGTAAGTGTGCACTTAGATGTTTCTTACTACATTGATATCTCCTTCACTAGGGAAGGGAGGGGTCACTTACTATTTGTTTGTTTGTTTCACATGCAGGAATTCAAGGGCGCCTAGAGAAGCGAAGATTGCTATCTCCCCTGTATCGCACGCCTTCTTGATTTACTGCACCAACGTTTTTGTTTCCTTTGTCCCTTTTTACCCTTTCCCCGGCTATGGTATCTATCTGTAGAGTTCTATGAATAGACTCACAGGTGTTGCCAGAGTAGGGGGGTCGTATTCTAGCATCGCTCCTGTTGTATCCGGCCATTGAGGTTAGTGAACCTTTACTCTGTGACAGAGTGACAAGCCCAAGCCCAAGCTGACTTAGATGGATACAGACGCAGTGCTCACTGCATTGCTAGAAACAATGACAGCTTTGAGAGTAGAGGTAGATGCAGTCCGAGGGAAAAATCATGAGATGAGGAATGAGATGGGGATCATGAGGAATGAGATAGCTGGTATGTCACGTACGGTGCCCACTAGTAGTGGAGGGCAACTGTATATTAGGAATTGGACCTTACCTCCTCCTTCTTCCTCTGTTGGTTCTCCTGCACAGGATGGCGCAGTGGGTACATCCGTGGTTCAAGTGATACAGACCCATACGCTACCATTAGCACCCCCTGAGAGATTCCTTGGGGATCATAAGAAGTTTGGTATATTTCTGGGACAGTGTAAGTTACACTTTATGTGTAAACCTGCTGTCTTTCCCGATGATCAAACTAAAACGGCGTTTATGATGTCATATCTAGTGGGTAATGCGGCTAGTTGGTCATTTACGTTAATTGAGAGGAATGATCCGGTCCTAAATGACTTCACTGCATTCTGCGATGAAATGCGCAAACTGTTTGATAGGAGAGCCCATCTCCTATCTTTAGATAGAGAATTGATTACCCTAAGACAGGGCTCTCTTGATTTATTATCATAAATTACCAACTTTAATAGATTGGTGGTTGAAACAGAGTGGCCAATAGAGAAGAGAGTCTCATTGTATTACCAAGGTTTGAGAGGCGAAATGAAAGACGTCCTTGCTCAAGTAGTTCAGATGCCCACCACATGTGAGGAATTAATAGACCTCACTGTTAAGCTGGATCACCGCCTACACAAGACCGGAAGGGGGATAAACAGCGTTATGCTGGCAAGTTCTTTCTTCCTAGACCTAAACCAGCAGCCGTAGAAACACCCCAATCCAGTGATGGAAGTGAACCCATGCAGATAAGTGGGGTATGTGGCCCATTAAGCATAGAAGAGCGAAACCGACGGCGCCTACATCAGTAGTGTATGTTTGCGGAAAATCAGGTCACTTTATTAAGGACCGTAAGACCAAAACCAATGCCAGGTACAAGGATGGGAAGGACTCCAACAAGGTGTCGGTTGTGAAACGTCTACCAGAAACGTCGGGAAACGAGGATGCTCAGAAAAGTTGGAGACCCCTTGTTTGAGTGTTTATGATAAAGAGGTCTTTCCTGCTTTGGCAAACACGATGCAAAACACGGCACCCCATATGAACGTTTGTGTGACTTTGGAATGGGCAGTTGTTGATCCTGTGCTTGTACACGCTTTATTGGATTCAGGTGCAACTGGCAATTTCATGGATCGTAAATATGCCCAAAGCATTGGGGTACCATGTATTCAGAAGGCTATACCTGAACCTGTGAAAGCTGTCGATGGTACAGATCTGACGTCGGGTCCTGTGACCTTCCATACTCTTCAAATACTGATGAAAACTGGACCAACTCATTGCGAATACATTCAATTCAATTTAATTGATGCTCCTACTTTCCAACTTATATTAGGAATGCCATGGCTTACGCTGCATGATCCGTTGGTGAAATGGGCAGCTCGTACCATCGAGTTGACTTCATCGTATTGCGTGGAACATTGTACTCAAGACCATTTACAGGAAAAAGCCCAAGAAGACAGTCCGGCAAAGTTACTGGCCAGTGCTTGTTGTACTCCCAGTGTTTGTGTTACTTCCACCCTGCCTGAGGAATATCGACAGTACCAGAACGTGTTTTGTGAACAAGAAGCCAGTCGCCTACCTCCGCATCGGGATTATGATTGCGTGATAGACATTGAACCTGGTTCTAGTATTCCTTGCAGTAGAATTTATGCATTAACAGAGACTGAGAACACCTATCTACAGCAATATTTGGAGAAGATGCTAAAGACAGGGTTTATTCGACCTTCGTCTTCCCCTGCTTCTTCGCCTTTGTTTTTTATCCCGAAATGCGAAGGCGGAATGAGACCGTGCATCGATTATCGTGCTATCAATAAGGTGACCAGGAAGAACAGGTACCCGTTGCCTTTGATCCCAGTCTTACTGGACCAGTTGAAAGGAGCTAAGATATTTACCAAGATGGACCTTAGAGGCGCATACCATCTTGTCCGGGTAAGAAAAGGGGACGAATGGAAAACTGCGTTCCGCACGAAATTTGGGTTATTCGAATATCTTGTGATGCCATTCGGTTTATGCAACGCCCCTGCCGCCTTCCAATATTTTATGGATGATGTCTTACGTGGGCTATTGGACGTCTCCTGTATAGTCTATATAGACGACATCCTAATATACTAAAAGACCTTGAGAAGACGGATCACTGAAATAATATCGAGAGACAGAATATCGACCATCAAGAATATCGTTGACAAAATATAGACTGACAAAATATCGAGTTTCTATCTACAAACAGGTAAGTACAAAAATATCGAGTTAAAAATATCGTTTACAAAAATATAGTCATAAAAAATATCGACTGTACTAAAAACAATGTTAAATTAAATTAATATTAAAATTGAATTACTAAAATATACTTAAAAATACTTAAATTTACTTATAACAATTAAATAATAATGAAAGTAAAAAAATCATATTTCTTAAAACATATATATATAGTAACAAAATATAATTAAATAATAGCCAATATTATTAACGTACAATAACAAAAGTGTAAAAATTACTCTTCCCACTCGAAAGAGTGCAAGCATAGGGTAAGCGTTGGATAGCGTAGGGGTTAAAATTACTATTCCCACTCCAGTGGGTGCAACAGTAGGGAAAGCGTTGGATAGAGTAGGGGTAAAAATTACTATTCCCACTCCAAAGAGTGCAGCAGTAGGGAAAGCGTTGGATAGCGTAGGGGTTAAAATTACTATTCCCACTCCGGTGAGTGCAACAGTAGGGAAAGGGTTGGATAGCGTAGGGGTAAAAATCATTATTCCCACTCCAGTGGGTGCAACAATAGGGAAAGCGTTGGATAGCGTAGGGGTTAAAATTACTATTCCCACTCCAAAGAGTGCAACAGTAGGGAAAGCGTTGGATATCGCAGGGGTTAAAATTACTATTTTCACTCCAGTGGGTGCAACAGTAGGGAAAGCGTTGGATAGCGTAGGGGTTAAAATTATTATTCCCACTCCAGTGGGTGCAACAGTAGGGAAAGCGTTGGATAGCGTAGGGGTTAAAATTACTATTCCCACTCCAGTGGGTGCAACAGTAGGGAAAGCGTTGGCTAGCGTAGGGGTTAAAATTACTATTCCCACTCCAGTGGGTGCAACAGTAGGAAAAGTGTTGGATAGCGTAGGGGTTAAAATTACTATTCCCACTCCAGTGGGTGCAACAGTAGGGAAAGCGTTGGATAGCGTAGGGGTAAAAATTACTATTCCCACTCCAAAGAGTGCAACAGTAGGGAAAGCGTTGGATAGCGTAGGGGTTAAAATTACTATTCCCACTCCAGTGAGTGCAACAGTAGGGAAATAGTTGGACAGCGTAGGGGTAAAAATTACTATTCCCACTCCAGTGGGTTCAACAATAGGGAAACCGTTGTATAGCGTAGGGGTTAAAATTACTATTCCCACTCCAAAGAGTGCAACAGTAGGGAAAGCGTTGGATAGCATAGGGGTTAAAATTACTATTCCCACTCCAGTGGGTGCAACAGTAGGGAAAGCATTGGATAGCGTAGGGGTTAAAATTACTATTCCCACTCCAGAGAATACAACATTAGGGAAAGTAAATATTTCATATATTATTCAAATATCTTAAAATAAATATCTATTAATAATTAATTAAAAATAAATAACGTATTTATGTAATATAATAATTAATATTTAAAAATTACTAATTACCAATAATTATTTCAATTAATCACCTATTAATACAAATTAATTAAACATCAACAATTAATTATTTAATAATTAAAAATGATTTTACAATTATTTCCAAAAAATAAATTTTTATTAATTTTATTATTTAATTAATTATTAATAAATTACTTCCCACCCTATTCCCCTATAAACCCACAACCCACTACAGAAAATAAATTAGTAAAATTTACATAATTACCAATTAATAAAAAATATTTAACAATTAAAATTAAATTAATTAACACATATTAATTTATTAACAATTAATTACTAATAATAAATAAATTTACATATTTAGTTAATTATAATTAAATTACTTCCCACCCTATTCCCCTATAAACCCACAACCCGCTACAGAATTAAATTAGTAACATTTACATAATTACCAATTAATCAATTAATAATAATTATTTTCCTATTACAATTAAATTAATTAACACTTATTAATTAATTAACAATTAATTGCAAATTACTATCAATAAATAAATTTACATATTTAATTAATTATAATTAAATTACTTCCCACCCTATTCCCCTATAAACCCACAACCCGCTACAGAATTAAATTAGTAACATTTACATAATTACCAATTAATCAATTAATAATAATTATTTTCCAATTACAATTACATTAAGTAACACATATAAATTAATTAGCAATTAATTACAAATTACTATCAATAAATAAATTTACATATTTAATTAATTGTAATTAAATTACTTCCCACCCTACTCCCCTATAAACCCACAACCCGCTACAGAATTAAATTACGCAATATTTATAAAAACAAAATTCATTAAATAAAATTATTTATAACATAAATACACACTTTTCACACATATTATAACATAAAAATACACTATCAAAAATGATACATTATTAAAAAATCGATATTTTTAACTATCTATATTATATACTTCGATATTTTAACTATCTATATTTTTAACAGTCGATATTACTTCTCTTACCTTAAAAACGATATTTTTGTTATCTATATTCTGTCCTGTCGATATTTTGTCCAGTCTATATTAAAAACTCGATATTATGTCCAATCGATATTTTGGACTCGATATTATGTCTGTGCACCTGGGAGAACATCATGCTCATGTGCAGGCGGTACTGGAACGGCTACAACATGCCCTGTATGCCAAAATGGATAAATGTCTGTTCCATACCTCTGAAGTTGACTTTCTTGGGTATGTCATTGGTCCTCAAGGGTTGTGTATGGATCGGAAGAAAATCCAAGCGATTGTGGAGTGGGAATCCCCTTCCTGTGTGAAATCTCTTCAGAGTTTCCTTGGCTTTGCAAATTTTTAGAGGAGATTCATCCAAGGTTTCTCTAATATCATCCAGCCATTGACACTTCTGCTAAGAAAAGGAGCTACTTTTCGATGGAATGAGTTAGCCGAGCAAGTATTTCAAGCATTGAAAGCAAAATTCATGAGTGCTCCCATTTTACATCATCCGGATGCAAGTCAACCGTTTCTGATGGAAACTGATGCTTCGTACTATGCTGTGGGAGGCATATTGTCCCAAAGGCACCCAGACATGGGACAACTTCACCCGGTAGCCTTCTTTTCCAGAAAACTGACCACCAGCGAAGTCAACTACAGCATAACAGACAAGGAGCTATTGGCTATAAAGAAAGGCTGCGAAGAAAGGAGACATCATTTAATGGGGGCCAGTCACACAGTAGAGATCTATACAGACCACAGAAATGTACTCTTTCTGAAAAGTGCCAGAGCTCTGACACCAAGACAACTTCGGTGGTCTTTGTTTTTTGCAGACTATGATTTCTTGATTAAATATCGACCAGGGCCTCAAAACGGCAAGGCTGATGCATTATCCCGGATTCTTCCAAATATAGTGAAACAGACTACGGATATCCAAGAACCTCCTTCTATATTGCCAGAGTCATCTTTTCAGAGAGATCAAGTGGCAGTTATCTCGAGCACTGATATCTGGACGCAGTGAAGACACAGCTGGAATCGCAGGACACCAATGCATGGATTGCTCTGAATCCCACTCATCATTCAAGCAAGGACAGATTGTTGTTTTATGATAAACAGCTTCATGTGCCGAATGGGGCGTTACAACAACAGGCTCTTGAATGGACTCATGACTCAGTCTTGGGTGGGCATTTAGGACAACAGAAAACTTTACAAACATTGTCGAGGTATTTCTGGTGGGACTCTATGAGAAAAGACACTGAAAAGTACGTTTAGGAATGTTCTGTTTGTACTCAAGCTAAGACTTCACATCAAAGGCCTAGTGGTCTACTCAGGCCTATACCCACTCCTCCTGCTCCGTGGCATACCATTTCTATGGACTTCATAGTCGAAATGCCTCTCAGCCCTGGTAATACTACTATTGTGGTGGTGGTGGACCATCTGACTAAAATGGGTCATTTTATAGCGTTACAGAAACTCCCCACTTCAGGTGAATTAGCTATGGTAGTGTTACAAAACATAGCGAGATTACACGGTATCCCTTCCATTATCATCACCAATCGGGGGTCCCAATTCACGTCTAAATTTTGGAAGGCCTTGTGTGCCATCTTGAAAATAGACGCTAGACTCTCGACCAGCTACCACCCTCAGACCGATGGGAAAACAGAGAGGTTAAACCAAACCCTAGAGCAATATCTGAGATGCTTCACACTGCAACATGGCGAAGAATGGAGAACATTACTATGGACTGCAGAGTTTGCATATAATAACGCCGAGCACTCGTCACTAGGTTGTTCCCCATTCTTTTGCATTAATAGTTGTCATCCTAACATGATGCCACTAGAATTACCTGGAACTTCGGTTAATCCCACTATTCAAGAACATCATGCACACTTGAAACAGGTTTTAGTGGAAGCCAAAGCACACTTGGAGGCAGCCAGGGCAAGGGACAAAGCTAATGCCGATAGGAAGAGAATTCCCGAGCCAATTTATCGGTTGGGAGACAGGGTTTGGTTGTGTACTAAACATTTGAGGATTAAGGGTAATACACGTCTTCAGCCTAAATTCGTGGGTCCCTATCCCATTGTTAGGATTATCAACCCTGTAGCTATGGAGTTGAAGATTCCTTCCCTGTGGCGGATACATCCAGTGTTCCATGTATCCCTTCTCAAGCCTTGCCTCCCTAGATCTAGAGTGCCTGTGAGACCATTCCCTATAGAAGTGGATGGTGAGGATGAACACGAGGGTGAGACTATCTTAGATTCTAGGAGGGTGAGAGCTGGAGTACAGTATCTCGTGGGATGGAAGGGGTATGGCCCCAAGGAATGCACATGGGAACCCAAGAGTAATCTACGTTGTCCGCGTCTCCTACGACGATTTCACGCCTTGCATCCTGGCAAGCCTGGTGGTCCGCCGAGACGTCGGACGTAGAGAGGGGGTTCTGTCACGATTACGCCGTAGAATAGGCCAGGGCAAGTAGACAACTACATCTCCCAGAATGCCTGCAGTTTTGTCCTACTTTTCTTTCTCTTTCCTTTCCTATCTAAACATGTTCCTCCCCTTCCCCGGTGCTTGTCACCTGAGGACTTCCTGGATTTTCCCTCTGCCGAGTTTGTTTGTTCATCCCCAGGATTCTATGTTTGATGTTCGAGACTTTTTTCGAATCGCGCTGAGCGCGTTTGTGGTCCGTTGAATGCCGACAAGTGCCTCGTCTTTGGATTAAGCGCTGGAGCGCGTTCATGTTTTGTTTGCAGTCTGCTGTGAGCCTCGACATTTGGATTAGCGCGGAAGTGCATTGGTGGCCTTAGCAGGATTTGGTAAATGTTTTTGTGCCCTACGAGGAAGAACACATAAACTAAAAGGAAAATTATATGCCTGTAAGGATATCTACGGAAAGGATTCGATGGCTTGTAAATCATGAAGTAATGACAGACAACTACAATCGTCTTCTCGATATCGCCGTTCCTGGAGGAAGGAGCGGTGCACGATTGCCAGTTTGGATTACTTGACTTCATCTGCATGCGCTATCGTTCTAAAGGGCAGCTAAGTACAATTTCATTGTCCTTAACGTTTTGGATACACTTCGGAAAGGTCATGCTGTTAATTCCTGGATGATTCCAGGAATATGAAAGACTGATAGACCCTCTTGTTTTCTTTTCTTTATTTTTCTATTTTGCACTGTTTTTGCTTGGAGCAAGTGGGGCAGTATATTATGTAAGTGTGCAGTTAGATGTTTCTTACTACATTGATATCTCCTTCACTAGGGAAGGGAGGGGTCACTTACTATTTGTTTGTTTGTTTCACATGCAGGAATTCAAGGGCGCCTAGAGAAGCGAAGATTGCTATCTCCCCTGTATCGCACGCCTTCTTGATTTACTGCACCAACGTTTTTGTTTCCTTTATCCCTTTTTACCCATTCCCCGGCTATTGTATCTATCAGTAGAGTTCTATGAATAGACTCACAGGTGTTGCCAGAGTAGGGGGATTGGTATTCTAGCATCGCTCCTGTTGTATCCGGCCATTGAGGTTAGTGAACCTATACTCTGTGACAGTTACATCGCGGTCTTTACACTGCGATACGTTCACAATACAGTCATTACAACGCAAGTCCTTATAACGGCTTGAGCTGAAGTGTGCTGGACTTAGGTATAGTATGAATGAATTAATGAATTTGTATTTGTATAGCGCATGGCTACCCTGAGGCCTCCCATCGCTGTGGACTAACGCAGATGAATACCGGGTAGAGAGTTTAAAGAAAGTCCTTGAAGAGGCAAGTTTTCAGGACTTTTCGGAAAACTAACAAGTTTGGCTCCTTCCTGAGACTTAGTGGAAGAGTGTTCCAAAGATTAGAGGCATTAAAAGAAAAAGAGCATCCGCCCCATCTTTAACTTCATATTTAGCTGAGACGACAAGAAAGGAGGAGCTAGAGCGGAGTTTCCTTGTTGGAAGGTTGGGGTGACGATGGAACAGGTAATGACCGGACCCTTTCTCCAAAAGGCCTTATGAGCCAAGCACATGGCCTTCAATTGTATTCTTGCCACATCTGAGAACCAATGAAGGCTTCTTAATGCACAGTTCTGAATCACCTGGAGCTTAGGGGTAGTGAAATGAGGGGATCCCAGGTAGAGGGTATTCCCATAGTCCAGGCGGGAAAGAATAAGAGCTTGAACCATGATCCTTCTTGCCTGAAAGAGAAGAAGGAGGAGGATGCTATGCAGCATCCTTATTAAGCCGTAACAGGTAGCTGAGAGTTTGGTGGCCTGGAACTTAAAACTAAGAGAACTATCAAGCCACATACCAAGGCTCTTGATCTGAACTTTTGGGTCTGGGGCAGGGCCAAGAGGAAGGCAGGGTTGAAAGAGGGGGAGTTGCCGAGGAGCATTAGCTCGGTCTTATCCCCATTGAGTTTGAGGCATGAGAGTTCCATCCACTCGGGACGAACCCTGAAGAACCCCACAGCTAAGCGGCAACCAGTTAGACGCAACATCTCCTTCAAACACCTGAAAGAAGCGATCACTGAGAAAGGAGTGGAACCAGGATAAGGCCATGACGGTCACTCGAAGATTCTTAAGTCGACAAATCAAGATGTTATGATTGACAGTGTCGAATGTGGCACTGAGGTCGAGAAGAATAATTGCCGCCATACCTCCCTGGTCCAGTATCGTCCTCGCCTCCTCAGTTACTGCCAAAAGGGCGGTCTCTGTCCTTAGCTGAGGATGAATGTCTGTTTGGGAATGGTGGAGAAGGTTGTTAGACTCCCAGTACTCTACCAATGTGGTGTTCACATGCTTCTCAAGCAGCTTACTCGCCCAGGGAAGGAGAAAGATGGGACCGTAGTTAGTTAGGTTGGACTGATCAAGGTTGGATTTCTTTAAGAGATCCTTCACCAGGGCACATTTCCATGCAGGAGGAACCATACAGGAGGAGATGGATAGGTTTAGCATGTCCAGAATTGTGGGACGGATGGTGTTGGTAACCGGGGTATGAGACTGAGGGGGAGCAGGATCAGTGGGAGAGCCCTAGGTTACCTTAGACATAATCAGATAAATTGAAGTTGAATCTAAGAATTGCCCTAACAAGAGCTGAGATTCTGAAAACAGTTCTGCAGTCCCAAGAGCACAGGGATCATTCCGAGAGACTGGGAAGGATGAATAAATATTTTGGATTTTTTTATGAAAGAATTCCGCTAGGTTGTTACAACGGGTTAGTGCCCCCTCTGGGGTTGAAGGTTTCTGAGGCAGAGTGGAGAGAGTTTTGGCAAATCAGAGGATCTCTTTGGGTGAATTTGAAGCTAAATTATTTTTCTCCTCATAAAAGGTGACTAGGGCAATTTTGATTTCTGCTTTATATTTTCTAATTGACTCTCTATAATCTGATTTCCTAGATTCTGAGTAATTCTGCCTCCACCTTCTCTCTAACCTTCTACAGGATTGTTTTAGCTCTCATAGTTTAGAGGAGAACCAGGGTGCCATCTTTGGTCTACATTTCTTGTAGGAGTATCTCCTGGGGAGAACTGAATCGAGAGAACTTGGAATCCAGTGATTAAAGTTATCAGTAGCCAGATCCAGGTTGGCGTCATTGGCTGGTCTAGACTGTTAAGTGGCCTAAAGAACAGGGGTCCATTGGCCAGGCGAGAGCCTAGACCAATTCAGGGCCGTACTGGCTACCGGGCAGTTTAGAATGCTGCTGAGCTGGGGGCTGATTTCGTTCATGGAGACCTGCGTGTGCTAAACAAAATTTATTTTGCTTTAATTATTTCAAAGCACATGCAGGTCTCCATGAACTAAATCAGCCCCCACTGCAGTGAAATCAGCCCCCAGCTCGGCAGCATTCCAAACTGCCCGGTAGTCAGTCCGGCCCTTGACCAATTCCGTTCCAACACCGGCGCTGTGTTGGAAGATGGGGTAGGTCCGCAGACTTCCCAAGTTAGGGGATCAAGAAGTGCTCTGTCCAAGGAAGTGGGATTGGAGTTCCCATCACCAGCTCTTGCAAGTTACTGAAAACAGGGTCAAGGAGATGACCTTTAATGTGCCTGATAAAAATCCTTTCTGGATTAGCTGAAGCGCTAAAAGGTTAATTAATAACTCCTTAGCCGAGTGATCAGCAAGATCATCTAGGGGGATATTAATATCCCCAAGCATGGTGAAATTGGATGGGGCTAGGGCCAGGATAGCAATAGTAGTTGAAAGGCCAGTGAGAAACTGCCCTACAGCCCCAGGGGGACGATAAATTAGTAGGCCAGAAAAGGTGTTTGTCGGAGAGAACTCTATGATAAAAGCCTTGCTCTCACAGTCCAATAGAGTGATTATAGTGGTCCGACAACCAATGTTCCCTCTAATTTTTTTCCTCTGTGTGCGGCAGTGGAGGGTCTCTGTGCGCTGCAACCATGGCTATGTGCGCCAGGAACCAAACCGTGCGTGTCTGCGGCGCTAAATGGCACTCAAAACGTTTACTTTAAAAAGTGAAAAGATGGCGCATTTTCACACATACAGAGCCAAAATAAGGGTCTTAACACCTTCAGCGCGGCGCAAATTTTCGCGCTGTGCTGAAGGTTCTAAGAAACGGGCGTGGCCGTGACGGAACGGTTCCGTCATAAGCACAGCCCAACCGGCGCTCATGACGGAACCGCTCCATCATGAACGTCGAAGGGGTTAAGGGCAGTTTGCAAATTTATTGTATGCTTGTATTTTCATTGTTGTGTCTCTGACTGCTGTTTTCTGTCTTCCCAGCTGCCTGTACGTGGTCCGTGACCCTTTTTCTTCCTTCGGTATCCCTCGCTGCCCGTATCTCTGCCCAGTTTTCCCTTCTGTTCCCCTCGCTGCCCCGTGCCTCTCTGCCCGTTCTGCCTTCTGTTCTTAGCTGCCCCTATATTTCTGTATTTTGCCTCTGTGCCATTAGTTTTTTGTGCCCGTCTGCCCTCTGTGCCACTCATTTTTGTGCCCCTTTTGCCTTCTGTTCCACTTGTTTTCCCTCGTTTTTTGTGCCCTTCTGCCCTCTGTTCCACTCGTTTTTTGTGCCTTTATGCGCTCTCTTCCACTCGTTTTTGTGCCTTCTGCCATCTGTCCCACTCGTTTTTGTGCCCTTCTGCCCTCTGTTCCACTCGTTATTGTGCCTTCTGCCATCTGTCCCACTTGTTTTTGTGCCCTTCTGCCCTCTGTTCCACTCGTTTTTGTGCCTTCCTGCCCTTTGTCCCACTTGTTTTTTTGCCCTTCTGCCCTCTGTTCCACTCGTTTTTGTGCCTTCTGCCATCTGTCCTACTCGTTTTTGAGCCCTTCTGCCACGTTTGTGTGCCCTTCTGCCCTCTGTTCCACTCGTTTTTGTGCCCTTCTGCCATCTGTCCCACTCGTTTTTGTGCCTTCTGCCATCTGTCCCACTCGTTTGATCCCTTCTGCCCTCGGTTCCACTCGTTTTTGTGCCCTTCTGCCCTCTGTTCCACTCGTTTTTGTGACTTATGCCATCTCTCCCACTCGTTTTTGTGCCCTTCTGCTCTCTGTTCCACTCGTTTTTGTGCCCTTCTGCACTCTGTTCCACTCGTTTTTGTGCCTTCTGCCCTCTGTTCCACTCGTTTTTGTGCCCTTCTGCACTCTGTTCCACTCGTTTTTGTACCCCTCTGCCCTCTTTTCCACTCAATTTTGTGCCTTCTGCCATCTGTCCTACTCGTTTTTGTGCCCTTCTGCCCTCTGTTCCACTCGTTTTTGTGCCCTTCTGCCCTCTGTTCCACTCTTTCTGTGCCCTTCTGCCCTCTGTGCCATTCGGTTTTGTGCCCTTCTGCCCTCTGTTCCACTTGTTTTTGTGCCCTTCTGCCCTCTGTCCCACTCGTTTTTTGCCTTGTTTTTGTACCCCTTTTGCCTTTTGTTCTGCTTGTTTCCCCAGCCGCTGTTCCCCCTGCGGCCCGCCCCCCTGAATGCCAACTGTGGCCTTTTGTTTAAGTATTGCTGTTAATCAGAGCCCTTCACAGGCTCCGATTAACAGCAATACTTAAACAAAAGGCCACAGTCTGCCCCGCGCTTTACTAACAAAAGTGTAGAGACAGTTTCCAAACATACCGCGTGCTAAAGTACGCGCTGTGTTTGGAAACTGACTACGCTTTTGTTAGTAAAGCGCGGGGCAGACTGTGGCCTTTTGTTTAAGTATTGCTGTTAATCGGAGCCCGTGAAGGGCTCTGATTAGCAGCAATACTTAAACAAAGGCCACAGTCTGCCCGCGCTCCCACATAGCCACCAGCTCCCCCGCCTCTTTACCTGCACTCGTCATGTTCTCGCCGCTCGCTTCTTCAAAGCGGCCGGCGGCGCGACTCTCTCGTACGACGTCCTGTGTGCGCGCTACACGTGAGGCTGTGCGCGGTGATGTAAGGGGAGGTGCGCGCGCGCTCTAGAGGGAACGGTGCCGACAACTAAGAGTCTCTTTAAAAATAATAGCTAGACCCCATCCGCTGCCAATTTTACGATAAGCCCTAAGAATTAGATATCCCAGGGGGAGGGTTTGAACAAGAACGAGGTCTGCTTCGCTATGAAGCCAGGTCTCAGTTAAAAAAAGAACATCCGGTTTAACTCTTCCAATAGTAGTGTGAGCTGCAATTCAAAAGGAACGACCTTAAGGGGGAAGGGATGATAACAGGATCCCCAGTGTTGTTATGACTCTGGAAGGCAAAATTACAGTATGATTTACTATTCCAACTCCAGCCTCAGTAACAGTAGGGAAGGTGTTGTAATAGTATATCATACTATTCCTTAGTGTATAGCGCCATCCAGCGCAAGTCGTTGTAACGACTTGCGTTGTAATGGCTACATTGTAAACGTATCGCAGTGTAAAGACCGTGTTGTAAGGGATGTCTCCCTTTTAATTTTCATCTCTGGGGCTTTGGGAGGAATTTTAAGTAGGGCAACGCTCCACCACTCCAATGGAGGAGCCGCCGGTGCTTAGGATTCTGCACACTCTACAACTGCTAACCAGTGCTAAAGTGCTACTGATGTCTCCTTTAAGCATGGTAACATTAGCTTACACCCAATTGGCACGTTTGATTTTCTTGTACGTCCCTCGTAAAGTGGTTCCACATGTATCCATGGTCTGTGAATTAAATGCTAATTGTGAGCCTGCAGCACCTATTGTGCCCCCCACCAATGTATCCCCTTTAAATCATGTCTCAGGCGTGCCATTGCATCCCGTTGTGCAGTTTTAAACTACAATATTGACCTGGCAAAATAATCATTTTCCCAGGTTTAAATCTTCCTTTTTAATGCATATGTTACCCTTGCCTAAGCCCTTAAATGCCCATAGGACACGGTGCAGTGTATTTAAAAAGTTGGACAGGTACTTTTAAGTTTTACATGTTCTTGTATCGAAAAACTCTTAAAACAAATTTTCACTAGTGTAAGGCCTACCTCTCCCATAGGATAACATAGGGTTACCTTATTACATTTATTAAGTGATAACTTTTGTTTCGAAACAGTTAGAAATGTCATGTTTATTCTCCTACAAATTGTATTTTAAAAAAATCTTTTATGGTACGGGTGGATTTTAAGTCACAATTCTGGAAATACTACTATCAGAAAAATTGCATTTTTTTGTCCTAATCATTTGGTGCCTACAGTCTGTACCAGTATACCAGTGTAACAATGGGGGGCTGGGAGATGGCAGAATGGGTCATCCTGGCAGGATGAGTGGGGGCAGAGCTGTCACCTACCACATTTGCACTTCAATAGGAGCTACATCCTGCACTCTCGAAGAACTTCACACTATCCTTTTGTCACCCCAGACATCTTGGGGCATGGGCAGGGGAAGGATAGAAATCCTAGAACCAGATGCAGACTTCTCATCCTGATTCCAGGAACACCTGGTGCTATTTTAGTGGGACAAACATAGTCCTATGCTTAACTTATTAACTCTAGTTTTGTCATCATTTTATTTATTAAATATACTTTCTTTTTCTAAATTGATATGGGATTTCTTTTGTGCTCTGTTTTCATTTTTATGTCTGTTTGCCTGCTGCATAAATACTTCACATATAGCATCTAAGTTAAGCTTGACTGCGTTGTGCCAAACTACCACAAGGTTAAGTACAGGTTAATTTGGCGACTCGTGAGATTCACCCTGATGAGGATTCTGGTTGTTGATTAAGAAGGGTTACCACACCACCTAACCAGCAACCCAATTTCTAACAGTTGTCTCAGTCAAAGTTTTTACCTTCAGCCTATTTTATGGATGTCAACATCCTCCACTGCAGCAAGGTTGAAGGCTGTATCTCATGAAGTCCGTTTGAATCCATATAGCTAATGGACGAGGTCCCGCTGAAGTTGTGGCGGTCTTAGAGGGCCAATCAGTTTGGGTCAGGTCCTCTTAGCCACTTCTAAGGCTCCCAGTACCTCAGAAGCACCATATGGGGTAAAGGTCACACTCAAGCAGAGGCACCAGCAATGGCAAGCCCAGTTCCACTTGTAAATGGCCCACTTGTCACACCAGGAAAAAGGTATCTTTCAGCTTGTCCCTGTGTCCACACAGGAGGTCAGCCAACTGAGCTCTAGAGTCTACGTTTTAAGTCCTAAGTTCAAAAGGTAGAAAGTCTGGGTCTTCAGGTCTTGACACAGGGCTTAAACTGCAGGTCCAGTCTTTTTCTGTTCTGTCACAGGTCTCTAAAGTGTTCTGAGGAGCTTTGAGTGATGTTCTTCTTTTGTTCAATTCACTAGCCAGTGGGTGGGGTGACTACTGGGCACTCCTTGACCAATGACCAAAGGCCAAAAAAAAAAGGGCAAACCTTTCCACTTTTGAAGCGCATCCTGTTTGCCTCACTACAAACTATCCCATTCTCAGTAAAATCCAAAATGGCAAACGCTTTCTTCCCCTATAGTGAGCTTCTGACACACCTCTGAGTCTGTTTAAGTTAATGACTAATCCCCTCCAACTCAACCACTCCAAAATAAGTGGCAGATTTATAAACCTGTTGCGCCACTGGTACATCACATTTTGTGACTCACCGGCGGCGCATTTTACTGCACCATATTTACAAGGACAGGAAAAGTCACCCTGCATGACTTTTCCTGTCTTTTAAATATGGCCCCTTTGCACGCAGCACTTTGCGTGACAGGAAAGGTGTCTTAATGCTACGCCTCTCCAGGGGAGGCGTAGGGAGGCGCAATGAGGAGAAATGTATTAATTTCTCCTTGTTTTGTTCCTCTTTCAATGCCTGCTGCATTCTGCAGCACAGATAGAAAGAGGAAATCCCTTCCTGCACGTAAACAATCAGTAAAACAATGACGTATGCAGCACACATAGAATTTGAAAAACGTAATTTCTGATTGTTTATGTGCAGTAAGGGAAGCCTTCCTGCACATAAACAATCTCCCTACAATGCAGGCACCTTTGCGCCGGCGCATGGCAGCAGTTTGTGCGCCAGCATAGGAGAAGCACAGAGATACGGCATCTTGTTGTAAATATGTTGCTTCCCTGTGCTTTGAAAGTGACTCAGTGCGGCACAGCCAAATGGTTTGTGGCATGGACTGAGTCCCGTTCCTTATAAATCTGCCCCTAAATATGGGGCAAGCTCTTTCCTCCACTGAGACTAAAGCCATAAGGCTAAAGTCTATAATTGGATCATAAGTCCACTGTTCTCCAGTCTTTCCTCAGCAATAAACTGTAAAAGTACATTTATGCCACTGGTCCCTTTTAAGTTTGCGAAGTTCCTGGAGACTCCTAAATTACCCTGTTTGTGTGAAGCTGGGCCACATTCCTCACAAAACATAACATGTGTATTTGTAAAGCGTGCCTTCACCTGCAGGTATCTTGGCACTGAATAACAGATGTTTATTGTTACCCACCTTAATGGTACTCATTTATGGACCACATATGGATGAAAGGCTGAGTGATCCCATGGGGGTTTGAACCTGTGGCCATGAGGTCAAACACAGGTCCCTGCAATGGAAGCATTAGTCCACTGAGCCACTCCCAGCTTTACCCAGCCATCCTACCAGGGCCAAGCCACTGTTTTTGTTCTGAGAGCAGCATTTCACATTGCATCAAAGAAACAGTGACATGCCAGATGCAGGCAGGCTAATACTAATTAGCCCACAGGAACTCCAAGAACTCCAGACAAGATAAGAATAATTTAAGTTATTTTCCTGTTTAGCCATCAAAAATCCAATCCATTGGATAATTTAAAAAGTATTAAAACATTAACTCTACTGTTGCTTTTTCTCCATTGACCCAGCTATAGCTCTAACAGTAAAAACAACATTTGGGGGATGGTCTCTGCAGGGCCATTTTAACATTGTGGGCCTCATTTACAAAGAGTCGCCATAGGGCAGCACTGCAAGGCCTTTTGCTGTGCCACCCTACGGAAATTTGAAAGGGCAGGAATGCTCCGTATTTATGATATACAGTGTTTTCCTGTCCGTTCAGTCAGCGCGATGCTTATTTTGTAACCGAGCGCCAACATAGGCACTCTTGCACCATGATGCAGGGATGTCTGTATTGTTGGCATGATTGGTTTTGTGCTGGAAGGGGCACCTTCCTCCACACAAAAATTCACAAGAGGTATTTTCCTCGTTCTATGCATGCTGCAGAATACAGCACACGTGGAAAGAGGAAATATACAATTCTTCTTCATTGCCCCTGCTCTGTAAGGTGTTGGCGGTGTCCCAGGTTTACGTGAGTTTGTAAATCTAGGGCAGAGTTCAAATCCATGTGCGTTGCGTGGGAACACGCACAGCAACACCCATGGAATACCTCATTGACGCCGAGTAAGGCGAGGCAGCGCTTTGCCCTGCCTTGCTTGACTCCAGATCTATGAGGTCATGCAAAGCCACGCAGGGTGGCTTTGCGTTGTCTCATACATATGATTCAGCGGCCTGCGCCACCTGAGCGTCAAAAAAATGATGCTCCAACGCCGTAGGTCTCTTGCAAATGAGGTCCCTAATTCCTCAATTTTCCACTTTAAAGTACCAGGCACAGTACCTTGTGGGCCACAAGGCCTACTTAGAGGACATTTACTTAATATTTAAACATAAGGTTTCCTCCTGCCAACAGATTTATTTTGAGCGGTCTGCTTGTCGATTGAAAAGCTGCTGCAGTCTGGCCACACAAGTGGACCTGAAGCCATGCATTCCTTGCCAGCCTAATAGATGGCACAGTGTTGCAGCAGTCCACAGGTGACATTGTGTTCTCTATGCCATGGGTGTATAGTCTATGTATATATCCATAGCATATAGTATGGCTTTACCTGAAAATTACAGAAGGCAACTGGAAATTAGCGCATACCCTGGGGACTGAACAGCTGTACCTCATTGTGGAGAGTTAAAAAAAACAGCAACATTAGTTAATGAGAAATGGGATGTGACCACACAAAAAGAGACGCTTCCTCACAGGACGCAATGGCACAGGTATTCCCCGAAGCCCTCCAGCCTGCCCATAACCCTTTTATTTAATAACCACTGTGCTTGGCAGTACCTAGTGGTCCTTAGGCACAGAATAGCGCCTGGACAAATTTCTTGTTTCTAGTACAAATTCTCCATTCCAATGAAGGTAAGGGGAATGTTCAAAGACTCCATTCAGCATGAGAGATATTTAGAAAATGCATAACGCAACACAACATAACATAACATAACATGCATATTTGTGGAGTACAGAATTACACAGATGCATATTGTGGCAGCATGACACAGATGCATAGTGTGGTGCTGAAGAAAAGATGCTTGTTGTTACCTACATTAATGGTGCAAGATATAGAAACAGTAGAACAAACAGTATCCTATATATAATACCAAAGTAACTTGACATTTCGTACTTAGACATTCTCAACATTGGACACATTTTCTGGAATTAGCTGTGCCAGATGCAGGCTTTCAGCCTCGCTTCTGGGAATGCCACGTGAGCTTTGCTCCAGACGTCTGTTCTTGCTGAGCGAGAACCTACGTAGCTTACTTTTAAGCACAGGGGATTGGAGGCAAAATGCACTATTTTTTTTCTTTCTCTCAAGGGAATATATGTCAACATCTGGATCAAATTCTTTCTCTACACCCAACTAAATCCGTTTCTCTTTCCATTCTAGAATGGGAGTTTTCTGTCCACTTTCAGCTAAAGCGGCGATAATGTTATTGCTGTTCTTGATAATATGGCCTGAATTTTTTTTAACTAATTTATATTTCATTAAAAAAGCCAAATTAGACCTTAAATAAGAATCGAGGGGCCAAACAACTAAACACAAAGATATTCACAGACTAATCTGTAACAGAAGAGACAGAGACGGCTGGTGGTGGGTTTTAGTTTTGTTCTTCAATAGTGTTTTTCAGAGAAAACCAACAGGTATTACAGCTAAATACTGTGAGAATCATTTTCCAAAACCGTCAGTATCTTTAAATGAAAACAGAGATATACATGTATGCCTTTATACGTTTATTTTAATGTCAATTCATTCTATCCATCCTAGTTTTGTTTATCTCAAACCTGATGTTTCTTAAAATTGTCTGAGTTATAAGCACTAGAGGGCGGTGCCGCCTTAGTATTTAGAAAGTAAACTTCGCGCACTGTGATTAAGGGGCCAAGTTTGCAAGCGGGTGCAGTAGGGTGGGTAAACATGATGCGGCATTACGATGCATCATGTGTACTGATGGAACGTGCACTTGAGGTATATAATGACTTTCTGCCACAGAATTGTCATCCAAGAGGGGTATAGTTTAAACTACGGTGAAATACCACAAGGTGACATGTAGACTCAGCACTGATCAAAGCTCACGGCCTTTGCATTTGGGGGCAGATTTACAAGCCCCTTGCGACATCTTTACGACACTCTTGCGTTACTTCTGTGACGCAGCATCGTAGTAAACAATGCACCACGATATGACATATTTACAACGTGAAGCATCTAGGGAGATGCGTCACGTTGTAAAGCCCTGCGCTACATTATACTTGCGTCAGGTATAATGTATGCAGGGTGGGCGTTCTATCGCAAGGAAGCCTGGTAAAAGTGATGCAGTGAAATCCACATTTACTTTTATAGTAAATCTGCCCATTGGTGTTTAAATGGCGTCGAGGTACAACTGACCCACAAAATGTTGCGTGAGGAGCTGGGGTATTTTTGTCAGGTCATTACGAATAAATAAACTTTCTAATGTAGCTCACACTGCACACATCTAAGCACTCTCAAAATGTTGGCAAGCAAGCGTACAGCGGGGCAGATTTACAATAACTGGCGCATCCCTGCATATTAGCAGGGATACACCAGTTATTTTGTGTAACGGAAAAATAGCCTTGCGCCACCATGGGTGCGCCGCATTGTAAATGCGATTCAGAAAAGGGGGTGGTGATGAACATAGTGTCTGAATTAAGCAGACCACTCCTACCCAGTCAACAGATCAGGGCTTGATCCATCACGTTTTTTAGCTCACTGCACCATCCCAGCTCAGAACCTGGCTACATGCAAATTAGTCTGTCCCTGGCCCAGTGCATCATGGGAACAGGGCAGACCAAACTACCAAGCCAATTCTTATACTGGGAAGGAAACAAGCTTCCGGGGACCGGTTTCTGGCATTACAGCCGTCTTAGGCCCGGCTTGCTTGAATCCTGATGGTGCAATGAGCAAGGGACTCACATCTGAGTATACCCTTCCACGCTTATGGTGGACAAAACGATTCAGAAAAGGGGGTGTGGCAGGGTATACTCAGACATGAGTCCCTTGCTCACTGCACCATCAGGATTCAAGCAAGCCGGGCTGACGACGGCTGAAATGCCAGAAACCGGTCCCCGGAAGCTTGTTTCCTTCCCAGTACAAGAATTGGCTTGGTAGTTTTGTTTGCCCTGTTCCCATCATGCACTGGGACAGGAACAGACTAATTTGCATGTAGCCAGGTTCTGAGCTGGGATGGTGCAGTGAGCTAAAAAACGGTGATGGATCAAGCCCTGATCTTTGGACTGGGTAAGAGTGGTCTGCTTAATTCAGACACTCTGTTTATCACCACCCCCTTTTCTGAATCGCACTTACAATGCGGCGCACCGTGGCGCAAGGATAGACAGATGCGTGACACATCATGTCAGCGTAAGGGCAGCGCATTGCTGGAGTCGTGGCGCAAGCACAACGCAATCCAGCAATGGTTAGGAATGCCTATTCCTAATATGCTGTGTCACTCCTTACATCAATATTTTTTAATGCTTCATAAATATGTGCCCCTTTCACGAAGAAACCTGCGTGAATAGAGCCTTCCATGAGTGCTGCTGGGGGCGTTCCCAGCAACATCCATGACTTTTTGACACTGCCCCAGATTTACAAGAAATTGTAAGTCTGAGGCAGCGCCAAAAACTACAAAGATAAATATTGTCATTTCTCCTTGTTTTTCCTCTTTCTATTTGTGCTGCATTCTGCAGCACACATAGAAAGAGGAAAAAGCCTCTTGTGTTTGTTTTTGTGCAGGAAGGTTTCCCTACTTGCACAAAAATAATCATCCCCGCAAAGCAGGGACTCTTGAACCATGGTGCAAAGGTGCCTGCATTGACGCACGGCAGCACATTGTGCGCCGGCGCAGGGGAAATCACAGGAATGCGCCGAAACGAATAGATACGGCACATTCCTGCCCTTTTCCTTTGCATTTGTCGTAGGGCAGCGCAGCAGCAAGGCCTGCTGCACTGCCCTATGGCAAAAAAACATAAATGAGGCTCTATGTTCTCTCCGAGGGAATCACCTTTTTTGTTCTGTTAAGTTTTACGCCAGGATTCCCAGGAAAACAGGGTCACCCCATATTTGTTCTCCTTGTTTTCTATGACAGCAATGCCACCCAAGGAAAAGTATATACCACACAAGAATGCATAAGCGTGCTGCTCGGCTGCCACATGACTGAGAAGATGTGGCTGATCCAGTTTGCATGCAACGTACATGCCACAGAGTTAAATGGATTTCTTAACGAGTTCAGGGATTGGGAGCTTTAAGGGAAGGTTGGCATGTTTGCACATCGACCCCACCGCCCAACCCACAGCCTTGAGACATTGTTCAGTGTCATTTGGCCTGGATCTCAGGGTTGACGAGGATCCGAGGAAGCTGGAGGACATGGACATAACTGAAGCAGTTGAAAGACACACCTGGTGGGTGTCACTGATCGCTGTGACCCGAAAACCCAAACAGTCAGGCTGGGAAGTGAGACTGTGCATGTACATGTGCCTCCCAAACTTGCTATCAAAATGGAGAGGTACATCACTCCAACAGTAGACCGCATTGTGAGTGAGCTGAGAGGAGCTTGTTGTTGTTCCAAAAGAGACCTGCGGGGAGGCAACCATCAGATTTTACTGGCCCTGGAGTTTAGTTACAGCACCACCTTCTTTACGCATCTTGGTCTCTGCCAATATGAGATTCAATTTTTTTTAAGTTTAAAATTTATTGAAAGAAAATATGTTTGCATACATAGGGAGTAACATCATATAGGAGATATCACAATATATGCATATTATAAATAAGAGATTCAATTTTTTTAATTCAAACTCTGCGAAGATATTCCAAAATACCCCAAGGGGCGTTCTATAAGGGTAAAACTGCATTCTCTGTGTGAGAAATGACATTCTGGGATTTGCTCCATCCATAGAAGCACATTATACTGCGCTCCGAAAGCTGCTGAAAATAACGCCAAAACTGTGACCTCATGCTGCACTGGGATGAGTTTCTGAAAATGTATATCTTTTCTTTGAGTGCCTCTTTCCATTATAAGGGGTGACCCGGGACTCCGCCAAGGTGAGAGATGTAAGAGCTGAGTGATGAAGGTGAGAAGCTTCCTGGGGATGATAAATTACTGCGGACAGTTCATAAAGAACTTGACTTTGCTCACTGCCCTACCCTGTGAGCTCATGAAGACCCGAGCACCGTGGTCATGTGAGAAGAATCATACGGTACCAAAGAGCCAGCGTCTGCTGAGACAGCTTTTGTGTTTTTCCTTCTGGCCTATGAAACTGAGCTGTCAGTCGATGCCAACCTCACTGGGGTGAGGGCAGTACTGACCCATAAGTAGAGGAGAGCAGGGAAAGTTCTGGGACCTGCTGTCAACACAACTGGCACAACTCACAACATCGCCCTGGATATTAGGAGGTGACTATAATTGCGTCCTGGATCTCTCCTTAGACCCGTGCGTCCCCCGGCTGATCGCTCCGCTGCCCACACACAAGTAGAGTGTTTCTGCTCGAGGATCAAACAATGGCTCTTGACGGACGTGTGGAGAACCCGGAACCCAACGTCTAGAATATATTCCTTCCACTCGGTACCCCATACCTGGTTTCTTTGTTCGTTGACTATAATTCCCATGGTTCAGCAAACACACAATCTCCCTCCCCACCCCCCACACCAATCCCCACCTTAATATTAATGCGTGAATGCCTGGAGGACCCTGTGTTTCAATATAACCAGGTAGACAGCATCAAAGAATACTTTGCAAAAAATGCCCACACAGCGTCCACCACTTCAATAGAATGGGATGTCTTAAAGTGTTACTCGAGGGGCATGTATCAGTCAGAACGCGGTAGTCCGCAGGACGCTCAACCAAAGCCTGCAGGAAACCAAAAATACACTAGCGGCCATGACTGAGGGAGCAGACTCAAGGTCAGCATCCCCACTCGAAGTCACAGAAGCCAAGACGGCATATGGGGAAGAACTCGCAGACCTGCGGAGATACAACTTCAAATCATACACTGTGAGGCAGCAGAGAGAGGGGGATAATTGGTGGTAATTTGCGATTCCTTAAGGGCATTTTGAATTTTTTTTTGCTTAATACATTGCATATAAGGAATCCCAAAATTTGCGATTCCTTAAATGCAATCGCAAAATAAGGAATCATAAATTTTGCGATTACTTATTTTGCACCCAAATTCTTTCATACATACCATTTTGCGAAAATGAGTTCGCAAACGCCAAAATTCTGCGAATTTCGACGTTTGCGAACCCATTTGGCCTGTAGTGTTTCTACCAAAACATAAAAAATTGTTATTGTGACTCATGTACTTTCTGTGGTACGATGTGAAGTTTTCACTGAAGAAATGTTGAGTAAGGTCAACTTTTAAGCATTTTGTCTTTGTCTCAGCACATTTAACTTTCTTGCATGTAAATGAAGCTTACTTTAGATGTTTTGAGGCCTAGTACTAATAGATATGCTTACATACTGCGTTTTTGCATATTTTAATGTCATGACAGTTCAATATAAATTGCATGTTGACATTGCATGTCTCTTTAACTATATTATTTAGCATTTTAATAAAAACTTTCCCTCAAACTCTTCAACTTCTTCACAAAAAACAAATAAGCATCACCAATTCATTTTAAATGGGTACTCCAATACCTACGTCCAATACACAACAGTAATCATAATTCTTGACGCATAACCCTATTTATACTCACACCTCCAATACAGCAACCTCCTTCGAAATCACACCTTGTCAGTCTTCAAATTCCTGAAATTGGGCTTTGGAACTCGGGCATTACTCTAACTTGGGCAATTATGTATAGCTTCTCTTCTTAGAATGTAAACCATCTTCCTGCTACCAGGTCTGCTGGAGCGGGAATCAGAATAAATAAAAACTCGGTTTGTCATCATTCAAAAGGTCGATGAACCTTTGCCGTTGTTTTAGAGAAGATCAGGAGCAGCACAACACAATAATTGTAATCCAAAGTCTATTCAAATGTATAGTCAATAATGAGAGTTTGGTATGAGTTAAGGAGTTTTCTTATAAATCTTTTAGTAAGCCTTCTTTATTACATCTCACCGCCTGGGTACCTCCACGGGTAAATAGCCCTGCTTTATAAATTTAGATCGATTGAGTAGTACATTTATTAATATTAGTTAATACAATCTTATTAGAATTCAATGATCAATCAGTTAGCAATCAATTCATTTTTTAAATAAAATGCATTAAGCAAGTTTCGTGAAGGATAAGAATCCCTTTTCTAAGAATTGGGAGAGAATGGTGTCAGTCAGAGCCCATAAAGGGTTCTACTTTGAGAGAGTGAGTTTTTAAGCATAAAGCTTGGCCTATAAGCAGTTCAATCAATCAAAAATAAATCAAACAGTGGGAGCCTCAGAAAAGGGAGGGTGTGAATGGTCGAGTACGGCGTCCATGACATAGTTAAAGTTACTGCTATAAGCCAAGGAACGTGTGCCCTTTTCGCTAAACGAGGGGAGAGGTGCTGTAGGACGATGGGTGGGCCTGAGTTGGGGGCAAAGATGCTGCCTATTATGAGGGGGGGGTCTGTCCAAATAAGCAGAGTAATTAGTAATGTGAACCTGCCACCTCCATTGTCGCTGGAGCCTATTGCCCTCGGTTTTCATTCAATCAATCAATCAATCATACAAATTTGTAAAGCGTACTACTCACCCGCCAGGGTCTCAAGGTGCTGGGAGGGGGGGGGGCAGTCTCTACTGATCGAACAGCCAGGTCTTGAGTTGTTTCCTGAAGGAGAGGTGGTCCTGGGTCAGCCGTAGGTGGGTGGGGAGGGAGTTCCACAGCTTGGCTGCCAGGTAGGTGAAGGATCTTCCTGACATGGGATGCCTGCAATAATGCTATAAGTACCCCTTCTCTGCAACGAAATTAAAACATTTTATATCGTTTAGACGGAGTGTGCATCACTCTAATGTTCCAGGAGATTATCTGACATGCTTGAGTGTGCATCAATGCCTGGCCTGTGTCGATCCCACCAGTTCCCACGTGGAGCAAGAGGTCCAGAGACATGTAAGGCCCCAGGGAAGCAAGGATAGAGCTGAGGGAAGGGAGGAGCTGCCAACTCACAGAGACCCAGAACTTTGAAAACAGAAACGAAAAAGAAGCATCCAATTGTAAATACAAAAGGCGGGAGGCTAACAACCAGCTGCTCAAACCAAACAAAAAAAAGTAAGAAAGATGAGAGGAGCTTGTGGGGAAGCAGCTTAGGCCGGTTGAGTGGCCAAATATCTTGAGTGTGAGTGATGAAGGTAAGACTGAAAATATGTCCTGGAGAGTATGCCAGCGGCCCAAGAGGAGCCCAGGGTCTGCCTCCAAGACACTTCTCGGGGGAAATCGGCTATTAAAGGCATGTTCATACCCCTGATTACAGGGAACACTTCATCAGGAAATCTCACAGGAGTCAAGTGGAGGGTGTGAGCCTGAATGTCCACAAAGGGCCATGGGACTGGTCCTGTCTTGGAGAGGACTTGTCTCCCCATGAGTCTACCCCACAGAGGAAAGTCTCTATGGGGAGCCAAGCAGAGGTACTGCAGACGTCTGGGAGACCTCATGAGGAAACCAGCAGTGATCCAAAAGGTAAAGGAGTTTGGGTCCCTTTTGAGCAGTGATTTGTTAGGGTCGATCCAGTGTCCTGCAGCAGGCAAGAAGAAGAGTCGCCGTCATCGGAGTCCTCAGAGAAAGAACTAGGTTGGTCGTTTGAGGTACCCCCTGTCACAAGGGTAGCAGGTCTACAGTGAGGGACCTGCTCCTGGGACAGGGCCGTGACGGAGACAGAGCTCTCATTCCATGATCCCCAAGGCCTGAACAGAGTCTTCCAGGTAGGTGGCGCGACTAGCCCTGGGCCTCGTCCGACTTTGAGTGTGCACCCCCGGCTCTCCGCCCAATCCCAACCTTCCAATGTGTCCAAGAAACAGTGGGCTTTCTGGTTCGCCATCACTTTAAGGTTTGCAGAGAGCAGGAGTGCATATCTAACCCCCATTTCTTGCAATCATCTTTTGACGCGTGGAAAAGGAGGCTCTCTGGCAATGAACCAAAACTATGTAGCCATGGAAAATCAAAATTTTATCGTTGTTTATCAGGATGGAGTCTGGTTGTCTTGCCCTTTTGAGGATAGCATCTCGTCCCTGAAGTGAAGAAATTTAGCCACTATGGGTCATTGCTGGCCACCATCGGGGGTCGGTGGGCCGGCGCCCAATGGCCTTGTTCAGTGGAGAAATAAGGCATGAAGTCCTGCTTCAGGACTAGGTCTCCCAACCATAGCTACAGGTAGTCCACCATGTTTCGATTGTCACTACCATCTGGAAGGCTTACAATGCATATATTGTTGCTGCAGGAGCGTCCCTCTGTGTCCTCTGCCCTGTTCTCAAGAGTGCAGATTTTGTCCTTTATGTCCTAGAATTGCTTGAGGAGGTCAGAGGTGCAAGGTTGCAAGTCAGTCAGTGGCTTCTTCGATTGGGCAACAGACTCTGCCAGCTTTCTATAGTTGTCCCGTAGCAAATTCACATCTCTCACAATTGCATCTATTGTTGCCTCCAGACAAATGTGGGTCAAGATGACAACTGGTTTGTCCGTTTCTACCGCCTTAGGTCCAACGGTGGAGGAGCAGTCCCATGCTGCAAGGTTTTACCAGCCCTGGTAGCCTTGGTGCCACCCAATTTGGAGATTGTCGTGTAGGAAAGCAAACGAGTCAGGGGGAGAGTGCGTGGGCCTGATTGCAGCTGCCAACTTGGACAATCTTCAGCTTTTGGACAGCGCAGCACAAGCAGCCCAGCCCCCTCTCTCAGGCGACAGCTCGGTTTGCCCCTAAGGCTCAACGTTTCATGTGCCAGGAGCCCACTGTCTATAAGACTCTGGGTGAGGTGAAGGGGCAGTGAGCTCACGTCTATGGAGGGGCCCGGATATCCCCTCGGTGCTATGTTCGCTGCATGCAGGATCATCAAAGCAGCAAAGATCTCCCACCGGATAAGGTTCCCAAGCCACTAGGAGTACATTTATCGGGGTGCCTAGGTACCACCACAGCAGGCTACAGTTATGGTATGGGCCCAATTCTACAATGTGCTCAGCAAAACTCTCTAGGGACCCCCCCCCCCCCCCGCCCCCACTACTCATGATGGAGCTCCAACAGTTGTTCCTGGCTCTGGACTCACCAGTTAGACTTCTAGTCAAGCTAGGGCAGCACTCATCTGGCAGCTGATGGCCTTCCCCAGGCCTCTGCATTAACCTCTTCCAAGCTATCCAGGCAGGGAGCCGGTCCATGAGGACAGGTGCCCTGGGTCCTCTGACGTGCCACCAGGTACTAGCTTGCGGGACTTCAGCAAGGGAGGGGCCTGCTCGTTTGCCACGAAGTCCCCCACCCCAAGGGTTCTAGGGATACAGTCAACCCTCGAGAAGGGGTAGCAGCGTCAGACAGCACTGCCTCTAATAGAACATATGGCAAGCCAGAGCTGCAGCCCCCATCCTGCTCCAGCCCACGAGGCGTGATGACAGCGTGGGTGGAGCCCAACAAGCAGTGGCCCCCAAGACTACCCAGTGCAGACCCACTGTCCAGAGGCGGGAAAACTGCTGGACAGGGCGGAGAGAAGGTGGATGGTAAGAGCGGCGAGCCAAGAGAGTTTGGCTCACATGTCCACCTTGCTGATCCCCAGGCCACGCCCCTAAGTGCCTTCACAATTTGTTGGTAGTCGATACTGTGAAGTTGATATATGTGCAGGTTGATATTGACGGTCGTGAGATACAATCCGCATACATGCAATCAAGAACAAGCTGCAAACACAACATAAAACAGACACTACATGAGACAGCCAATGAAGCGTCACAGGTGTGCATATTATTGTACTCAATACTGGAATAAAAAGGATAGTGTCCTGTTTCATAGGAACATAAATGACATAACTCATATCTAGCATTGAATGGCGCCACCTCCAGCTTTTGGGCCACCATCCCTGTTTGTAGTTTTCACATTCCTTGCTTAATTTATGCTGATATGAAGTTTTTAATTGTAATAATTCACAGGCACAATGTGCAGAACATGTGTTTCCTGACAGGAGACCACATAAAGCATATCAGATGTTCCCTGAGCACATCTCAGAGCCCAGGGGTTGGATGAACCCCTCTTCTCTGAGTCATGTCGAGCCTTCGCCCACTATCCTCCTTGGGCGCTTTTCCCAGACAGATTAGGCAGACTTTAGACATCCCCAATAAATACAACTTCAGAAAACCAGCTGCAAAAATCCTTAATGCATCTTGAGTCACTGCCATGTTTCTCTCTATTGCATCTCAGAAACAGTATCCCGGCTGCCTGCCACGCCAGGGCAGCATTACACTGATTGCACCACTGCGGGTGCAAATTTACATGATAGTTCTGCATTACATATATGTCTCTTTGGCAATTTTTCTGCGACATATGTACTACCTCACCCGTGTAAAACTGGCACACGTATCAGCTTACCTCTGCAAACACAACCTTTTGGAGCAGGGGTCCTAGTGCCAGTATAACTGTCAGTGCCACGTCTCACCAGCAATGGTGCAAAAGTGCATAGTACACCAGTCCATTCCCTGCATTATAACACTGTTTAGTATTGTGAATATTTTGTTCATGGCTTTTTCATAGTGCTCCTTGGTAATCTCGCTTTACAAATCTCTAAAATAGTGACTCAGTAAGGAAATTTGCATTGTTGTGCAATTTTTGTGTTTTTTATGAGATTTTTCAGGATAGTTACATAATTTCAACCCTTATTTGGAGAAGTGTGGCTCAATGATTAGAGAGGCAGACCCTGATGCAGAGGTCTGGCCTGGGACCAGGGTTCAATTCCCGCTTCGGCGGGTCTTGGGCTGAATTTCCTCGGACCTGAAATTCTCGCCTCGGTGCCTAATTTAATCAGGGGTCCCACTCTGCAACTCTGGGCAATAGCTTGCTTAATGTCCACAACGGCCCCAACAGCGCTAGGATGCCTGGCTTTCACCCTGGGGATGCCCAGGAGTGGGCAATTCACCGGGAGAGGCCAGGAAGGGTTCCTCAGCGGTATGCTTACAGCGCCTTGATGCCACGTCTGGGATGATACGTGCGCTATACAAGCAACACTACATTTACATTTACATTTGCGGGCACTCAACCTTTCCTCAAGCTTTCTCCTACACATCAACAATACTGCGTAATCACGCTTATTACATATTATGTAACATATTTGTATCCTCTGCCTTCTTTCTTCACTACCAGACACCTCTCCTCCAACAAGAAGTTTGGCATATCCAGGTATTATTATAATTTTACATTTCTTTTGGGACACTTACTCTGCATTATGACACGCACCGTAATCGCTGGCATTAAGGAATTACGGGGCATATTACCAACAACTAGCGATAATTATCGCTATGTTGGTTTAGCGGCGATATTTTTATCGCCGAGCTGCAGCGATTTTTATCGCTTAGGAACCTTGCTATTATCAAGGTTTATCTCCTAAGCGATAAAAATCGGCCGAAATGCATGAATATCGCTGAAAAGTCAGCGATATTCATGCATTACCGAGCTAATGCTCTTAGCCATGTTATCCACCTCCCATTGGATAACATGGCTAAGAACTGCTCAGGGGCAGGTGTTAGCTTTTGGAGATATTCGCGCTTAGCGCGAATATCTCCAAAAGTTGGTAATAGGAGATAGCGATGTTAGCGACTGTTTCCAGTCGCTAACATCTTGGCACGCCCACTTTGCATGTCATTAGTGATAAATATCACTGACATGCAAAGTGGGGCCCAAGATGGTCGCTATCTCCTACTAGCTGTCGCTAACTGGTGTTAGCGGCAGCTAGGTAATAGGGAGATAACTTTATCTCCGCTTTCTTGGCTTTTAAAGCCAAAAAAGCGGAGATAAACCCACTTGATAATATGCCCCCACATTAGGTTAAAACATTGTGTGCTGCCCAGACATTTTTCCTGACACCAACCCAGCTATTTTTACCAGCACCAGGCGAACCTGCCATGAAGTGGTAGGAATGGAAAGAGTAATTTTCA
The DNA here is from genome assembly GCF_964263255.1 of Lissotriton vulgaris. Classification (NCBI taxonomy): domain Eukaryota; kingdom Metazoa; phylum Chordata; class Amphibia; order Caudata; family Salamandridae; genus Lissotriton; species Lissotriton vulgaris. Next base: position 1,031,192,211 of record NC_141698.1, read on the forward strand.
AATGATATCTCTGATCAAGAGAATGAGCACTCGGAGGGGTTTGCTGCAGTAGGAAGAATAAAATCCTATTGGATCCATTAAGTCCTGAAGGATTACTTATTTACAACCAAATGGTAAGAAAGTGTGTTCTGCTTAATAAATACCCATTCTACTCCTGCCTTTTGTGTAGTGTATGACAGAAGCAATTAATTTCAGAGAAAACTGAATAAAAAGGAAGCAGTAAAAGACTGTACTGTCTCTACATATCAAGCCATATCATTCACATATGGTTCTCTACATGACGAACTGATAAAAGAACAACTCATTATGCATGCTAATAACAGACTAATACAAGAAACGTTGTGGTTATATGGTGATTACTCACTTTAACATGTAATCCCTGAAGTGGAAATGTCTGGTTTATCTAGGAGTTGTGCCCAAGTTGCGTCTGGGCTTACAATACATAAGGAACTACTTTTTGATGTTTCTTACACAAGACAAAATTCAACTGGAAAGAAAGAGAACCAATTCCTTGTCAAAGAAAAGGCTAATTATAAGGACAATAGTAAAACATACAAATCCAAATTATATAGTAGTGATTGTTCTAAATGTGGTAATGAGAACCATTGAGCCCGTGATAAGTCTTGTCCTGCTATAAAACAAAGATATTCTCATAGGGGTATTGTAGGTCATTTCACCAAAGTATGTAGGAGAAAAGGACACAACCCAGAGCCAGATGTGTAGTTGATCATAATCATATTTTATCTTTATTTGGTTTCTTAATCCATAAAAGATACAAATGTATACATTTCATTCACGTCAAATAAAATCAGTTGTACACACACTCCCACACATATCAAGTGTCAATCCATTTGCTTAATGCTTGTTATAAGATCTGTAGAGGTAGAGCTGAGTTGTAAGTATAAAAACATTGCGTTCAAATAATAGTGCTATATTGCCTGTCAATTATAAAGAAACAGAGACATTCAATACATTAATTAATAAAGCTCAAATGCGACAAAATACATTATTCGCTTTCTAGTATGAAATTAAGACACATACATATAAAAAATACAATGCTAAAATTGGAACTAAAAACAGCCAGCAATGGATTAAAGTGTCAAGCCCTTTCCCTTGCAAATTAAATTTATAGCAAATAAATATCCACTTAGACTAAAAACAATTATCTGGGATGTGTCTGTTTTTGAAATTCTTTACCTTCCTAAATATGACCTAATTCCCTTACTACGACAAATGGGTTAGATCCATTCTTTCCTTGAAATGGCATGCGACAATAAAATAATATGTTATAGTCATTTATTACCGCGTTTTGTGAGCATAGGGTGCATAAAACCTCTCTACTATCAGTATTTTTGCAGAACAACTTGAATGTGTTGGATTTGATCTGTAGGACGTCAAAATGAGACTTCATGTATAGTGACTTGGCCAATTGTGGTTGTACTTCATCCAAATATAGTTCGAAAGTTGGAGATGGTTCTATAGATAAAAACAGCGATATCAGCCTTCATATTTTAGGGCAATGATGGATGCGGTTTTGTATATACATCCAGTAACATTTTCAAGACCTTCTTAGGTCTCGACCTAAAGCATTGCCTTAGTAATGCTTGTTTGTCAAGATTTCTAGTAAGCAGTCCGAAAAGTCTGCCAAAATGGATTAGCCACAGTTCATGTGACCTATGCGCGTGCACAAACCAGCCACGTGAAAAACCACCATTTGTCTGTGCCTCGCATCAGACTTCAAAGCTGCCGCTCCCCAGCCCGCCGCATCAGACTTCAAAGGAATGCGCTCCTGCTCCTTCTCCGCTCCCCCACCCCCCCGCCACAGCAATACCGAGAGCTTGTTTTACAAAGTAAGCACTGCATTACTCCTGTCTCCCTCAATTAGCCTTCCTCTGTTCCTTACTCCTTTCCATCTTCTTTTCTCCTCCTTCCTTTCTGCTGCCTCAGGCCCTCACCTTCCCTGTCACTTCCTTCCGTTCGCCACAGCCCACCCTCTCTCCACCTCGCTTTTGGTCTCCTTTCCTTTCAGCAGGCATTTTACATATTTTTCCTGCAGGATCGTCTCCGCTTTGCCTGATGATGGTATAGTTCATATGCAGCGTAAACAGCAATGCAAGCTCAATGACCGATAGGCGCTTGCATTACTCCTGTCTCTCTCCATTAGCCTTCCTCTGTTCCTTGCTCCTTTGCATCTTCTTTTCTCCTCCTTCCTTTCTGCTGCCTCAGGCCTTCACCTTCCCTGTCACTTCCTTCCGTTCGCCAGAGCCCCCCCCCCCTCTCTCCACTTCTCTTCTGGTCTCCTTTCCTTTCGGCAGGCATTTTACATATTTTTCCTGCAGGATCATCGCTGCTTTACCTGAGCTAAGAGACCTTTCAAAATGCATTGCTAGTCATTCGGTACTTCTCAACATCATACGCTTACCATACAAGTGCCTACGGTGCATTGAGACTGCGCTGCAAATAAATCACTACTTCTCACCAGCATCCTGTTCATGCAGGCGCCTAGAGGCCATTCAATATGCAGTGCTAAAAAATTACTTATCAGCATCACACAATCATCATACAAGTGCTTACAGTACCATGAGCGAGACCTCTCACCAGCACCCTGTTCATACAAGCGCCTAGAGGCCATTTCATATGCAGCGTAAACAGCAATGCAAGCTCAATGACCGATAGGCGCTTGCATTCCCCCCCATACACAGAGCCGCTGTTGACACACACCTCATTAAGCACTACACCAGTTACAAGCACACACTTTCCCGGCTTGCGCTCCTAGATTTCCTTTACTCGCACAATGTGCATTTACAAATATTTCAACAGAGCACTGAAGAACTTTGGTGAGGAGGGACGGGGTTATCAGAATTCGCATCAGACACTTCCAAGGCTGCCGCTCCACCGCCCCCCGCAAGCACATGTCACACCACCATTTGTCTGTGCCTCGCATCAGACACTTCAAAGGCTGCCACTACCCCGCCCCCAGTGCACATATAGCGCACCACCATTTGCCTGCTACCCGCCTTCTTTGCTGCTTTCGATGTCCCACCCATGTCCCCCGTCTCTGTTGCTTCTCTTCCCATGTCCGATTCTGCCACCCCCGTTCGCCCTTTCCTCTCATCCCCTTTGTCTCTGTGCATCTCTCTTCTGTCTCTGTTCCCCTGCAGACGTTTCTTTTGCCCCTTAGCTCACTCTCTCCCGCTCACCTTCACTTACCGTCTCACCCTCACACACCCTCTCACTCTCACATCACCTCACACCCCCTCACCCTCACACCCTCTCACCATCCCATCCCCTCACCCTTCCTCACCCCCCTCACCCTCATACCCCCTCGCCCTCACACCCCCTCACCCTCACACCCCCTCACCCTCACATACCCTTTCACCCTCACACGCCCTTTCACCCTCTCACCCTCACACACCCTCTCACCCTCACACACCCTCTCACCCTCACACCCCTCACATCCCCTCACCCTCCCATCCCCTCATCCTCCCATCCCCTCACCCTCCCTCACACCCCCTCACCCTCACACCCCCTCACCCTCACACCACTCACCTCACACCCATTCACCGTCACTCCCCCTCACCCTCGCACACACTGTCCCCCTCAATCACCCTCTCTCCCTTACACACCCTCTCACCCTTACCCACCCTCTCACCCTCACACACCCTCTCACACTCACACACCCTCTCACCCTCACACACCCTCACACACCCTCTCACCTTCACACCCCCTCACTCTCACACCCCCTCACTCTCACACCCCTTCACCCTCACACCCCCTCATCCTCACACCCCTCATCCTCATCCTCACCCTCACACACCCTCATCCTCACCCTCACACCCCCTCATCCTCACACCCCCTCACCCTCACATCCCTTCACCCTCCCTCACACCCTCATACCCCCTCACCCTCACACACCCTCACCCTTACACCCCCTCACCCACCCTCTCACCCTCACCCACCCTCTCATCCTCCCTCACACCCTCACCTTCACACCCCCACACCCTCACACCCCCTCACCCTTACATGCCCTCACCCAACCTCTCACCCTCACCCACCCTTTCACCCTCACACACCCTCAATCACCCTCTCACCCTCACACACCCTCTCACCCTCACACCCCCTCTCACCCCCTCACACACACCCTCACCCTCCAAGGGACGCTTTGCCCGGTAGGCAGAAACATGTTGGCCCTATTTGCGACAGTCATTTGTTCCATACTGTCGTTTGCACTGTTCCTGTTCTTTTAATTAGGGGATGTGCCTTGTTCCCATTAAAGAGTTGTTTAGACATATCACCCTATTTTAAACTCACCACTTTCTTGTTAGGTTGCACTGTGTTTTCACCACTTTTCTTCAACCATCATAAACTGGCCAACAATTGGTGGTTCATAGCGTACTATGGACCTGATTCAGTATTAACAACTTACTGTGTGGCATGGGGTCTAGATGATCTAAGGACCGGCCTGGTCACAGTGTGGACGGCCAAATGATATGACTGATCACTTGGTTTGTTTGATGGTTATCCAGAAGAAGCTGTTCTGGATTTTGCTGACCAGTTTTTGAGTAAGCTCTAGATATTTGAGTTTGTATTTCTCACACATGTGACTCATGATGCCCTTTTTCTTTCTTTAGATGTTTGTTTCATGGTGACTGTAGCACTCACTGACATATTGCATTATATGCCAGTCTGGCCAATACATTTGGCTGATAGACCTCACAGGTTCTTTTGTGTTATTCACAGTATAAGTATAGGAAAGGAACCTTCTTGGGAATAAGAATCGTTCAGAGTGCCTTGGGCATATCCTACTACTCCCACTGGTATTGCTTTTTGTCCATTAAACATCTTAATAGGGTGAGAAACGTATACTAGGGACAATTTGTCCTTGATGAATCCAGAGACAAAGAGACTGGTCACTCTCTAGAGTAAGGGAGAATATTCTACATGTCCAAAACACATATAAGGATTACTATTATCGCAAACATGGTGTTACAGAAGTAAAATTGTGAGTAGGAGATTCTGTTGTGGTGAAATGTCCCATTAGGTAGGTGACGGCTCAAAGCACATATTTCAATCCATTGAATATCAATCTTAACTAACACAGCCACGTCGAGTAATGGAAGAGTATGACACCAGAAAAGCATCAAATTAAATTGTCAAAGTGGAGGACAAAACCTGGCCACGCCCATGACTTAGAGTTGGATTTTTAATAGGAGTATTCTAGGCAACACAGATGAAGATAGCAAGACATGCAATCCGTCTGTGGAATTTCGTTCATTGGATGACGGTAAGCTTGTATCATGTCCGTGGCGAAGCGTGCGGTGGCGATGATGGAATGAAGCAAAACCAAAGGGGATGATGGACGGAGTGTTGAACATTGCAAGCACTAACCCCCAGTCAACTGATCTGCCATGTCTTCCCTGGACCGGAAACAAGCATCCTGGGACCGGTTTCTGGCTAATCAGCCATCATCAGCCAGGCTAGCTTGAATCCAGTGGCAAAAAGATGATGGAATGTTCAGAAGTGGGAATGAGAGATTCAGTGTTAACAGCAGTGTGGAAGGTAAGAAGGTTACCAGGTGTGGCCATTCTGATGTGCATCCCAGTAGGCTGAGACATTGCTGTTAATTAGTTACATGCTTTTGTTTTTAGGTCTCGCTGAGCCAACGTGCATGCGTTGCTCTGGGAGAGTTAAGTAAGGGCTCTCAAAAATGCTCTCAAAGTCTGCAGGCGGATCGGGCACAGTGCATGTGTGCCGGGCACGCACACCATTTGTCTGCCTGCAGCCTTTGGGAGGACTTTCGCGGTCGCTTTGATGTTCTCAGTGAGCCGCGTCAAACATCAACATCAAAGCTGCCACGAAAGTGCTCACCATTTGCCACGCCCTCCCTTATCCCACTTCCTGGTTGTATTAGTACATACTGCAGTGTTTTATTACTAATGGACAGACATTACCGCCCATGGGAATCTTGCACAGAAAGCTGACTCCTCCCGAGTCCCGGAAGGCTCGCCGGCCATGAAAGACTGCTGACGTCTGTGGCTCTGTTGTTGGTTTGAAGCCGTCACCAGCACATTATTCTATCTTCTGAGGTGCTGTACTATGCTGTAGGGCCGGGCTGCCTCGGGTTGCTTCTCAGACTAAACCTTCTCATTCAGTTAGCATTGATTAGAGAGTTTGTGTTTATTGTAATTACAGAGCAAGAGTTTCTGTTTGGAGTGTCGCGTGTATGACAGATAATTTTCCCGCACAGTGCTTAGGAGTTCAGCTGTTTTATTCTTATTTTTATTACTCAGCTCCACAAGAGAGGGTCACACCAGGAGACTGATTTCCTCTCACACAATCACACTGAGCGCAGCGTCGGCTCTGCCTTCATCACTACTTCCTCTTTCTTAGGGAATCACGCCATGGTGCACCTGTGAAGCTTACAACCTTACACTGTCATTGAAATTAAAAGCAAAGCTGTGTTACTGCAACACCGTGAACACCAGAGGAAGAAAGCGGTTGGAAATTAATTTAAACAATAAAGCGCTAGTAAAATCTGATAATCCTTCTCTTCCCTTTACCACCGTCATACTTGTGCTTTTAAAATGTAAAAGAAGATATTACATTTCGTTTACATACACTATATTTTATTTCCTGTACAGAGCGCCAAGAATGGTGCTTTTCATTCTCTTGAGAGTGCATCATGACAAAATATAAAAAGTCTAACTATTAGATTAGTCTTCAAAGTTTAAGAGGCACGATGAGATTGCCTTTTGGGTAGTAAATTTAGAAGTTGGCTGCAACAGAAGATACGTGTAGTTTACTTGAGCTTGCTTGCAAGGCTTTGTAGCGACATTAAAATGCTTTGGGTATAGTTAGACACGATCCTTTAGTAATCCCAGATGCCCGGTGTTACCACCACTCTTTTATTCAGATGCCACATCACCACCACCACATCCACCACCACTACGTCCACCACCACCATGTCCACCACCACCACACCCACCTCCACAACCATCACGTCCACCACCACTACCACCACATCCACCACCACCACGTCTACCACCACCATGTCCACCACGTCCACCACCACCACATCCTCCACCACCACCACGTCCATCACCACCATGTCCACAACCACCATGTCCACCACCACCACGTCTACCACCACGTCCACCACCACCACCACCACCACGTCCACCACCACCACGTCCACCACCACGATGTCCACCACATCCACCAACATGTCCACCACCACCGCGTCCACCACCACCACATCCACCGCCACCATGTCTACCACCACCACAACATCCACCACATCCACAACCACCATGTCCACCACCACCACGTCCACAATCACCACCTCCACCACCACCAACACCTCCACCATCACCACATCCACCACATCCACCACCACTACATCCACCACCACTACGTCCACCACCACCATGTCCACCACCACCACACCCACCTCCACCTCGTCCATCACCCACCACCACCACCATGTCCACCACCACTACCACCAACACATCCAACACCACCACATACACCACGACCATATCCACCACCACCCCCCCTCCACAGCCACTATGTCCACCACAACCATGTCCACCACCACCACGTCCACCACCACCACACCCACCTCCACCACCACCACGTCCACCACCACCACACCCACCACCACCACCACCACGTCCACCACCACTACCACCACCTCCACATCCATCAACACCACATCCACCACCACCATGTCCACCACATCCACCACCATGTCCACCACCACCACGTCCACCAACAACACTTCCATCACCACCACGTCCATCATCACCATGTCCACAACCACCACGTACACCACCACGCCCACCACCACCACACCCACCACCACCACGTCCACCACCACATCCACCACCATCACATCCACCACCACTATGTCCACCACCACCATGTCCACTACCACCACATCCTCCACCACACACCTACCTCCACCACCACCATGTCCACCACCACATCCACCACCACCATGTCAACCACGTCCACCACCACCATGTCTTCCACCACCACCACGTCCATCACCCCCATGTCCACAACCACCACGTCCACCACATCCACTACCATGTCCACCACACCATGTCCATTACCACCACATCCAACACCACCATCATGTCCACCACCACCACCACGTCCACCACCACCATGTCACCACTACCACGTCCATCACCACCATGTCCACCACTACCATGTCCACCACCATGTCCCTCACCACCACGTCCACCACCCCCACCATGTCCAACACTACCGGGTCCACCACCACCACATCCACCACCACCATGTCCACCACCAACACCACCACATCGACCACCACCACGTCCACCATCACCACATCCACAACCACCACCTCCACCACCACCATGTCCACCACCACCACAACCACTTCATCCACCACCACTACGTCCACCACCACCATGTCCACCACCACCACCACATCTACCCCCACCACCACCATGTCCACCACCACTACCACCACCACCACATCCACCATCACCATGTCCACCACATCCACCACCATGTCCCATCCACCACCTCAACCACCATGTCCTCCACCACCACCACATCCACCATGAGGCCACTACCACATCCACCACCTGGTGAACTCGCTTGAGTTCACCAGGTTCAGATTAGGATTAGCGCTGGGACGCTCCAGGGCAGCCATGCGCTCTACAAGTCCAAATCAAATCAAATCAAATCAAATCAAATCACCACCACCACGTCTACCTCCACCACCACCACATCCACTACCACCACCACGTCCACAACTAAGTCCACCATCAAGTCCACCAGCACATCCACCACTACATCCACCACCACCACGTCCACCACCACCACCACCATGTCCACCAACACCACAACATCCACCACCATGTCCACCACCACCACGTCCACCACTACCATGTCCACCACGTCCACCACCACCACGTCCACCACCACATCCACCACCACCGCGTCCACCACCACCGTGTCCATCACATCCACCACCACCATGTCCACCATGTCCACCACCACCACATCCACCCCCACACCCACCACCACCATGTCCACAACCACTACATCCACCACCACGTTCACCACCACCACATCCACCACCACTACATCCACCACCACCATGTTCACCACCACCTCGTCCACCACCACCACCACACCCATCTCCACCACTACCACGTCCACCACCACCATGTCCACAACCACCACATCCACCACCACCATGTCCACCACCACCACGTCCACCACCATCACTTCCACCACCACCATGTCCACCACATACACCACCACGTCCACCACCACCATGTCCACCACCACCATCACGGCCACCACCATATGCACCACGAGGATACCTCACTCTATCTATCGCCCTCACTCTATCTATCCATCATACCACACTCTATCTATCTATCGCCCTCACTCTATCTATCTATCGCACTCACTCTATTTATCGCATCACCACAGCATCACTCAGCACTACCACAGCATCACTCAGGGGCACCACAACATCACTATGCGCTACCACAGCATCACTGAATGCCACAGCCTCACTCGTCCCCACCACAACATCACTCAGCACCACCACAGCATCAATCTGTCCAACCATTCAACAACCACTGGTTCAAATATGTTCTCTCAAGGTTTCAAGCTTTATTACAAATGTCACAAAAAGATGTTAATATTTCACTTCTGTTCTTGGATTTTCGTCACAATAAAATACACTGAACATAATCTTCACAAAAGTTATTTACAAAAGTTTAAGCTGTTGCCATTATAAATTACAATAACTTTTATTTAAGTATTAATTATTTAAAAAAATGAAAAGCCATTGTTATTTGTAATATCAATACATCTAAGTCACATAAATACAACACATATTGCATTACAAATGCTATAGGTGTCACATTTGCGAAAGGTAAAACTATTACCATTGTAAATGACAAAGCTATTAAGTTCACTATTTTCAAAACCAACACATAAATAAAAAATGTGTCATTTACAATACCAAAAGCTCAAACTTTCCTAATGCGAGACCTATTGCATTGCAAATGCTTGTTCTTTTTGATTTCTACTCTTGACACTATTTTTCTTATTTATAAGGTGACGGGTGAAGTAAAGTTATTCTGATTGGTGTTCTTCTGGTAATTCATTAAGGGGAAAGAAGCTTAGTGTTCTAGTTCAACGTACCATTTAGTTAGATTGTAAGATGTGGATTCATCTGCATCCTAGAGTGGGAGTAGCCTAGGATCCTTGGCAGACAACTTTATGGGGTTTCAGCGTTGCAGAAGACCAGTATCATGGATGACCCTTCAACCGCCCATACTGAAGAGAATGGCTAAATGAAGCCTTGGATGTAGCTGGGACCCTGAGCCTCTCCAACACGAATTATGCTAGATGCAGGGTACGCTCTGCAGTTACTCAGTGGGCATGCGGGGATCTTCATCATTCAGGGCTACCCGAATGTTGTTGCTTTAAATAACCTGTGTCTTACCAACTCTTACTTTTGATGTTTTCAACGAAAGACTGTCTTTGTTACTTTTTTTTCAATTACATTTTTATTGATTTAGACCTTGTCAGAGATCAACAATATAAAATATGTACAATAATCTGTGCAATTATATAAATGTAACAGTTGATATCCTTCATTTCTTTAAAACAGTGGTAAAAAAAGTGCATTTTTTTTAAAGATTATAGTTACTTACTAGGTTAGCTGTCCGTGGTTTGTGCCTGTTACTTAACTAAAGTCAATGCATTCTGCAACTTCTTGTTTTCAATAAAACATTGCCTAAAAACAAGTCGTGCTTGATGAGGGTCAAGGGTCACATGCAGTCACTTTCTGTGATGTATGTGGTATTTGTATAGCATAAACCTGGCCAATAGGCAGCAGAGCGCGGTACACTGGAAAAGGCAGACATTTACAGCCACATGCATCAAAGGAAATTGCATTCGCAAACGGTGCGAATCGCAAAATTCGACCGTTTGCGAATGCAATTTCCATTTTTGGGATGCATTAACATTTTAGTAAGTTTCGTAATTTAAGAAATCGCAAAATTGCGATTGCATTTAAGGAATCTCAAATTGAGATTCCTTAAATGCAATGCATCAAACTTTTAAAATTTGTGAATTCGCAAATAAGGGGAGCAAATTACCATGAAGTTGACCTTCATGGTAATTTGCGAAAACTTTGAAAAATGCACTAAAGTGCATTTTTCAAAGTTCCATTTTACACATACACATGCCCTTGGGGCATGTGAGTGTGCAAAATGTACTCCTAAGCAGATTTCAGGGGTGCAACAGGGTGCCCATTGGACACCCCTGCACCCTTGAAATTGCATTCTTAATTTGCGAATTTTCAATGGTGAATTGCAAATTAAGAATTTCTTTCCATTCATTCCTATGGGCCTCTAGGCCCATAGGAATGGATGGGGAAGTTTTCCTTAATTGCGATTCTCAATTAGAGAATCACAATTAAGGAATTTTAAGAAATCGCTATTTTTATAGCGATTTTGTGATGCATTGCATTTTGCAATTCCTTATTTTTCGCAATTAAGGAATCGCAAAATGCAATATTAATGCATGTGCCTTAATCAGAGAGTGAATCAAGGGGAGGGGCATGCACTGGGTTCGAGAGGGGAGGCGGACTATTTCCTGCATCGTGATGAAGTCTTCTTTAAAGGCGGGCGTATGCATTCTTGTTGCTAAATTGAAGAAATGTTGGGGTAGGTGTCTTATCCTGAGGGGCGCAAGGATAATTACCAGATGCTCTGTGTGTATAATTAGTAGTGCTGTTGCCTAGATTTTTATTTCTCTCTTTTGTATTCCCTCTAGGCTGAAGGTGTTCAGGCTACAGGTGGCCAAGAGCCAACAGAGATGGCGAGCTTGCCAGCCAGCATGGTGGGGTTGCCGCTCGTGATGTTTTGTTGGTGGTGCTGCTGACCTTGAAGATGGTGAGGGCCGGCAAGGGGGGGTCACAGGAGTTCTTTTAGGGCACGAGTTATTTCATCATCTTACTTCCGGCCCTGGATGAGGCGTGCTGCGGTGGGCAGGTGGCGGGGTTTGGGGGCCACACTGCTCACCGCAGCTTGTCTCACTCAGTGCTCCAGTGATGTCATGAAGTGTGACTGCCATTAATCTGCAAATGTCCGGCTGCATCCATCTGTCCTCTCAGAACGCTACTTCCAGCTTTCAGTAAAGTGTTTGGGCAGGTCGAGGCCACCTCGGCTCGCCCTCTTCCTGGTTCTGGAGCACCCTGTGCTTTACACGTCGTAAAAGCGACATTCAGGAATGACCACGTCAGTGCACGCAGTCATGTTTATTGGGACAATCTGGCGTAATTCTGTAAACAGGTGGGTACCACAGAGCCCACCCCCGCAGCATCATGGTAGGCTTACAGATGATATGGAAGGTTTTTAATTTATTGTATTTCTAGATGGTCCTAAGTTTGTTTCCGATAGCACTACTCTTTCAGTACAGTATTCGCCTGCTGCGCGAGGGAGCGGCGGAAGGCCACGTGCAGAGGTGGAACCGGATGTTCAAATTAGTATGATTTTGTCCACGATTAGTCTAAGTCACAGATCCCTGTTGAGGGGGAGATAACCGTAGGCAGGCAGCTCATCACAGCTTTGTCAACTCAATGCTGTCGTCTCCCAGGCAGTACATCACTCAGAGGCCTATGAAGGAATGGGCAATGTGGGCCTTCTCTCTATCTCACTTCTGTCTGTTTCTCTATCTCGAGGTTTAACGTATAAGTTGATGAAGCGGACTTTTAGAATAAGTTTTGAATTAAAGCACACTGAATTAAAACTCCCATAATTTTTAATTTACTAATAAGTGTTGCATGTTTCTGTATACTGACTCAACCTAGAATAATGTGCACCTACATGAACACGCGGGTTTAATTATATGTGCTCTTGTCATGTTTGTCATTTTGTTTTAAATAATACATTTACCTTGTCTTTCGTTATGTCAAACATTAATTTGCGGCTGTTTTAAATAATAGCATGTGCATTCTTTTAAATGTGCTTTTGTTTATGTTGTATCTTTTTATGTGATTGTGCTATGTTTGTCTTTTGTATGCAGAGCTAGGTAACATAGACTAAAGGGGTAATATTATCAAAGGGGGTGGGTAACAGAATAATTATCATTTCCAGAATTAATTATTGTCTTGTGTTTCCTTGCATACTAGAGTCATGCTAAAAGAGGCATGTGGCCTATTTCTAAATGGATGTCCGAAGTCCTGTCAAAGTTGGGCCTTGCACAGCAGCGTTTAAAAAAAGGAAAATATTTTCTGCAATAATTCTTTGAAAGTCGCTCGTAAAAGCAAGGCTGTGTGGAAGTAATGAATGTACTTTTTGACAAAACTTTCATGGTCAAGGACAGGATGTGCAGTGGCAGAAAAGCTTGGACGGAGGAAGCATTGGATAACTTTACCTACTGTTGCAAGTCACGGAAGAGCCTGTGACACTCTTAGTCTATGAACAATGCCGCTCTTGAAGAAACATGGTTTTTGCTATGCGAAAGGCAAATGACTTCATCGGACGACATTTCTTGTCCAATCATGTTTCGTGTTGCTCGAATACTTGTATTCTTTTAGTTAGTTTTATATAGGAAAAAGGTATAAAAATTGCCCCCTTCGAAAGAGCACTGCTGGCTCGTTCCTGTGCTCCAGAGATGCTGTCGGACTTTCGTCTCATGTAAGATCCATTTGAAACTTTACATTTTCCCTTTAGGTTTTATTTAGTTAAAGTTAGGGAAATAGGGTTTAGGGAATTTTCCTAAATGTTTGAGCACTTCTCGTGCTGATTTTGATTTGAGCTGACAGTCAAATGTGCCTTTCTAATAAATAATTTTTCTTAATAAAATTGCTAATAAAAGAATTTATTCATTTTGCTCTATAATAAAGTTAATAAAATAGATTTTGAAATGGCAAGCTGGTCTTGTTTGTTTCCTTGAGTTACCATTAGTTAATCCATTGCCTATGATACTGACTTAATAAAATGTATTATAAAGTGTTACTGATTAATTAGGTCATATGATTCAGTTGGTCAATTCATGGCTCAGTCATTTATGGGCCTAGTGTTAGATTTATGAATAATGGTGAGTATCGTGGTGTAGAGTTGTTCATATGAGACTGAATTTCCTTTGGCCCGCTGGATCAAAGTCAATACCATTTGTCCTCAGTGGACTTGAATTTGAAAACTGGGGCAAAAATGTAAAGCTGCCGACCAGGGGGACTGAAAATATTTCTTGCCAGGGCCCCAAAATCCTGGGGTTGACGCTGCATGCATGGCGTGATTGCAGGGAGACCTACTCAGTGTCTCCGAGGTGTAGAGCTTGCTTGGAGACAGCCAGGAGTAAACCAAGCATAGAAAGAACCAGGGTTAGGTTGTCAACTCGGGTGGAGACCCCCAGAAGCCAACCAGGCCTATCCCGCACAGACACACAGGGTCGCAAAAAACGGGAAGGATATAGTCCAGCGCTGTGAGTTTAAAACAAGTAAGGAACTTTTATGGCACAATTAATCATTGCAGTTGCAGCATCCAATCATTCAAAATGCAGAAATATAGAATGTATAACAAATCATCTGTAGAACAAAACTCCAACCCAGTTGTGGGTTCAGGCTCCGTATTGTGTGATCTTGTTATAAACAATATCCATAAACTTTTTAAAAAACAACCAGTTAACTGGGGGTCACTGCCACTTAGGACAATTGCTACCTCACTATATTTCCATTTTTTTTTATATATGAGTCTAAAAGCACTGGTCTCAAAAATAGCCTCATCTGGAAGAGGTGTGGTGCAGCGGCCAGGGTGGCTGACACCCGAACACGGGGGCTCACGGTTCGATTGCCAGCGCCGGCGGCAGGTTAGCCCAGCACCTTGTGACTCTGGGCAATAGCTTGCTTAATCTACGACTAGGATACCTGTGAGGTTCCGTGACAATTGTAAGTGGTGTTTTCGACTCGCACGGATATGGGCGAGTCTGGTATCTATGAACCGCAAATGACGAGTTTAGTAAGTGTGCGCAGTTTCGCTGTGCTAACTTAAACCGTTCGTTTGTTATGTGGGTTTTTCATCTGTACCCACGGGTTCCATCTTAGATACGGCATCCATTTTGTCTCTTGCCCTCAAGTAGCCAGCGAACGGACGCTGTCCGCTTCGCGACCCTGGGACTCCCAAGATATCTGCGGAAGACACGTGTTCTTTGAAAGTGTCTTTATGACAAGGGGGTTGCTGCTGTAAGGCAGATGGTGCCGCTTGAGGCTCATCTTGCCGCACGGGCTTATTGTCCCAGCCGTGCATCTCATTAGGCACATCCCTTTGATGCCTGTATCTCGTGTTTCTCGATACCCCCCCTTTTACACCCTTTCCGATCTCCCCACTGTCTCCGTTTTCCTCTGCACCTGTCTTCGTTCCTATTTCGATCTACTTTACTGCTGATTGGAATTTGTTAATGGTGGGAAGATGGGTTTTTACAGTTGGGAACCGCCAAATGTTTCCGCACTTATGTTCCGGACCTTGTGTGTTTCAAAGTGACCAAAGCGACCCCTCTGGGAGCTAAATGTGGGAACCGGGTTGTAAACTTTTGTGTTCAATGTTATCCTATGGGTAAAAACTGTATAAAAGGAGCGATCCACAGAACCAATTTGAAGCAGTCTCCCCGAACTACACTCGATGTACTTCCTGTGATTTCTGTGTTCCCTGCAGCAAATAAACCTTGAATCTTTGACGCCGAAGGAAGTGTCCCGTGTCTCTGTGACTTGTACGCCGGAGCAGGTTACCCACGAAGGTTTCAGGTGTTGTGCCCTGGCACCGCTGGGTCCAAAAGAACCCAGTCCTTCAGTTGGCGCCCAACGTGGGGCTGCATCAGTGGTACCGGTCCAAGCCCGACGATCGTGAGGAACTTCGTGTGAAATCTCCAAGGGAAGGTGCACCCCGCTTCATCGATCCTGTTGTCGAAATAAGTGGCCCGAAGACTTTTCCCGCGAAGATTCCCGCCTCCTGACGGCTGCGACGGACTGCTGCCCTGACTGTAGACCTGTTTTGGCGCCTGGCGTAGACCTTGGTATAGCGAGACGATTGACGGGCCTTCCTGAGGACGCCATCGATCTTTGAGTTAAGTATTTTGTGGGTCGCTCCCAGAGTTCTTGGTTGTTGACACTTTAGCGAGTGTCTTTGTTGTAAACGCTGTGTGAGTGTTTTTGTCGGTGACACTTTGCTAGCGTACTTTGTTGTTGTATTTGTTTGACGACTGCAGCCGCCAAAGACCGAGGGTTTTGTTCTTTGCTGGGACTTGGTAAATCCCGTAACCCTTGAAGTTTGTGAAACTCGGCTAGTGTGCAAGATGCCTGGTCGCAGTACTTTGTTCAGTTGTTTCAGACCTTGTGGTGCGGATTCCCTGCTGGAGGACTCATGTCCGATACCTCCAGTTGGAACTCCTACTTACGATTTATATAGCAAACATGGGCTAGGCCCGATTGCTTTTAACGATTATTGGATTAAATATACAAAGAAAGACGGCGACCTTCGTTGGCCACCTCACGGTAGCTTCGAGGCGTCAATCTTAGATAATTTAGAAATAAAGTTGTTCGAACGTAAATCTAGGCCGGCCATGTTTGATGCCTTTCGGTTGTGGCGCAAAGAAGCCCGACAGAAAGAAATAAGACAGAATAAACGTAGTCAGCGAGATACTGTTGCTACTATAGTGAAGAAAGCTGAGCAGTTTCAGCGTGATAAGGAGGATAAGGATAAGGAAGTGTTTGAGAGGTTGCAGCGTATGTCCATAGATAAATGCTATCCTGCTTTGCCTACGGAGTCGGATAAGAAGGAAGAGGCAGTTGAGGATCCTTTAATGTCCTATCTTATGAAGTCGCCACCTCCGTACGTACAGGGTACCGCAGCTCCTGTGGTCCCTGCCGTACCTGTTCTTCCACCTATTGTTCCTCCACCAGTTCCTCAACCTGCACCCGCTCTTCCGACTGTTCCTGCTCCTTTGTCTGTTTCTATTCCTACTGCTCCTCCGCTTCCACATACTCCTGCTCCCGCTACTGCTCCGGTGTTGTTAATCCCTGCTGTTGCTACTGTCTCTACTCCTTCTCTTGTTAGTCCTGTGTCTTACTCTTCTCCCTCTACTCGTAATCGTAATTCTCCCCTTGCGACAAACTTCTTCCAGTCGCTCGGACCTGTTTTTGGGTCCGCTGGATCTGATGGTCCTCAGAGACGTAGTCAGCTTCCTGGTAACAGAGAACGTGTTGCGCTATATAATATGGCGATGGGTTGGATGGTAAACCCTCTTAGAAATCCACCCCGTGTTGTCCTCGAAACGTTTAATCAATTCAACATACCAACTCAGAGATATGTGTTTGACGAAATGTGCAAGTTCCTTCATGATCAGATAGCGGCCAATGCGCCTGACGAGGTGCTGACCGCCCTGTCTGAACTTCGGCTTCAGTTCGCAACTGGACTGATAGTAGATACTAATGTTCGACGTGCTGTTGAGCGGTTGCTATCTCTTCGTCCCGCTCCTATTCCTCATGCATTGTTTGTTGAGGATATTGAAAAACAAGATGAGTCTGGCCAATATCCTATGCGTGAAGTTCCACCAGTGTGGATGCCCGGGGATGCTGCTGCCATTCCTATTGTTCCGCCGCATTTCCAGCGGGTATGGATACATCTCCCATGGAAAAGATCGGAGGTGTTACAGGTGAAGCAATCTTTGCCTGACCCTCGCAAAAATCCTGCAGGGTATTACAAGGAATTATCGCAGCTCGTAGACGCTACGATAATGAATCTTGCCGATATCGACATGTTGTTTGGTAATGTCGTACCGCAACCGGTATGGGCTAAGATTCGTCAGGAAAATCACGCAAACGAACTAGGTGGTGATTGGGCAGCCATTGTAGCGTCAGATGGGTTGCAAGTCGGTGGTGCTAAGCCTGAACAATTGATTACTGCTCTTCCTCAACGAATAATAACATTAATGAAAACGCTTATGCCAGCTATGAGGGTAAATTGGGACAAGTTGTCAGCCTGTAAGCAGAAGAAAGATGAGAGTGTATCAGACTTCTTTACGAGGTTTGAGGAAGCATTCATTGATCATAGTGGACAGGATATGGGTACTGAGGGTGGACAGAGGTTGTTTGTGGATAAATTCGTGTCGAACTTGTTGCCCGATCTCAGCAATAAATTAAAGAATTCAGAAAGCGCATGGGCCGTTTCTACCTCAGCTCAGATATTGGCAACGGCACAATATTACGAGAATAGAGAGAAAGAAGAAAATGACCGTGCTGATAAAAAGACGAAAGAGCTAAAAACTAAAGTGTTGTTACAACAAGCGTATCCGCCACGTTCTAATCAGAATGCGTCTCAGCAGAATAGATCACAGTCGCAATCGAATCGATCGCAGTCGCGTAATGATTCCTCTTTCCAAAGATCCTCGTTAGGGTACAATCAATGTGCTTATTGTAGACAGGAGGGACACATTAAATTTAATTGTCCTGCTTTAAATGAACGTAATAGTGGTAATTCGTCTAAAGGAGGCCGTGGTGGTTCACAGCACGCATCACGTGGTAGAGGTCGTGGTGCTCAAAATGATCGCTCTGACCATTCATCAAATTCTAATAACTGTTTCGATCAACGTGGATCATCGCAAGGACGATCTGCGCAGTACAATGTAGACGATTATTACGTCGATCAGGGAACTGACGACAGTAATTACTAGGACAGCCGAAGACAAGGAGAGGGAGTAGTATCAGTTCCGGTTGATCAGAGAGGGCCTTACGTCGCAGTTGCTACATCGGGCGTCGTTGAGCCTTTTCTGTTGGACACTGGTGCAGCGAAAAGTTCTATCATGCATTCGAAACTCCCTGGCGCACCTTTGTCTGGCTTAACAAATGTTTCCGTTGGATTCTCTGGCGCCCCCGTTAGCAATCCAGTTTCGCGCCCTTTGCCCCTTAAAATTGGGCCGCGTGAGCTCGAAGCTCCGTTGATTTTGACTACTGGTTGTGGCGAAAATCTTTTGGGTCTGGATTTGCTTAAACGTTTGTATGCAACTTTGTATTGTTCCCCTACGGGTGTAAAGCTTACGTTAGGAGAGAGGGTAGTCTCTCCCATGTATTTGTCCCTCGATAAGCTTCCACCGGAATTGGATTCTCTTCCTGCGTCTTTGTGGGCGACGGGTCCAAATGATGTGGGCCTACTTGATATCTCCCCTTATGTTGTTCAGTTGAAATCCAATGTGCGATTGCCACGTATTCCCCAATACCGTATCTCCCTTGATGGTGAACGAGCTTTGTTAGCAATCATCTATGACTTGATCGAGAAAGATGTTATTGAAGAAACTCGGGGAAACGTGTGCAATAGCCCTGTACTGCCCATTCTTAAACGTACTGATCCTACCAAACCGCCTGTTTATCGTTTTGTTATCGATTTACGGGAGGTAAATAAAATTGTGGTTCCTCAATTCCCTGTTGTGCCTGACATCACGGCGCTACTGACTCTGATTCCGGCTACTGCTTCATGGTTTTCGGTGATTGATTTGAAAAATGCGTTTTTCAGCATCCCGATTGCCGAAGAGAGCAGGGACCTTTTCGGTTTCTCTCTTGGTGGACGTAGCTTCCGGTTCAAACGCGCTCCTCAGGGCTACTGTGAAAGTCCATCGATTTACAGTCAAGCTTTGAAGGGTCAACTGGATGCGTTTAAGTTGCCGGTTGGTGCGGCTTTAATCCAATACGTCGACGACCTATTGGTGGCTGCTGATACTCAGGACATTTGCAAAATTGCTACAGTGTCGTTGCTGCAACATCTCTGTGAGTTAAATCACAAGGTGTCACCTTCTAAACTCCAATATTGTTGTCAAGAAGTAACCTATCTAGGTCACTTATTGTCAAAGGAGGGAAGGAGATTGACCCCAGAGAGAATTGCAGCGATTGCGCGAATGGCTGTGCCACAAACCCAAAGAGATGTGCGTGCCTTTCTAGGTATCACGTCGTACTGCAGGCAGTGGATTCCTAATTTTTCATTGCTAGCGAAACCATTGGTGGCTCTTACGTGCAAGGATGTTTCAACTCCTTTACCATGGACGGAAGAATGTCAGAAAAGTTTTTCTGAATTACGTGATTCATTGTGTTCGGCTCCTGTGTTAGGTACCCCTGATTACAGCAAACCGTTCACGTTATATGTTCACGAGAGGGAAGGTTGTGCTTTGAGTGTCTTAACGCAACCTTTTGGTGGTAAGCAACGTCCATGTGCATATTTTTCCTCGACCTTAGACCCAGTAGCTAGAGCATTGCCGAGTTGTTTGAGAGCAACTGCGGCAGCTGCGGTCTCCATCCGACAATCAGCAGGATTGGTCATGGATAATATGCTTACGGTGATGGTTCCGCATGCAGTCGATACTCTTTTGAATCGAACGAAAACTCAGCACTTGACGAGTGCGAGGTTGTCTGGGTACGAATTGACGCTCTTGGCAAGCCATATTCAGATAAAACGTTGTAATGTCCTAAATCCGGCAACTTTGTTACCAATTAGTGCAGAGTCAGATGAAGTAGCAGAACATGACTGTTACTTGCGGACAGAAGAGGAAACAAAAGGTCGTGTGGACCTTAAAAACACCCCATTGGAAGACCCGGATGGCACTCTGTATGTGGATGGGTCATGTTTTAAGTTGCCGAATGGCGATGTGACTACTGCTTATGCTGTTGTAACATTGAATACTGTTGTTGAGACTGCAAGATTGAATCAGAATTCTGCCCAAGCTGCAGAGCTGATTGCTCTCACTAGAGCATGTGTATTAGCAAAAGGGAAACGTGTGAATGTGTACACCGATAGCCAGTACGCTTTCGGTGTAGCGCATAGTTTTGGACGATTGTGGCGAGAGCGTGGTTTCTTGACGTCGCATGGCACGAAAATCCAGCATGGCCAGCTTGTGAACGATCTTTTGGATGCATTGACCTTGCCTGCACAAGTTGCAATTGTTAAGTGTAGTGCGCATCGTAAAGTGACGGATGATGTTGGTCGTGGTAATGCGTTTGCAGACGAGATTGCTAAGGAGACTGCCCGGAACCTTAGCACTCGAATGTATGTGACGAGTTCGGTTAGGTGGCCTGCAGAATCAAGTATGTGTGAAGATACCATAGAGAGTGTGAAAGCAATCCAGAATGAGGCCACCGACACTGAAAAGATGAAGTGGAAAGAAAGTACGGGAAAGTTGGATGTGAATGGTTGCTGGATTGATTTGTCGGATCAGAAAAGATGGATGTTGCCTGATGCGTATGTGCTGGCCGTTGTGACAATGGCACATGGGTTAGCACATATTAGCGCGAAAGGCATTTGCAAGTTGCTGGCTGATGTGTGGAAGAATGATGGCATTACAAAGTGTGCTGAACGTCTGGTGAAGAATTGTATGGTGTGTATAATGTACAATCCTGGCAAAGGAACCCCAACTCCCCCTGGCAGTTTTGCTCCTCCTTCGTATCCCTTTGAGGTGATCCAATTGGACTTCATCCATATGGAGCGATGCAATAACCTGAAATACGTTTTGGTTGTGGTTTGCGCATTCTCCCGATGGATCGAGGCCTATCCCCTCAAAGATAATACTGCTTTGTCTACTGCGAAAATCCTACTGAAGGAATACTTTCCTCGGTATGGAATGCCTAGAGTCGTGTGGTCAGATAACGGAAGTGAGTTTGTTGGAAGTGTGATGAAGAGTGTGTGTAAGGGCCTTGGAATTAATCAAAAATTCCATAGCGCCAATCATCCCCAGTCGGCTGGATTGGTTGAGGGGTACAATGGCACCCTTAAACTAAAACTAGCGAAGATTCAGGCTACGACTGGACTTTCGTGGCCTGATGCTTTGCCTCTAGCATTACTGTCCACTAGGGCGACTGTACACTCCCGAATAGGGCTTAGTCCCTATGAGATAGTGTTCGGCCGTCCTGCGAATGTGTGGGGGGTTCCTAGGCCAGGAATATTCTCTGATCTTGAGTATCCGATGTTGATCGACTACTTACATGACTTGACTGCTAAACTGAGGTTAATTCACCAACAGGTTTACGACGCCTTGCCAACGCAGACGGAGGGTCCAGGCCACCAGCTCCAGCCCGGGGATTGGGTGGTTACTCGTAACTTCTCACGCAAGACCAATCTGGACCCCCGATTCATCGGACCTTACCAGGTACTCCTGGCCACGAGGACTGCCGTTCGTCTTGAGGGGCGGAAAAATTGGGTACATGCTACCCATTGTAAGCGAGTCCCTATTCCTCTGCCGGCAGACCCGTGGGTAAGGAAAGGCATTGCGTCAACAGAAACAGAAACATTGCCGGCGTTTGTACCTTTTAGCGACGCACAGCTTGTTGGAGAACCCTCAGCGCAGCAGAAAGCCACTGTTGAACATTTGTCAGCAAAAGACTCAAGACCAGATCAACTAACTGATCAGCAGGACGCTGTCTCTTCCACGGATCCTTTGTTCGACGAGCAGACACGTCCCGGGAAACATCGATATTCTTTGCGATCTCACACTAAGGACAAATAAAATTTTCTTGCTTTGCTGAAATTGACAACTGCAATATCCTCGTTTCCCATGATCAACTTTGAACATTCGTATCATTGAAAGTTTTTTTGTACATATATCAAGCTTCTTCCTTGTATCTTTTTACTTCCACAGCTGAGAAATATTGTGCTAATATATATACATATTGTGTATTGAGGGCCGTAGGGCCGCGCGCGTACTTCCTTCTGGACAGTAGGTCTTGACGCTAGGTTAAAGGCCGTCGGTTCCTAGGAACTCCTGGGGATTGACTATTGCTGCACAGAACGAAGTGCGTCAAGAAACGTTGCGGACGGTCGTAGGGAATGGCATTTTCAAAGCTGAATGATTTGGAAGGAGCTCAGGCGTACAGAGTCAAGCTGCAGCAACTCAGTCGTACCAAATGTTTCATACTTCAATTGTTTGTGTTGTTTCTGACTGCTTCTGCATTTTTGGCGGGTGGGGTGTATTACACTATGTCTTACTTCTTACTTGCTACCCCTACTCCTACTCCTTGCCCTAACCTTACTTCTACTGCTTCTCCTCATTCCTTTCATATGTTACCGGAACACGAGCAGGCTAGACGTGTAGAATTCCGCAACAATTCCTTTATTCAGCTCCTCCATCAGCATCAGTTAGTGGTTAGCACTACTAATTGTTGGGTGTGTGGGTTGATGCCACATACTGCGGGTAAGGGAATTCCATATCTGGTGTTACCGTATAGTTCCCAAGGGTCAGCTCGAGCATTCCAAACCATGTTTCGAAGCACACTGGGTTTCCACCCCATTCAAGAACAACGTTCCCCCAACTCTGGTCCTACCTCGTATCAGAGGCTGCTATCGATGGCAATAGAGGATATGGAAGATGAGATCCATGATCCTTTTCTTATCCCTGACGAAGAGAGACAAGCCTATAGGGTCCTAAGTAGAGGGGAATATAGTATGTTCACTAGTGAAAAGCAGCTTAAAAGCTCGCCTCCAATATGGGTCGTACCCCACACAGGTAATCTTTGTCTTGTGGGTCGTGGTTCGCAAGCCCCACTTGGAGCAAGTGCTTGCACTGAAAGTTACGTTCTGCCAATGTTCTCGTCCCCTGTGTTTCTGGCTGCCAAGGGTACCTACTTTATCTGTTATGATCGAGCATACACATGGTTGCCCGCAGACTTCATGGGCTCATGTTTTATTGCAAATTTGTTGCCTCCGACGTTCACTGTAGATGCCGATTATCATAAGACTAGAGTTGTACGAGGCGTAATTAGCGAAGAGGATACTGCCGGTCAAGAGGCAGGAGACTTTTTTAAGGGTTTCCTCCCGTTTTGGGGACCTATGGTTAATAGTAGGAACCTGAGACAGTTGACTCGAGTGGTAGAATCGACAGCTAATATTACTGCCAGTGCCCTTGGTAATATCACCACAGAACTTCAGGCGGAGAGACTTATGACGTTACAAAACCGTATGGTTTTAGATGTCGTCTTAGCAGATCGCGGTGGGGTATGTAAGGTGATCCATTCGAGCTGCTGCATTTTCATTCCAGATAATGCTCCTACTGTCTTTCAAGCCATCTCGAAGTTGCATAAGATCTCCGAATCCATACACGTGGATGTAGGGGATTGGACGCTACTTGGATGGTTTTGGGGCCTGATGTCGACTTGGGGTTGGAAGATTCTGATGATCATCGGGGTTGTGGTAGTGTTCCTGTTCACGTGTTGCCTTTGTGTACAGTGTGGTCCTGCCTTATGTGGCCTCTGTGCTACAACGTGTATGAGACAACCATCTGTTACCATGGGGACTCGGTTGGACAGAGCTATGCTACAACAACATCTTGATGGTCTGATGAATATCGAATATGATTCCGACTAGTGCTTGCCTACATGAGGGCAAAAGGAGCGTCTGAGGTTCCGTGACAATTGTAAGTGGTGTTTTCGACTCGCACGGATATGGGCGAGTCTGGTATCTATGAACCGCAAATGACGAGTTTAGTAAGTGTGCGCAGTTTCGCTGTGCTAACTTAAACCGTTCGTTTGTTATGTGGGTTTTTCATCTGTACCCACGGGTTCCATCTTAGATACGGCATCCATTTTGTCTCTTGCCCTCAAGTAGCCAGCGAACGGACGCTGTCCGCTTCGCGACCCTGGGACTCCCAAGATATCTGCGGAAGACACGTGTTCTTTGAAAGTGTCTTTATGACAAGGGGGTTGCTGCTGTAAGGCAGATGGTGCCGCTT
Source organism: Lissotriton vulgaris (assembly GCF_964263255.1). NCBI lineage: Eukaryota > Metazoa > Chordata > Amphibia > Caudata > Salamandridae > Lissotriton > Lissotriton vulgaris. The sequence goes on from NC_141698.1 coordinate 1,031,216,973, forward strand.
GAGGCTCATCTTGCCGCACGGGCTTATTGTCCCAGCCGTGCATCTCATTAGGCACATCCCTTTGATGCCTGTATCTCGTGTTTCTCGATACCCCCCCTTTTACACCCTTTCCGATCTCCCCACTGTCTCCGTTTTCCTCTGCACCTGTCTTCGTTCCTATTTCGATCTACTTTACTGCTGATTGGAATTTGTTAATGGTGGGAAGATGGGTTTTTACAGTTGGGAACCGCCAAATGTTTCCGCACTTATGTTCCGGACCTTGTGTGTTTCAAAGTGACCAAAGCGACCCCTCTGGGAGCTAAATGTGGGAACCGGGTTGTAAACTTTTGTGTTCAATGTTATCCTATGGGTAAAAACTGTATAAAAGGAGCGATCCACAGAACCAATTTGAAGCAGTCTCCCCGAACTACACTCGATGTACTTCCTGTGATTTCTGTGTTCCCTGCAGCAAATAAACCTTGAATCTTTGACGCCGAAGGAAGTGTCCCGTGTCTCTGTGACTTGTACGCCGGAGCAGGTTACCCACGAAGGTTTCAGGTGTTGTGCCCTGGCACCGCTGGGTCCAAAAGAACCCAGTCCTTCACCTGTATATATACACAGACACACACACACATATATATATATATATATATATATATATATATATATATATATATATATATATATATATATATATATATATATATATATATATATATATATATATATATATATATTGGACTATCAAATGATTACACATGTGTATTATGTTTGTCAGAGATATCATTTTGCGTCTATTACGCCATTTGATGGGAATAGTGAAAAACTGTAATTGTCAGCAGGCAAAACCTTTTTCTAATTATTTTTTTTTTTCACTCCAGACTCAGCTTTCGGTCCCAATATTGTTGCCTAACATAATTCGTAGAGAAGACCCATCTGTACGTGACTCCTCTCTTCTAAATAGAGGAGTACCATAGGTTTTATTACTATTTTATTTAGTTTGTAGATGTGGAATAATTGATTCCATATGGTGTCCAAGTGTGTATTGTCAAGTTTACATCCAGGGAGTTATTAATCTATTTCCATAGTAATTAGCTGAATGGTCCTTCTGGAACAACTCTTAGCTTAGAACAATGCTTCATAAAAGTGCTTGAAGACTAAGGCATTGCTTAAACAGATTATAATCTAAACAGGCTTGAGTTTAGAGATCTCGCTTGACTTTTCAGTTATAAGCAAAGCCTATTGGCTTTCACAGTGTTTTTGGTTATAGGCAGAACTGGAGGACAGCAGAAGTACATCTTAATCTGAGAGCACTCATAAAGTATGTTATTTCCAGAATAATAAGTGATCATTTGTAAATGAGCCCTCATGGTGCAGAGCGCAAGGGCCACACTCATCCTTGATCTCCCAGAGGGACCCACGTCAACCCTACCTCAAAAAGCTCCACTGGCTCCCCATCCAGAAGAGATGACTACTCAAGATGCTGACACACGCCTACAAAGCCCTCCACAATCAAGAACCAGCGTACATCAACAGCCACATGAACTTCCACCAACCCTCCAGACACCTGCGCTCCACCTCCCTCTCGGTCGCTCAGACCCAACCACGGCATCCACCGAAGCAACAGTGGAGGACACCCCTTCTCCTACCTCGCTGTCAAGTCCTAGAACAGCCGTACTCCTCACCTCCGGTCCTCACCTTCTCTTTTAGAGTTCAGCAAGGGACTCCTAACCTAGCTGTTCAACTGAACCACCTGAAGCAGCAGCCCTCAGCACCTGCATGCCCTCACAGGTGATTACCATGACCTCCAAATCCTGTTTGATGTTGAAGGTGGGACCCTCACTCCACCTATATATCCAGTCCATTTAATTTCAATAGGTGGTTTATATTTGGCTAGCAGTTCACTTACCTCACAGTGCAGAAGGCAACTCTGAGCTCTGATTAACCCATATTTTACTCGTCAAATGTAAAATAAATCCATTAACTTCTGATTTGGAGATCTTTGGCTTAAATGGCCACATTGGTTACACCTTCCAAGTAGCCCCAGTTCAAATGTGACGTCTCCTGCCTCTCCAGGTGTTTCAACCGGCAGCAGCGAATCCTGTCTTTCTAAGGTCAGTGCTAAAGAAGAAGCCTGCAAATCCCAAAAGGCATCATGGTATTGGCTGCAAAACCAGGACTGAATAAAGATGGTGCAGGGCAGCTAAGACAACTAGATCTAGCTACTTATAGACCTTCATTTGAAAGCATAGTTTGCAAGCACACGTGGCCAGTAGCATGTGAAGCTGGAGTAGACTTATTTTCTGGCAATAAAACATGGAGTGAAGTTCCTTGCTGGCAATAAAACATGGGGTGGAGTTCTTCTCTGGCATTAAAAGATGGAGTGAAGTTATTTTCTAGCAATAAAATAAGTCACCTTGAATAAATGAGAACTTCACGATGCAGTGAAAAGAGGGGCCTTTAAGTCGTTGATGGCAATATCTTTGCATTTATGTGAACGAGGCATCATATGAGAATTCTGTTCACCTACCGCAAACGCGGTGCATAGAGGGCCTACTGCTACAAGGAAACTACTTTTTTATAAATGGAGTGGCTACTTATAAATTTTCACTGTGATGTCGGGTGTGACATGTTGTAGATCTTCAATGCCACTCTTGTTTCCCTTTCTGGGATCCTGGCCTGCTCTTCTCAGTGATCAACTTACAACTTTATTGATACATATATATTGACACCTGGGAGGCCAGGGGAGAAAGCAGTGGAAGAGAAGAGGTTAATATGGAGTAGGTGGGAGCCAATAGGGTAATTAAGAGCAGGGATACCATAACCATTGTATCACTGCTCTGCATCTATGTTTCTCCTCGTTCTCCCAATATTCACTGGGGATTCTCTGCTCCGCCAGGGGCTCTCCTTGGCAGAGGTAGTACCTCAAATGCTCTTCTCGTTTTTCAAAAATGGCCACCTTTTTAGGGAGCAGGTTGTGCTCACGTTTTGCAACTTTAGGATTTGCTGTGCAAATTAATATGCCCTACACAACAATCCAGCATTGATTAACTATCATTTCCTCCACTATCTAAACCCTTCCTACGCCTAAATTACCCAATCCCTCTCTATATAAATACTCAGGCCTCCCTCCGTTCCGCGGCCACTGAAGTCATCTGCGGTGTTCCGCAAGGATCCTCGCTCAGCCCCACCCTCTTCAACGTCTACATGAGCCCCCTCGCAGCCATCGCATGCCAACACAACCTAAACATCATCTCCTACGCTGACGATACCCAGCTGATCCTCTCCCTCACCAACAACCCCACCACCGCCAGAGCCAGCCTCCAGGAAGGAATGAAAGACGTCGCGGAATGGATGAAGCTCAGCCGTCTGAAACTGAACTCACACTAAACGGAAGTCCTCATCCTGGGTCCTTCTCCCTCTGCCTGGGATGACTCCTGGTGGCCCCTTGCCCTTGGCACCGCCCCAAGCCAACGGACCATGCTCGCAACCTGGGCTTCATCCTGGACTCCTCCCTCACGATGTCCAAGCAAGTCAACCCTGTCTCGTTGTCCTGCTTTAACACCCTGCGCATGCTCAGAAAGATCTTCCGGTGGATCCCCACCGAAACCAGGAAGACGGTCACCCAGGCCCTCATCATCAGCCGACGGGACTACGGGAACACCCTCTTCGCCGGAACCACAGCCAAACTCCAGAAAAGACTCCAGCGCATACAGAACGCTTCTGCATGACTCATCCTGGACATACCCCGTCACAGCCACATCTATGCCCATCTGAAAGGCCTGCACTGGCTCCCCGTCAGCAAGAGGATCACGTTCAGACTCCTCACCCACGCACACAAGGCTCTTCATGGCATGGGCCCCAAGTACCTCAACAGCCGCCTTGCTTTCTACACGCCCACCCGCCAGCTCCGATCCGCCAGCCTCGCCCTCGCCACTGTCCCACGTATTCGCAGATCCACCGCCGGAGGAAGATCCTTCTCCTACCTGGCAGCCAAGACATGGAACTCCCTCCCCGCCCACCTACGGCTGACCCAGGACCATCTCTCCTTCAGGAAACAACTCAAGACCTGGCTGTTCGAGCAGTAGCGACTCCCCCTCCCCCAGCGCCTTGAGACCTTAGCGGGTGAGTAGCGCTCTCTACAAATTCCATGATTGATTGATTGATAAACATCTTGGCTTACATCCCATATGTTCTTCCTTCTGACTCTTAACCCCTTCAGTGCTGATGACGAGCCCAGGCTCGTCATGCAGCACGGTGCTCATGACGAGCCTGGGCTCATCATGAGCCGTGGAACGCTCACACGCGGGGCTAATTCCCCCACTGTGCTGAGCGTTCCATTGCGTTGGCGGGTTCATGACGAGCCCAGGCTCGTCATGAGCACACGAGCACCGTGCTGCATGACTAGCCTGGGCTTGTCATCAGCACCGCGGCGCCGTGCGCGGCTCCCTCCCCCCCTCCGCACCGAGGGGGAATTAGCCCCTCGGCGAAGGGGTTAAAGACTCCATGTGCTTGCCTCTCCTGCCGCCTGCTCCGGCACCAGACTTAGCTCAGGGTCACCTTTCTTTCTCTATCTCCCATTAATCCTCCCATTATTCAATTTACCTGATAATCACACTTCAGTCTTGGAGCCAGGACTCTGCAATCAGTCCTTTCTGTCCCTCCTAAACCTCAGCCTTGCCAACCCTGTCACTTTTCCAGTACTTTAGCCAGCTTCTGCATTACAAAGCCAGTAACAGATGAACCCCATTGTGTCTGAAGAGCATTGGAAAGTTATATATAATATCAATGTATCTAATCACACCCGTCTCTTTTACCTTGCAGGACCTGATATCCCCTGGTCACCTCCTTCCTAGCCCTGCTGATCACTAATACCTTGCTAGCCTCCCGCCAAACTGTTTAGATCCCACGCATGGGTGTGAGTGTTTGATTGATTCAGATGCTCCGTCCATCACCACCCCCTTTTGTACCGCTTTTGGCCGCTATAAGCGTGGCAGGGTATGCTCAGACGTGAGTCCCTTGTTAACTTTGCCACTGGATTCAAGCAAGCCGGGCTGAAGACGGTTGGAATGCCAGAAACCGGTCCTCGGAAGCTTGTTTCCGGTCCAGGCTGGCTTGGCAGTTCGGGCTGAACTGTTCCCATGAGGCACAGGGTCAGACTGATTTGCATATAGCCATGTCTGAACTGGGGTGGCAGAGTGGGCTCAGGAACGGTGATGGATTAAACCCAGATCTTTTGACTGGGTGTGAGTGTTTGATTGATTCAGATGCTCCGTCCATTACCACCCCCTTTTTGTCCCACACTGTTTAGGTCAGTAATTGCATCCAGAAAAGTGCCTCTCTGTCCGATCTTTCACTCTGGCAGATTAACCATCTCTAACCTTATGGCATGAACCAAACCTTTTCCCACCAGGTGGAGCAGCATAGCATCAGGGAGCGGACATTTGTCTCTCAGCTCCCATAAGGTGGACATTCGTTAAGCCTATCTATATTCACCCAGACCACACCTATGTTTAGTAACCTTGTCAAATCCAGTCCCAAGCTGCTGCCCATAACACTGCATGTGAGCTTTCTAGGTCATTTGACAATCCATTGGTTGCAAATTCACACCTCCTCCTACCGGCCACACCAGTCTACAGGCTGAGAACCCACCGCTAGTGCCTGTCCACAGATGTTTTCCGGACAATATAATGCCACATAAGATAGATCGTCCATCTTTCAATTTACTTCCATTTACCTTCATTCAATCTGATCTTTCTCCAGTGGCTGCCAATATCCTAAAGGAATGGGTGCCAAACCTGGCCTCTTGCCATTCACTCTTGCGCAAGCACTTCAGTGAAACATCCAGCACATGCTTGTCGGTTACCTTCCTACCATCCCAAAAAAAAAAGCAAAGGACCTCCCTTATCAAACTACCATGTTAATTTGCTCCAACCACATCAGACATTAGGAAAGCACCAAAGAACAAACCAAAAAAATCCCCAAAAGTTTAAACTCCCAGAGGGATGCACGCCCAGATTTCTCCTGGTCAATGACACCTCTCAAAATGTCTACTATAACTGGCAACCCATCAACCCTTTGTCCCTGACAATTTCTCTGAAATAGTTTTTGGCACTAAGCCTTTCTCAACCTGGCTCATTAAGAGGACCATTCCCTCTTTCTTATACTTCAAACCTCTACCCGTCTGCCTTTTCTACTCACACCAGAGTTCAGGAACTTATTGCACAAGTGCCTGTATGTAGTTGTCACCGATGCTCCCAAGGACTGATCATCCGGCTGCCCTATCCTCAATGTCCGATCGTCCATTACTGCCTCTAGGGCCAAACTATGAACCTTCATTCACTGTGTATGTAAGCACCCCGAGGGAGACAGTCTATTTTCTGTATTTATTCTTTTTGCAGATTGATATAAAGAAATCAATATTTTGACATACAACCAATTTATATCAATGTTCTTATCTGTCTATCTGATCCTTTTATCAATGGCACAATGACACTGATGAAGGGCCCTGCTTCTCCAGCGACTGAAGGCACGTTCATGATTGCCCAAAGGGATTTGGAAGAACTGGATCATTTCCCGTCAAATTGTATATCCACAGTGCCCGGAGTGGGGAGGATATAGAGAAAAAATAAAGCTATCCAAATTCATTTCTGTTGAAGCTACCAATCATAATTTTTCCAATAAAGATAGTTTACATGAACCTAATTCAGAACTTATTGCAAGTCAATCATCTCTCCTTGAAATGATTACTGAATCTGATGATGTTGTGCTACGGAATGATAAGATCAATCCCTTAAAATGGGTCTATGAAGGGTGTCCCAAGTTAATTGCCTTGTGGTCTAAGAATAGGCAAGCACCTAGACAGATTTTTCAGGATGGGTGTGATGTGGCCCTAACATATGCATTTACTGGTCTATGGAGTTATGGTGCTATTTTTGTCTTTCAAATCTAACCTTGTTTATTCAGATAAAGAGATTGAGAGATTGCTCATGCTCAGATAAAAGAGTTTAGTGTTTCCTAACTGGTCTCACATTCCTGAGACAAAAAAGAATCCATGGGCTATTTTGTCAGATGAATAAAAGTTCGAAGATAAAAGACTAGATGTGGTTGAGCATTTAGAGATACATGCTTTACTAGTCACTGTGACCCTAGCATTCCCCTCAACTCTAGGAACACTAAGCCTCAGTGATCTCTACTAGAGAAATCATGTGCACATGAATGTCATAAGATCTGGGATGTTAAGGAGGTAAGGCGCACAGTGGGACCCCAGCACCAAGGGCCCTCAAAGTCTCTAATGATTAGCTGGTGGTTTCTAGTTTGAGTTAGAGAGGGCATGGGCACCATTGTTGGAGACTCTTTTGCCAGAAGGATGGATGTGGCAATATAGTTCCCTACTCCCCTGAGAGCTGAGTAGCCCTATACTAGTGGGCAGGGGCACTGGTAGCGGTGTTGTGGACTGACGCCCACCTTGAAGGACCACATGAACAAACACTATGCTACTAGGTAGAAAATTGACATGCTTTAGTAAACAAAGAGTGAATCTTTGCAGACCTGCCCAGGGCAAGCTACTATGATTCACAAACAGACTAGAAAAGGAGACACTGGGTCACTCACTAAGAAGGAACATTTGCAAATCTACCTGAGAGACATACACAACAAAATTTCCAATATGGTCAACAGATGGCGAAGGTGGACCTTACTACGGGCCTCACAGATGTTACCAATGAAACATGGGTACTGGGCAACCACGTGGTCATCAATGAAGCTGATTTTGTGGCCATGAGCCAGAATTTAAAAAAAACGCACAAATCCCAGGCCAAGGTGGAAGATTAGAGGAAGGTGCTATGGTAGAGCTGTACAGACTTGGAGGACTAGTTTCAATGCTTATAGGCAGCGTTGAAGAGAACAAATGAAGGAGGCAGCATAGTTCAGTAGCGTAGATCCCTCTTCAGCTCCATACTTAAGAAAAGCCAGACTTATGAAATCCTCATTGACCAAGCTGCTAGAGTGGGTGTGCCACAAAACTAGCCCAGAGTGTGCCCAAGAGACATAATAGCTAAGCTGGGCTCCTCCCAGCAAAAGGATACTGTAATGTGGGAGAGACTAGACAATTTGATGATCTGGTGTTTCAGGAACAATCATTTTACATTTTTCAAGATCTCTCGCAAGCCACCCTGCGCAAACAATGCACACTGGCATGAATGGCGGCTGAATTGTGGTGAAGGTACATCCATTATAGATGTCTGTTTCCTTTTGCAACTTGGTTCCAGTTGGACTTAAAATCTCATATGGTGTGCACAGCGGAGAAACCACAGGACATTTTGGGACTCTTGAGGGAAAGCCCTCACTCACTGGTGAGAACAAATACACATTAGCAGCGGAAGGCGAAAGAGAAGTGGGAGAAAGTTGGTGCACCACACTGAGTAACATGTAAAGGAGACCAGCAAGAAACCGGACTCTAGGACAGCTTTACATTGATGACTGGCTGAAAATCACAATGTTTCCCTATACACAGCACCGTTTTTTTAAACTTAGGAACTCCCGAGAGACACAAGGTCATAACAAAGCCCGAAAAGATTGATTATGCATATTGGTGTCAGTTGCAGAACTACGAAGCTATGTCGCTACTTGCTACCTGTGGAACGGGTCTTCTTAGTTATAGATGTATTTGGTATTGTTTTCTCTTTTTCTATGAAGCAATATATGTTAGGGTTGTGGGTCACAGCATGCCTCATTACAGCACAAGGGATGTATCAAATCCCTTGTGTGTTTTGCTTACAGTTTGAGGGAAGAGTGGTAGGGGAGTGAGGTTTTGGGTTAGGTAAGGGCAGTACTTAATTTGAGACGGTGCTTTCCGGTGCTCAGCACCTGCACTTTTCATGAGCACCAGTTGTGGACACACTCATTTATGAGATCATGTGAGATCATGTTATTTACCCAGAATCACAGGATGTGGAGCCGACGTTGAGACTCAAACCTGTTTCCCCAGCTACGAATTCAGCAGCTCTGACCATTACATCACATCCTCTTTCCAGTTTCATGGATAGTAGTTGGTTCAGTTTTAGGAGGCGCTAACAGGAGAAATGGGCTAGTGCAAACTGCCTCCTGACAAGATCCCCAGCACTTATTTTTTTTACAAACTAACTACTGCTGGAAGGGTGATGGTACAGCCCTCCAAGTGGATGATTTGTGGCTATTTAAGTGATAAAAACTGATGCCTTACTTTAAGGTTTGGAGTACAAGTGTACTTCTTGAGAGGAAACTGAGGTTCTCAACAGCAGTAGAAAACTATAGCCATCATGTTTCTAATGGTTAAAATTATATAACGGAATGTGTGACATAAAGCTCCTATGGTCCGACTCATCTGACTCTAACTTACAGAATGGGGGTCGCCATCTTTCTAATTTATGCAGAATCATTGTCATGCCTGTCATTCGAAAAAGATGTAGTCTGACCTTCTCTTTCAAAGAACTTTGAAAGTGTTGGGGCGTTCGACTGTTGACATAGATAAAACACACGATGCAACATTAGTCTGAGTCAAGTGTCTACTTGTCATGTCAATAAGAACAAGTACAAACATTTAGTCAAAATGGTGTAGTCTGAACTGACATCCTCTTATGTCAGAAATTCCAATCTCTGAGAAGATTTAATACAGAAGGACGGCAATTTGACCACTTAGGGGCCGATTCCGATCTCAGGAGCCACAACAGGGGTAGGATGTCCGCTTGACCCAATGATGAAGCATTGTCATATAGTTATTGCTTTTCTATATATTGTGTTAAGTTAGCATGAGTTTATTAAATGTTTAAACAACATATTTTCCTTCAGCTTCAGTTTGCACACGGCACATAATTATTATTGTAGCTTTCAACCTAGACGAAAGATGTGATTTATTGAGAATAATATGTTATTGCTCTGATATTAGTCGTGCCTGGTACACTTGGTACACTGTCTGCACACTGAGATCTATAGCCTCTAAGAATAACCTAACACAAGGTTGCTGGGAGGCCTGATCCTCGCACAACATTAGACATAACACAAATAATGTTGCTGCCAACATTGGGCTCTACGCGGGTTTAAGATAGAGTTACTGAGAATGCAAAAACACACTTGATGGTGCTTCGCACGAAGAGAGTTGGTAGCTGATGATGTGATCTTCTTCTGCTGACATTTAGAGGTATGGGCCCGCCCTGCTAAAACCCAAGAGAGACTTTCTTAGATATAATATAGTATGCTAAATAGGGTGCGCGAAATATAGGTGATACAAATTTCTATAGATTTTGCATTATAATATGATATCACCGTTCGCTTACTATGGACTAGTGAATATGCTGATAACTCTGATTTTTATAATATGTATGTTGGTATTATATAAGATACTGTGTTTGAGAACCTTGCATTGAAAAATAAATATTTCAAACTTGCACGTGTGTTCTTTTACTCCCCGTTGTGGTTTGAAATGATTATAGAGCGAAAGAGTGTTCATGTGTTCCACGATACCTGAGGTACCCTAAGTTCATGTTCTGGATTGTCTAAGTCATTGGGAGTCTGTTATGACCAATGAGACACTGTAGCTAGCTAGGTAAGGGGATTTCTGATACTAAGGTGAGTTTTGGGTCACCCTAATTCACCCAGGTTCTAGATCTCTGTGCACAGTTCTGTGGGAGAACGGAAACCCTGCTACATGGCGCCCAACGGTTGTTGGCCTTATATCATGACACTCGAGTAGTATATCATTCAAACCTTAACCCCTTCATTTCCGTTTCCGGAAAACGGCGGTGTCAGAAAAACCTACCTATTTTTGAAATAGGTATTTTCAAGCTTGAATCAATCTAAAAACGGTTTCCTTGAATTACTACCCAGTTGTGCTACAAAGTAATCTTTGTTTTTTCACGTTCCTGTGCAGTCATGGCACAAGCCGTGGACATCCCGCTGCATAGTCGCATTGCGGTGCGTGATCATTTGCGGACTTATGATGTACCTGCTGAAGGCTTGGCTGTGGTTCTGGTGGTGAGTGCGGAACCTGCTTACCCGTATGAACTGTTTTATTCGTGGGTGACATTTCCGGCAGTGGACGCAAATTCCGGTGTGTTCCACTCGTACACTGCGTCACCTGTACCTGCTGCATATGCTCCGTACAGAGCACAGGAAGCACCTATTGATGTTTGGCAGCATGGAGTTTGGTTTGGTGGCGCCCTACCACACTCTTTAACCGCTCCGAGGTTAGGTCCATTGTCCATTCCGGGCACAAATTGGCCCGCTTTGGCTGGATTTACACCTCAACCTAATCACGCCACTTGTAATATAGCAGACCTTAGGCGACTTCATGTAGTCGCCATTGCAGTGATTAGAGCCCTTGTGCATTACACGAGTCGTAATGTTCACGGGGGTGCCCCCAGAGGTGCGGCCCTTCCGGCAGGGCAGGCTGGTTTGAAAATCAGTCCTGTCCTGGTGAATTCCGTTATGGGCAAGAAGCCCCTGGATAAGGATGATTTTCCTTTCTGGCTTGCCGAGAAATTTGACCAGCTGGAGGTGGTGTTTCCTAATACGACTCCTGGTGAAAAACACCGGATTCTTATGCTTAGTTTACCGAAGGATTTGGCCCCTGAGCTTGTTGACTGTGAGACTTGGGGTAAGACTTTTGCGGCGGTCTATTCGAGGTGCTTTGGCTCCCGGTCTATGTCCAATCTGTCTACGGTCCTTAAACGTGTTCAAGATGATCACGGGCCGGAATCGGCTGTTGAGTTGGGTATGCGCCTATGTGGCTCCTTTGATGTGGTTTGCGATCTGATCCTTGCGAATGTCAAGGGGGATGCAGTGAACTTTCAGGTGGCTAACGCTTTAGCGCTGTTTCCCAATGCCGAGACACCCCGACAGTTAGCGAGGATAATTGTGGCGGCTTATAAAACCGTAGGTCGCAATAGTAAGGGTAATAAGCCTTTTTCTACTAAGGAGAAGAAGCAGCCCCAGGAACAAGCTTCAGAAACTGACGTTCAACCCAAGTCCAAAAAACAAAATTGGCCTAAAAAACAGAATCAGGGTAAGCAACAGCAACAACAACAAACACAGGTTTCGCACCCTGCGTCTCCGTTGCCTGCACAGTCGGAACGTGTTTATGATTTGCGCGACCACGCGATGATTAAGACACCTGAACGTTTTCAGGCTTCTGACCAACGCTCTCCTCGTTCCTTTCAGGACTCATCGGCTCCGTCAACCGGTGGTGGAGGGGGCGGCAGGGGCCGGGGTGGCCAGCAAGGACGTGGTCAGCCCCGCCCACGCAACAGTGCAGACAAACAGGAGGGCTCTACGCCTCAGAGACCGCAGTTTGCCAAGAAGAAAGTCGCAGCCTTGACAGCGCATCGATATGCCCCAGATTGTGAGAACGAGGCTTCGGAATCTGACTTGGGCTCTGACCTTGCTGGACAGCGCGGCGGAGATTACCATAGTGAGAGAGGCCCTCCGTCCACTACTGAAGGTGACAGCCACTGACACCTATGTTGTGATTGAAACAGCAGATATAAGAGTTGCTCCCCCTGATAGACTTTTTGAAATTGTCCTGTTAATTGAAGGTGACATACAACGTACCGTTAAAGGGGTATTTTGGGAAAATCTTTCGTCTACATATGACATTTTGCTTTCGGAGGCTGACTGGCCCCCACCTTTTGTGCTCGCAGCTCCAAGAGGGGAGGAGGTGATCCTCCCCAGTTTCGCGAACACAGTTTCAAGAGTGGAAGCGCTGCACTTTGCAGAAGAGTGGGCTCTGGCGCTTGCACCGGCTGTGTACCGTAATCAGTGTGGCTGGGATAAATTGTCTCCGAACCACGAGATTCCTTTACGGTCTCAGCCGCAGCCTCAACCTCAATATCCCATACGACGTGAAGCCAAAGCTTCGGTCGCAGCAATCCTTGAACAATTGGAATATCAAAGTGTAATTGAAACGTGTGTGTCACCGATGAATAACCCCCTTTTTACTGTAAACAAACCGGACGGCTCTTACCGTTTGGTTTTGGATTACCGGCATTTAAACTCGCATTGCCGTAACTGTGCAGTACAGAATACTCACGGCTCTGCCCTTGTAAATAGTCTTGTGCGTAAGCGGTTCAAAACCACGCTTGACATTTCCAATGGTTTTTATGCCCATTCATTGGACAGTCTAAGTTCCCAATGGACTTCTTTCACATGCGGGGGGGTCCAAAAAATGTTTTGGCGTTTCCCAATGGGCTATAAGAATAGTCCTGGAGTATTTTCCGCCAACATTGTCTCTCTGTTGGAGAGGGTCGACCCAGATGCTTGTTCCTATGTGGATGATATCTATATCACGGACGACGAACTTTGGGAGCATCTGTGTCGAGTGAACAGTATTATTTGTAACTTTGCAGACATGGGTTACAAGTTTAATTTTGCAAAATCGCACATTGCAGAATACACAGTGTTGTTTCTAGGCTATGAACTAACTAATGAAGGAAAAGGCTTGGCTCCTCACTTCCTGGAGAAATGCGCTCAGCTGCGCTCTCCGACAACACTGAAAAAATTACAATCTTTACTGGGCTTTTTGAATTTCGGGAGGACATACATTCTGGAATATGCCCAGCGTATCAAGCCTTTGTATGCTTTGATACAACCATCTTTTTCCAAATCATGCTGGCTGCCTGAGCATTCAGCTATTCTGAAATCTTTGCAAGCTGATTTGCTCGCTTCTGAATACTTACAGACTCATGATAACCAGACCAACCTGGTGATAAGAATTGTCCCGGGGACGGTAGGTTTCACGTACCTAACTTTTAATGAAGGAGATACAGTACCTATGGCTTACAAGTCACACTTGTACACTTCGGCTGAATTGCGTTTTTCCACTGTGGAGAAAGTTTTGACGGCTTTACTGATGGCCATTCTTAAGGAACGTGCCCTGTCACAGGGAAAACGCATGTTGGTTGTTACCTCGTGTCCTGCCTTGGAGGCAGTTACGAAAGCCAGTGTACCTAATTCTAAAGCTTTGCACCCTCGGTGGATTCAATGGGCTGCATCCTTGTCATCCCAGGATGTCACGTTTATTTTTGACGCCACTTTACGGCCGCAGGAGTTCTTACAGTATGAATTTGTTCTGCTCCTTTAGCAATGCGGCCGTTGGAGGATTTCCATTGCATCATTTACACTGATGGTTCGGCGCAGGTTGCGCATGGCTCTAAACATGCCTAAGTTTCCGCTTGCGCCATTGTGGTCGGTGCCATGGTGAACGATGAGTTCAAGTCCAGTGTCGTGCACACGCAGACGCTTGGGGACTGCACCGCACAGTTGGCTGAGCTTCGTGCTCTGATGCTTGCATTGGAGTACGCAGATCGAGTGTGACGACTTTGGTCGTAAGTGACTCTTACTACTGTGTCCAGTCTTACAATGAGAACTTGTTCTTTTGGATTCAGAATGAATTTCGTGATTCCAAAGGTAGTACTATAAAACATAAAATGATCTGGGTCCGAGTGGCAGAACTCAAAGAGAAGTTGCCTCTCGTGTTTGTAATTCATACTCTTGGCCATCAGCGCGTGGGGGTCCACGCTGTCGGAAATTCGCTTGCTGATGAAGCAGCGAAGTCAGCAGTATCAAAATACTTAGTTGCAGCAGTCACGAGGTCCAAAAGTAAGATAGATGATGACATCTTGGCAGCGGTTGCTGCTACTGAGAAGGGAAGTAAATATCCTGCGGGGTTCCCTTCTAAATACGCATACCACTTAAGTCCCGATAAGGTTCCTTATGTGAAAATTCCTGAAGTTGGTGAACGTTTAATTCCCAACTCGGATCGCAGGGCTTCTTTGATTACAGCGGCTCATGAAGGTGTGGCGTCTGCGCATGCGGGCGTCTCAGCCACTGTAACACAGCTACAACAGAGTTCTGGTGGCGGGGACTGTACAAACAGATGCGCGATTATGTCCTTCAATGTGACATTTGCCAGCAGATTAAACCTTCAACTGCTGCGCGTCCGCCTCAGACACAGTTGTACATCTCTAATAAACCGCTTGGGTGCGTTTATTTGGATCACTGCGGTCCTTTTTCTTCTGATACTTCATATAAGTACATCTTAGTAGCAGTTGATTCATGCACACGCTTTGTGTGGGTATGGCCCCATCGGAGCGCTGATTCACGGACTGTCATTAAGGATTTGCGAGTCTTTGTAGGGATTTTTGCCTGTGGTACCTTCCATTCGGACCAGGGTCCGGGTTTCGCCTCTAAGGCGTATAAGGATGCTATGGTTTCGTTGGGGGTACAAGTCAAGTTTTCGTCTCCGTACAGACCCGAGGGAAATAGTGTAGTTGAAAGAATGAACCGTGACTTAAAGCAATCTTTGACAGCTCGAGTTATAGGCACTGGCAGAAACTGGTTAGCCCACCTCAATGGCGTGCAGCGTGTGCTTAATAATCTCCCTAGAAGGTCTCTAGGTGGGCGAACCCCATACGAAATGCTCTTTGGTATCAAGATGTATGTCCCTGACCTCGACGGTCTAGACTGCAAGGCCCAGGCCACGGCCTTTGACGTAGATGAACATTGCAATGTTTTACAGGATCTACAAAAGATCAGAGACAGTCTAGCGAAGGAACATTTGCCCTCCACATCGGATGATGCGTTGCAGATCCCGGTAGTTGGCTGGCTACCCCAAGTTGGAGAACTGGTTCGAGAGAAGATCGATAACAAGAAAGAGTTTGGTCCCTCATATCGTGCACCGGTTCGAGTTCTTGGAGTGAAGGGCACAAGAACAGTCATATTACCACCACTTCCAGGTCGTAAGGAAAACAGATTTATTTCTATTGACAATGTCAAGACACACAGGGTGGCCGATTCTTCATAGCATGACACCGGCTATATCCTGTCCTTCCAGGGTGAGGCATTCTGTGCTGGCTATTACTTCTGGTGCAGAACAGGATGTGTCCCTCGAGATGCCTTCCATATCCAGTCCTTTATTAAATACTATTCCTGTTACTAACATTGATGAGCTGAACTACACCTGTCCTGCTGACTTATCTATGCCATATTTGCAGACTCGTTTGGCCGACCAGTCAAGATTCTCTTTTGACTCTGTTTCGGAACTTTCGAAGAAACCCTCAACTATTGCAAAATATGCCACCTTGTTTAAAAAACATTTTTTAATTCCCCCGTGGACATACATTTGGTTGATTCTATTTTCATTTTACCTTTTTATGTCAATTGGTTTTGTGTTTTATTTTTTCCGCCTGATCGATGGTCACTATGTTAAAGAAAGAACAGGAATTCGGTACCTTAATGGAACATTGGCCCCTCTTTCCTCTTCACATTTAGCACACAGACTGAAACGAAACTTGAATACAGTCAACATTACTGCTTGGCCTGTCCTTGATGGGATTGTGTGGGATGCGGTTAGATTTCAAATACATGGGCCCACTGAAGTGATTAATGTTCCAAATGTGCTTAGAGTAAACATGGGGGATGTGATTAAACAAAATATATGTTCTGATGATTGGGATATTCAGGCCGTAGAAGCGTTATTCTCTGATTTGAAGTACTATGCTGCCTTCGATGCTTAGGATTTATATTTAGATTCTATTAATTATGGTGATTTGTTTTGTTTTCAACATTATGGTAATCATTTTTTACATAAGACAAAATCCAGGAGGGTTGCTGTAAATAACACACAGTGGGAACATTGCCCTGCTCCATTGGGAGGCAGCTCCAGTACATTTCTGAAAAAATATTCTTATTTTACAGATTTTAATCAATCACATCCTGAGTCATTTTATTTCAAAATGACACAAAAGTCCATGTCCAAAGTTAGACTTACCAATACAAAAATGCTGTATTCGAAGTCCTTTCTACACAGGTTAGCTGTAGATGGCTACCTGTTTTGGAAAGGAACAATTGACCTTAAATCGGTTTGGGGTACGAAAGATTGGCAGGTACAAGGCACTGAGGCTTTGCACCGAGCATGCCTCATCCCGAATCACATGTTGTTTCTAAATTCATCCGTTTTCCAGACAACATGCTTTGGATTGGCTACTTCTAAAAAATTAAATACACCAATTATCCCCGAATTAGAAGAATATTCAGGATGGGGTAATTATACTGAATTGTCCATTCGTGAGTTACAAGCTCTATTGCACAATTCATCCTTTAATATATCCAGTTTGGATCCAAAGGGTTGGCTGATGTGGCAAAGAAGTGCTGATTCTTGCCAACGTCGTTTTTTGGGTTTGGCTGAAGGGTTTACACAAGTCAGACCTGATCCCCGTTTTGAAACTGATTATACTGTCACCACTTATTCTGTGGGGAAACTGTGTCAGACTTGGTTACAACATTCCACTTTAGCTGCGGTTAAACTACATCTGTCTCAGTTAACTGAAAACGTGGATTTGAATGATTTTATAAAAGGCCCAGCTAAGGGTAGGTCTATGCTGTTTACAATGAAATTTGGAAATTTTCGCAAATTGAGGCTGCTAAGCGCCTAAGAGCGATTGACCAGGCGAATTTGGAAAAAGTGCTTGCAGTTGTCGATAATAGTATTAACATGCTTTCTTCCCGAATTTACACGTTGAACAATATTGTCTCTTCTGTGGTTGACATTGTAAATGATGAAGTATCTGTATTGTACCATGGACAAAATCGATTGCGTTCTGTAATGCAGTTTGCATGGACACTACAGACTCTGAAAGCTGGTCGCGTTCCTTGGAGTTACATGAAGGTATCATCCTTATTTGCCCCGTTTAATTTGACTGACAAGCAGCGCATGCTTTCTATGCGAGATGCATCGTTTTCTATGTTGCACATTGAAAAGTTAGAATCTTTGCCCTTTTCTGTAGCTGAGGCAGCTGCTGCTACATGGCTTATCCATGGTGTTATTACTTTACCTTTTGCTTTATATAAATGTACTAATTGTATGAAATATATTGCAATAGGCCGATATGAACCACTAGGCAGTGCTTTCCTACATGAGGCATGGTCTTTACCATACACGTACAGATGCCTGAAAGATGGAAAGGAAGTGAATTTGAATGGTGAAGAATGCACACAGTCACCTGATCGCTTGCTGGTATGCAGACACATCCAGTTACATGGTTCTTGTAATCAGGACAGGCCTAATTTAGCCTGTGTTTTAAAAGGCACACTGGTTCCTGCAATAGTTCCCACATTTACTTTATTGACAAACGGTAGTTATTTACTTTTGAATAACGAGGAGTGTTGTGGGTTAATGGTCGGTATCGCCTATGTGATTACTGTATCAGAACGTGTAGTGTGTTGCAAGAACGTGTTATATCCACCCACGCATGGGAATTCAGATGTTTCCATCTGGCCGCGCATCCCAACCTTGAGAGCGGAGTTCAATGGTTTGAGCCGAATAAGGGCTCTTTTGTCTCATAAAGAAGTGGCCCTGAGCTCGGCCCGTGAAACTTATGTCCTTCACATAGCTAACACACGCACAGAGGTGCAGGCACTTTTAAATACTGACTTGCCGTTTCATTTCTGCGAATTAGTACATCAGATCTTTAATGCCTCCTCCACGTCTGGCTTAGCTCATTTTTTTAAATTGGTTAGCAGTGGTCTCGTGACTACGTTTGAAAAGATTTTTGGTGTTATCCCAGCTTTCTTCCATTCAATATTTTCAAGCTTGTTTAGCGGATTTCCTGTTTTGCTGGCTTTAGCTGCAGGCGTTTTGGTGTTATTCTGCTTCCTAAAACATGGATGCCCATCCTGCGCAAGAAGCCGCTCAGCCCCTTCTGACACTGTTTCGCAACCGGATGCTTGATTACTATGGCACCTTGCCGCTTGCGACCTTAAGCACGGCATTTGGATTATTGTTTCGATTTTCCTATTTCACATGTGTCCAGCCTGTGTTTCATTGCCTGAGCTGCGAATTTGACTGGGCCATTGATTTGTGTCTCTGCTTGCTGTTATCTCCTGAAGTTGTGGTACTGCAAATCTGGACCCCGCTGTTTTACAGATATCGAGGTCCAACACTCGTGTCATAAAATATCGTCGTACCATGACGAATTTGGTATCTACGAACCGGTAATGATCAGGACATTATCCCAATGTATTTGCGTCACGATTGAGTGATGCTAACACCCTTAAATCGTAGTTTCCGTCCCGAATCCTCGGACTCCATTTTGTAAACGGCATCCATCTTATGGCTTGCCCTCATATAAGACAATTGATTAAAGCCGAGCTTGATCTAAAAGGACACGTCCTTTGTAGCTGACTTCCCCATGACCTGGCCGAAGCTGCCTCCACTGCCTCCAGCCAAGCCTGTTTGGGCAACTCCTCGCCCAGTGGCCGAGTAAGATATCATCAAGGCACAACATGTCATAAACCATCCACTACATACAGACCCTGTTTCCCATACACATACACCTGTCCATGATTCTTGTTTACAACCCGTTTTACGATGGGAGGGTGCCCGACCTTATTGGTGTTTCATCGATATCTGATGGGAGTTCTGGATCTGGCGGGGTAATCCATCACCAACTGGACATCTAAAATATGTGCTGACCAGCATGACTTCGCTCTTTGTATTATTGTGGAAATATTTGTATAGCCATATCATAAACTCAAGAATTCTTGCCTACAGCTATTATTTCTGTATATAAGGTGAAGGCTGGTTCGGTAAAAACGAACAGTCTCCTGAGAACTTACGGCCCGTGGTGTCGTACTTCTAGGACGCATGTTACTTGGTTGAAGCCAATAAAACTCGATCACTGACTTCAACTAGAAGACTCTGTGTTTCTGTAAGTCCAGAACAGGGAGAACTCAGAGGTCTTCGGGCGTGATCCCCTGGCACCACCGGGTCTCTAAAAACCCGGCACCTCAGTTGGCGCCCAACTCGAGGCGATATCAAGCGGTGACGGTCCAAGCCAGATGTTCGTGAGGAGCTTCGTGTGAAAATTCCGGAGGACGGCCAGCCACTTCAGCGACCCCTGCATGTCGACGTGGTTCCGAAGGTCTTTGCTGCGAGGTTCCCCGCGTCCCGACGGCTACGAAGGACTGCTGCCCTGACTATCGCCCTGTTTTGGACCCAGTGATCCTTGGTAGAGCGAAACGATAGACGAGTCTTCTAGTGACGTCACCGATCTTCAATATTCAGTTAAGTATAAGTGGAGCGTCTCCCAGTTCTTAGTTTGGTTCTTAGTTTGGTTCTTACTTTTGGTATCCCAGAGATACGGTTTGTATTGGTACTTGCAAGCACCAAAACCGAGGGGTTCGTGTATTCACGACAATATCATAATTAGATAATCCCTTGAAGTTTGAAACTAGACTAGTGAGCGAAGATGCCTGGTCTCAGCAGACTTGGAAACTTGTTTTGTCTTGGTTGTAGTAAGGACTCCCGATTAGAGGATTCGTGTCCGCTTCCTCCGATTGGAACTCCAACATATGTGTTATATATAAACCATGGAGTGGGTCCTATCACGTATAACGAGGTATGGATGAAATACACCCGCAAGGATGGTGTTTTAAAATGGCCCCAATATGGTAGTTTTGACTCAGAAATATTAGACAACCTCGAGGTCAAATTGTTCAAGAAGAAAGCCCGGCCGGCGATGTTTGACTCTTTTCGCTTATGGCGCAAAGAAGCCAAACAGAAAGAAATAAAATTAGCAAAGAAGAATAAAAGAGGTATGTCGATGGTACAAGCTGCCATCGCATACAGGGATAATGAGGAAGAGCAGGAAAGTGAACAAATGCTCAGAAGCAGGAAACTAGCAATAGATAAATGCTACCCGATGTTACCACATGGGGGACAAGACTCAAAGGGAACACCTGAGAAAGATCCATTAATGTCCCATTTATTGAACTCACCACCCCCATATACATCGAGTATTGTTGGACCCCCGAGACGTATTGTTATACCGCGCCCTAGCGCACGAAAAGCAGCTCTTGCACAAGCACCAGCTCCTCTTCCGCTGGTTCCTACTTCTCCGGCGCAGCCTTCTCAAGGGCCGCCGCCTTTGCTACATACTCCTTCTACTTTTACAACTTTGCCTACTGCTCCAACTATTCACTACAATACTTCCTCTGCTGTTGCCTCGACTGCCTCTTTACATCAGCCTGTCTTTTCTGGCGCATCTGCTTCGCCGCAAGCTTCTCCTTCTGTCAGACAGAGAGTGGCAAGTACTGTCACTGGTCTATTCTCGCCCTTCTTTGGGTCGCCTAAAACGACCCCTAAACCAGAACGTAGACAGTTGCGTAGTCAACTACCCGACTACGAGGAAAGAGAAGTACTGAATGAGTTAGCACGCAAATGGGTTACTGATACTGTAAGGTATGATCTTCAGTCTGTTATGGAAGTTTTCCGTCAGTGGGATCCATCCACTCAAAGATACGTATTTGAGGAAATGTGTGTGTACCTCTGGGAAGATTTACGAGACAATGACCCAAAACGCAGAATGCAGGAACTAGCCCGCATGCGATTCAAATTTTACGAAGGCATGATTATAGGCGCAGATGTTGAGAAAGCAATGGATTTGTTGTTATCTTATAGGAGCACGGGAAACAGCTCTAGATCGTTTGATGAGGATGATGTGTCTGGTAGGAAAAGGGCATGATAGTACCCCATGAGAGAGGTTCCCCCGGTATGGAGGGAAGGCGATGCGAACGCGCAACCGCCTGTTCCACCGCATTTCCAGCGTGTATGGGTACATGTCCCCTGGAAAAGATCCGAAGTTTTAGCACTCAAACAGACACTACCCGATCCCACACAGACTGCCAGCTCATGTATAATGAATTTAGCAGATATAGACATGTTGTTTGGGAACGTGGTTCCGCATCCTTTATGGAGTAAAATTCGTCATGTAGATCATGATCAAGAACTAGGTGACTCATGGGCTAATATCACTGCTACTGATGCCAGACAAGTTGGTGGTTCTAAACCCGAGCCTTTAATAGCAGATCTTCCCGGTAGGATTATTGCGTACATGAAAACGTTGATGCCTGAATTACGCGTAAATTGGGACAAGCTATCTGCGTACAAGCAAAAGAAAGATGAGAATGTGTCTGACTTTTTCATGAGGTTTGAGGAGACTTTCACTGATCACAGTGGTCAGGACATGGCTACCGAGGGTGGCCAAAGATTGTTCGTAGACAAATTTGTACATAATCTGCTTCCTGAATTGTGCAATAAATTGAAAGATTCGGAGAGTGCTTGGGCTGTTTCCACGTCAGCACAGATTTTAGCCACAGCCCAGTACTATGAAAATAGACGCAAAGACGAGCTAGATAAGTCAGACAAGAAGACTAAAGAATTAAAAACTAAAGTTCTTCTCCAGCAAGCCTATCCGCCTCGCACTCCTAGTCAGCCCAATTATCAGCAACCACAGCAGTATTCGAGAAACGCGCAAGGAAACGAGTTTTCCCACCAGCGTTCTCCATATGGCCCGAATCAATGTGCATATTGCAAAGAAGAGGGTCATTTCAAAAGTAATTGCCAAGCTCTTGCACGACGTTTAAACGGTGTCTCCGGCGCAAGAGGTAGAGGTGTTCAACAGGCTCCTAGAGGTAGGGGCCGTGGAAATTTCCCCCAGAACACCAATTCTTTTCCGCCTCAGAATTCTATGAATAGCTTTGACCAATAGAATAATACATCTTCTAGGTCAGCTCAGTACTATGCAGATGACTATTACGCAGAGACTGAGAATGAGGGTAATAATTACTAGGACAGCCATGGACAAAGAGAGGGAGTTGTTTCAGTTCCAGTAGATCAGAATGGACCTTATGTCGAGGTAATTACATCCGGAGTGTCGGAGCCATTTCTGCTGGATACTGGTCCTACAAAAAGTTCTATTATGCACTCAAAACTTCCTGGCGCACCTTTGTCCGGCGAAATGAATGTTTCAGTAGGTTTTTCTGGCGCCCCTGTTAGAAACCCGATCTCCAATCCCATGCCCCTTTCTGTTGGCCCATGCGAATTAGAAGCACCCCTCATTCTTACAACAGGTTGTGGCGAAAATTTGTTAGGTTTAGATTTGCTGAAGAGATTATATGCAACTTTATACTGTTCTCCTTCGGGAGTACAACTCACCCTTGGTAAGAAAGTGATTTCCCCGATGTATTTATCAAAGGAAAGCATTCCGACTGAGTTGTCATCTCTTCCAGATGTACTTTGGGCGAATGGTTCAAATGATGTAGGTCGTTTGGAGATAGCACCGTATGTCATAACATTGAAAACTAATGTCAGGTTGCCACGTATTCCCCAATATAGAATGTCAAAAGAATGTGAAAAGGCTTTGCTAGAAATAGTCCACGATCTAATTGCGAAAGATGTCATTGAAGAGACTACAGGCAACATTTGTAACAGTCCTGTTTTGCCTGTCTTAAAGCGTACCGATCCTTCACAGCCCCCTGTGTACCGATTTGTGATCGACCTAAGGGAAGTGAATAAGATCGTTGTACCACAGTTTCCAGTCGTCCCAGACATTACTGCCTTATTGACAATGGTTCCAGCCTCAGCCAATTGGTTTTCAGTGATCGACCTGAAGAATGCCTTCTTCAGCATCCCGATTGCCGAAGAGAGCAGAGACATCTTCGGCTTCAATTTAGGAGGTTGAAGCTTCCGCTTCAGACGCGCTCCTCAGGGCTACTGCGAGAGTCCATCAATATTCAGTCAGGCTCTGAAAACGCAACTAGATATGATTGTTCTACCTGGTGGCGCGACTCTGATTCAGTATGTAGACGATTTACTGATCGCTGCAGATACTGAAGAGATTTGCAAGCAAGCCACGTTGTCCTTGTTGCGTCATTTATGTGACATGAAGCACAAGGTCTCGCTTTCCAAATTACAATTTTGCCGACAAGAAGTAACCTACTTAGGTCACATCTGATCGAAGGAGGGAAGGAGACTGACCCCAGAAAGAATACAGGCAATTGCAGAACTGAGTGTCCCAAGGACACAAAGAGAAGTGCGTGCCTTCTTGGGCATTACATTATACTGTAGACAATGGATACCGAATTTCTCACTGTTGGCCAAGCCCTTGCTGGCATTAATGCGTGAAGACACACCCAATCCTTTGCCTTGGTCTGAAGATTGTCAGGCGAGTTTCCATGAGTTGCGTGAAGCATTATGCTCGGCTCCTGTGTTAGGCAATCCCGACTACAGCAAGCCGTTTACATTATACGTCCATGAGAAGGAAGGTGCGCATTATCGGTCTTGACACAGCACTTTGGGGACAAACAATGCCCATGTGCATACTTCTCCGCGACTCTAGATCCCGTAGCTAAGGCATTACCGAGTTGCTTGAGGGCCACTGCCGCAGCGGCTGTCTGTATTCGACAGTCGGCTGGGTTAGTCATGAATAATACTCTGACCGTTATGGTCCCACATGCAGTAGATATCCTACTGAACAGGGCGAAAACACAGCACCTAACTAGTGCTCGACTGTCCAGCTATGAATTGACCCTGTTAGCAAGCCACATTCACATAAAGAGGTGTGATACACTCAACCCCGCTACGTTACTACCCATTCCACCAGCAGAGATGAATAAGGTCGACAAACATGATTGCTGCTTTAGGACAGAGGAAGAGACAAAAGGGAGAGTAGACTTGCAGGACACTCCCTTCCCTGAATGTAATGATAATTTATGGGTTGATGGTTCATGTTTCAAGTTGCCAAATGGTGATACGACTGCAGCATATGCCGTGACAACATTACACACGATTACACACCTTGTTCCAGGTCTAACTATACAGTTTAAGAACTAGATTGCAGCCATGTAATTCGATCTCCTGCAGGTTCAGCAGTTAGATAGCGCGGAGATACTCCCTTGGGAGTTTATTCAAGCGCTCTATAAACACGCAAAATAAATAAATAAATAAATTGTAGAGACAGCTCGCATCCCCCAGAATTCTGCACAAGCAGCAGAACTAGTCGCACTCACAAGAGCGTGCGTGTGGCGACAGGAAAACGAGTGAATGTGTACACTGATAGTCAGTACGCCTTTGGCGTCGCCCACAGTTTCGGAAGATTGTGGCGTGAACGTGGGTTCCTGACGTCACATGGTGCGAGAATACAACATGGTCAGCTAGTACACGATCTTCTCGAGTCACTGACCTTGCCCCTACAGGTTGCGATTGTGAAATGTAGCTCGCATAAGAAAATCCGAGATGATGTTGGTCGAGGGAATGCATTTGCCGATGAGGTCGCAAAAGAGACTGCAAGGAACACAATGAGTCGGATGCATGTAGTAGGTCCTGCTAGATGGACCCCTGATGTGGGTATGTGTGAGGACACCATTGAAAGTGTAAAGTCTATACAAGCTGATGCTACCGAGAAAGAAGTGAATGAATGGAGAGAAAGCAAGGGTAGGTTAGACGCGAATGGTTGTTGGGTCGAACTGTCAGAACATCAGCGATGGTTGTTACCTAACGCCTATGTACTCGCAGTGGTAACGATGGCCCATGGAATGGCACACATCAGTGTGAAAGGAATATGTAAGCTGTTGGCCCCAGTATGGCAGAATAGTGGTATCCCAAAATGTGCAGAGAATCTGGTCAGAAACTGTATGGTGTGTTTGAAACACAATCCCGGTAGGGGAACCCCAACCCCAGCTGGTCATTTTGCCCCTCCAACATACCCGTTCGAGGTCTTGCAACTCGATTTCATTCACATGGAGAGGTGCAATAACCTGAAATATGTCCTTGTTGTCGTTTGCGCCTTCTCCAGGTGGGTGGAAGCGTACCCCCTTAAGAACAACACTGCATTGTCAACTGCCAAAGCCCTTGTCAAGGAATTCTTCCCTAGATTCGGCATGCCTAGAATTGTCTGGAGTGATAACGGAAGTGAATTTGTGGGACGAGTGATGAAGAGAGTGCGTGAGTGTCTAGGCATCCGCCAAAAGTTCCATGCTGCAAATCATCCCCAATCGGCAGGATAAGTAGAGTGCTATAATGGCACGTTAAAATTGAAACTGGCCAAGATCCAAGCCAGCACAGGCCTCAAGTGGCCAGATGCCCTGCCTTTAGCACTCCTGTCTACCAGGATGATTGTCCATTCTAGACTGGGACTTAGCCCACACGAGATCGTGTTTGGGCGCCCAGCGAATATATGGGGAGTACCGAGGCCAAGAAAGCTCAGTGAGATCAAGTACCCTGCACTGTTTGACTATTTGCACGAATTGACAACTAAACTGCATACTTTACATCAACAGGTCCACAGCTCCTCTCCACCGGCGTCTGACGATCCAGGCCACGCCATCGAGCCCGGCTCCTGGATCCTGATTCGGAATTTCAGACGTACCAAGAACGAGGAGCCTCGCTGGACCGGACCTTTCCAGGTTTTACTGTCCACCCGCTCTGCAGTACGTGTCCACGGAAAGAAACATTGGGTGCACGGCGCCCATTGCAAAAGGGTCCAGTTGCCCCTTCCATACGACCGATGGGTCCAGCAAGGAGTCGCTGACTCAGAGACTGAGTTTATGCCACGTTTTGTCCCCTTCAGCGATGCACGATTAAAAGGAACCGGTACCGACAAAGAGAGTGATTGTACTTTGCAAGAATCTGTGCCCCCGTCGATGCAGTTGGACACTACAGAACCTGAGACATTGTTTGAAGATCACACCGTGCCTGGAAAGGAACGATATGATCTGAGGCCAAAACCAAGGAACTGACTTAACCGAATTTGTGCGATTTTCCCCCCCTTTTCCCATGAACTATTTTTGATTCCACAGCTCTCTCGCCCAGGGAACTAGCTCATTTTTGATTTTCGAACCGCCATCCGGTTCTGCTGCTAAGGCCGCGGTTGAAGTCTGAGGAGTGCAGCCGGGGACGCCTAGGTCAACGGTTCTGGTCAGTCTGAGGGAATCACCCCGGACTGGACAGAGCGCACATCTTGGCAGAAGCAACCTCCCACCGCGGGCAGCAACCAGAGGATGGAGTTTCCAGGGGTTGAGAGACCTGCTAGACACATGACCTTTGAAAAGAAAATATGTACTATAATGGCAAGAAGACGAACTCTAGTGTTAAGCATCTTAATGTTGTGTAGTATAATAATGTTTTTGACTGGCTTTGCTCTGTCCATTTTTCGAGTTCCATTCATACACAAGACACAACTCGCACCTTCTCCCACTGATCCCACACACTCCTTTCACCCTCTACCTGAACATGAGTCTGCCAGAAGACTGGAATTCGTAAATAACTCCTTTGTCCAGCTCCTACACCAGCACCAGTCTATTATGAACACATCGAATTGTTGGATATGCGGACTCATGCCACACACTGCAGATAAGGGCATCCCTTACTTTGTCCTGCCATTCAGGTATTTTGGTTCCCTGTGGGCTTTCCAGACTATGTTCCTGTATTCCCTTGAACCCTACGTTCGAGGGGAGAACTCAAACAATAAGGCACTAGTGGCAGGGATCCGAAATATGAGTAGAGATATTGACACGGTTAGAGCAACTCCCAAAGATGAGTTTACCCCATACAGCAGGTGGAACATCACCAAGTATGGGATTTCCTTAAGTGAGAGCCAGAAATAAAAAAGAAATCCTCCCCAGTCTGGATAGTACCCCACCAAGGTCACTTATGTCTGCAAGGTATTGGCAGGGATCCCAAAGCGCAGTTGGGGAAGAGCATATGTACGGAGACGTATGTGTTTGCCGCCCGAACTTCCCCTCCATTCTTGGCGGCTAAAGGCACCTATTTCGTCTGCCATGACAAAGCCTACACATGGTTGCCCCCTGACTTCTCGGGCACATGTTTCATCTCGTTTCTGCTGCCACCCACCTACACGGCCGGGGCAGATTACCATCGGACAAGGATAGTTAGGGCTGTCGTGAGTCAAGACGACACCGCGGGTCAGGAGTTTGGAGACTTCGCAAAGGGTTTTCTGCCATTTCGGGGGCCCATGGTGAACAGCAGGAACATTCGACAACTGACGAGAATAGTTGAATCCGCCGTGACTGAAACGGCCGGTGCCCTTAGCAACTTAACAGCTGAGCTTCAGTCGGATCGACTTATGACCCTTCAGAACCGGGTTGCCCTAGATGTCATACTTGCAGACCGTGGTGGTGTATGTAGAGTGATCCAATCTAGTTGTTGCATTTTCATCCCCGATAATGCTCCGACGGTATACCAGGCCATCTCCAAATTACACAAAATCTCCGACTCCCTTCACATGGAGAAAGGAGACTGGTCTCTGCTAGGGTGGTTCTGGGTACTGATCTCTGCCTGGGGATGGAAAACTCTGACCTTCATCGGGATGATCTTAGCCGTTCTGTTTATGTTCTGTCTGTTTGTGCAGTGCGCTCCTGCAATATGTGGCCTCTGCGCCACTTCATGTGTGAGGAAGCCTGTGTCAAGGCACGAATTGAGCAACAGAATGATGCTCCAGCAGCATCTCCGTGAATTCATCAATACAGATTTGGACTCAGATTAGTGTGAGTTATTGCCTAATATGAGGGCAAAAGGAGGGTCTGTGGTACTGCAAATCTGGACCCCGCAGTTTTACAGATATCGAGGTCCAACAGTCGTGTCATAAAATATCGTCGTACCATGACGAATTTGGTATCTACGAACCGGTAATGATCAGGACATTATCCCTATGTATTTGCGTCACGATTGAGTGATGCTAACACCCTTAAATCGTAGTTTCCGTCCCGAACCCTCGGACTCCATTTTGTAAACGGCATCCATCTTATGGCTTGCCCTCATATAAGTCAATTGATTAAAGCCGAGCTTGATCTAAAAGGACACGTCCTTTGTAGCTGACTTCCCCATGACCTGGCCGAAGCTGCCTCCACTGCCTCCAGCCAAGCCTGTTTGGGCAACTCCTCGCCCAGTGGCCGAGCAAGATATCATCAAGGCACAACATGTCATAAACCATCCACTACATACAGACCCTGTTTCCCATACACATACACCTGTCCATGATTCTTGTTTACAACCCGTTTTATGAAGGGAGGGTGCCCGACCTTATTGGTGTTTCATCGATATCTGATGGGAGTTCTGGATCTGGCGGGGTAATCCATCACCAACTGGACATCTAAAATATGTGCTGACCAGCATGACTTCGCTCTTTGTATTATTGTGGAAATATTTGTATAGCCATATCATAAACTCAAGAATTCTTGCCTACAGCTATTATTTCTGTATATAAGGTGAAGGCTGGTTCTGTAAAAACGAACAGTCTCCTGAGAACTTACGGCCCGTGTTGTCGTACTTCTAGGACGCATGTTACTTGGTTGCATCCAATAAAACTCGATCACTGACTTCAACTAGAAGACTCTGTGCTTCTGTAAGTCCAGAACAGGGAGAACTCAGAGGTCTTCGGGTGTGATCCCCTGGCACCACCGGGTCTCTAAAAGCCGGCACCTCAAAGTCGATTTTAATCACCTGATGGGCCCCGTAGTTGCTCACAAGTTGATTTGTTCTGGCGAAAGGATTATGGCCTTGGCAGCGATGCATGGACTAATGGGTCAGTGGAACATCCCCGCAGCGGCGCATGAGTTTCTGGCACATAGCCTTCTTGAGAACCCACCGAGTTGTCCTCTGATGTTGCTAGAGGTTTCGGTGTTGGAGGAGCACGTATGTTCTTTCCCATTGCTTAATTGGATGGCTGAACTGTTTTCGGATGATGACTGTGATTTCATGTTGGAAGCTGTGGCTACCTATTTTGCATATTCTATCCACCCATGAGTGGCTTTGGAGACTTTCACTATACGGGCACGTGACTTTTTAGTAATTCTGAATGGTGCCATTTTTCTTACGAACATTTTACATGATATGTTCTAGGCCTGGGATTTTATATTAGGCCTCAAGTTCGAGATTTTTTTACATTTCTGTTTGGCCACTATAGGCATTCATACATATTTTGTATTGTTGATTTTTATATACATATACATACATTTAGCTTGGCTCAATATTATTGAACTCTGCTTTCATGTTATGCCTTTATTATATTATTGGCTTGTTTCTTGACCGTCCTCGGATCATTGGGGGGTGTCATATAGTTAATGCTTTTCTATATATTGTGTTAAGTTAGCAGGAGTTTATTAAATGTTTAAACGACATATTTTCCTTCGGCTTCAGTTTGCACACGGCACATAATTATTATTGTAGCTTTCAACCTAGACGAAAGATGTGATTTATTGAGAATAATATGTTATTACTCTGATATCAGTGGTGCCTGGTACACTTGGTACACTGTCTGCACACTGAGATCTATAGCCTCTAAGAATAACCTAACACGAGGTTGCTGGGAGGCCTGATCCTCGCACCACATTAGACATAACACAAATAATGTTGCTGCCAACATTGGGCTCTACGCGGGTTTAAGATAGAGTTACTGAGAATGCAAAAACACACTTGATGATGCTTCGCACGAAGAGAGTTGGTAGCTGATGATGTGATCTTCTTCTGCTGACATTTAGAGGTATGGGCCCGCCCTGCTAAAACCCAAGAGAGACCTTCTTAGATATAATATAGTATGCTAAATAGGGTGCGCGAAATATAGATGATACAAATTTCTATAGATTTTGCATTATAATATGCTATCACCGTTCGCTTACTATGGACTAGTGGCTATGCTGATAACTCTGATTTTTATAATATGTATGTTGGTATTATATAAGATACTGCGTTTGAGAACCTTGCATTGAAAAATAAATATTTCAAACTTGCACATGTGTTCTTTTACTCCCCGTTGTGGTTTGAAATGATTATAGAGCGAAAGAGTGTTCGTGTGTTCCACGATTCCTGAGGTAACCTAAGTTCATGTTCTGGTTTGTCTAAGTCATTGGGAGTCTGTTATGACCAATGAGACACTGTAGCTAGCTAGGTAAGGGGATTTCTGATACTAAGGTGAGTTTTGGGTCACCCTAATTCACCCAGGTTCTAGATCTCTGTGCACAGTTTTGTGGGAGAACGGAAACCCTGCTACAGCATCACATCATTCGGGTGTGTGAGGGCATTCCATAAGAGACCTGTACATTCCCCTCTTTTTCTCTCTCTCCCCCCTCAGGAACTGCACACCCACTTCACAGTCTGTACATGGTGGCACTGACAGTCGAGTTTAGAGATAAGCTGTTTATTTGTCAATACGCAATAATAAATCTACCACCGAGGCCGTTTTTAGATCGAGCCTGGGCAGCACATGCACTGCTGTGAGGCATGCAGTATTGGAGTATGCACTTGAAGCCCCGCCCACTCTCCGCCCATATTTTTCATTGGCTTGTGTCGTTCCCCTTTGTAAATGCTGGTTTCTGGTTTGTAAATAGGCTTGTTAGTCCCTCCTTAGTACCGGCTTTTCTTCATTTGTAACCTCCCAGAAGGACTGGCCTTTTTACTTCGGCTGTTAGGCGGTCTGTGTTATTTAGTCTGTAAGCACTATTTTCTTTAATGAGGTTCTCTTACTGCAGGCACAACATGCGCTGCTTCAGCTGGTTTTGAAAGCGGCGGGCACGCCATGCTTTAGCTTCTCAGTCTGGTAAGGTTCATTGCTTCTCCCACCAGGTGTAGGTCTACGTATCTTCTTTGCTTTAGTGTAACACTGTCAATGCTAAGCAGCGAAGGCACCTATTCCAAATAAAATGTGTTATCTCTTTTAGTGTTTCCTTTGAACGCTGATTTTGGCTCCTGCTCAACTTCATTCTTTTCTGTAAACCAATATAACATTTTGTCATGAGAGCATTTATTTAGCACGCGTCTTTTTCAGTCAGGCATTATATAAAAGAGTAGGCTACTGGTATTATGTTGTTCCCAAAAAACAACCACAGAATACAACCGTGTAAGTGCGAGGATGAGTACGTCCCAAGCGCCACACAATTGCAGGAAGTGGCTTAATACCGTATGCGCGGATTTGAGCTATTGGCGCTGTAAATGACAATGCCTTTTATTTATGTTTTGTTTTTTAACACATAAGTAAAAGGCATTGTCATTTACAATGCCAATAGCTTAAATGTGCGTAAATGCCAGACCTATTGCATTGCACATGCTTGTTATAGCTTTGGGAGCCTGGAACTGTCACACTTTTAGGAGTGTGGTGATTGGTAGTTTGTTGGTTCTGTCATTTGCAGCTCTGGCAGAGGCAATGAGTGGTGCCAACTGAAGTGGCCTCCTGTAGAGTGCCCTGGCACGTATTGTGGAACCGTAGATTATAGGCCAAAGGCAAGAGACCCCCTG
This sequence comes from Lissotriton vulgaris, assembly GCF_964263255.1. NCBI lineage: Eukaryota > Metazoa > Chordata > Amphibia > Caudata > Salamandridae > Lissotriton > Lissotriton vulgaris. The sequence continues at coordinate 1,031,249,068 of NC_141698.1, forward strand.
GGGCTATGTATAAGAGATACTCACACCATAATTGGAAGTGTGGGGCACAACTATGAGAACCCAGACATTGCCCACCTTCCCCTCCCCATTTAGTGGAAAACTAGACTTTTTGTCAAGGACAGTAAAGAGTGACCATGAGACTTGGGAAGAAGGGGGAAGTAGAATGTTGATAGATTTGCACCAGGGGATGACATTAAATCATATAATTAATGTAAACAGGTATATATCTATTGCAAGAAACTGAACGTCCGTGCTACTTTCAACGGAGGCAGTGGGCCCTACACCCAGAGTATAAGAGACTGCAACTACAGCATTGACAACACTGAAACAACTCTTCAGTACCTATGCCAGTCCTACGGGACTTATTTCCAATATATATGTAATGTAATGTATAGGCATTTATATAGCGCACTACTTACCCGGAGGGTCCCAAGGCGCTTCGACAGCTGCGAAACCCTTCCTGGCTTTCCTGAGAGATTGTCCCTTAATGGGTATCTCCAGGGTGAGACCAGGCATCCCCGGCGGTCTGGTGGGGCCGTTAGTGAAGATGAGGCAAGCTAATGCCCAGAGTTGCCGAGTGTGATCGCTGATCAGAGTGGGCACCGAGGCGAGAGAATTATCGAGTCCGCTGACCCTGGTCCAGAAACCTGCCGCGCCGGGAATCGAACCCTGGTCCCGGGCCGTCCTCTGCTCTCGGGTCTGCCGCCTCTAACCAGTGAGCCACACTACTTCACTATATGCAGCTCTAATGAACATGGGTGGTCCTTCTGAACAGACATTTATGAGGAAAAGGTATAGATTCTGGGGTGAAATATCACCATGGGCCAGTAGCAAACTCTTTGGGTGGATATCTCATCTCTTTGTAGAAGTGTGCAGAATAGGGGACTGATATATACAATTATGATGGATTGACAGGTTCAACTCTAGAAGCCAAAACAGATGTATGGCTATACAGAGGGTGTATGCTTGAGGGGGTGTGGCCAGATAGCAGACACTGCATGTCTGGTGGCCTTTCCCATGCCTGACTCTCTTTTGGAAGCAAATCCTTTGTAACATGAAAGGAGTGCTGGGGTTTCCACTGCAATCAGATCATGTTAATCTTTGGCTGCCAGAGATCAAACACACACAAGAGGAAAATAACCTAGTATGACCTTGGTGGCCAAACAGCTGATTGCTCTCAAGTGGAAACTATCAAGAATTCCCATAATACAAGAATGGGCTAGCAGACCCTGGCTGCTATTGGCCATAGAAAAATAACTTAAGAACTCAACGAACTGAGCCTTACATAGGATATTGAGTGACACACTCTGGTGGAATACTCGAAGGACAGGAACTTTGTCTATGGCTGCCCCCAAAACTTTACGATCTCTCCGTCTTGATGATTAGACCATGGGACTAGGAAAATGCAGTTTCAGTAATCAGCCAAGCACGAGATACTATGGAAAAGCCACCACTGAGAATGAAAACTTAAGCATAAACACTGCATTTATATTTCATCTGGAGAGAAATGTAACATATAATAATTATTGTCGATAGACCCATGGTTGGTCTTTAATTTCTATTTTATTTGTATTTTAAATAAATAAAATCCTTTTGGAGAAACATCTGAACACTCACTCAATCAGGCAGTAGAACTTCTCTGACTCCTCTATAAAGGAGAGTGAGGGGATGGTACGAAATTATCAAGCTATGTAGATCACCATTCGACCATAATCAGAGTGGGACAGATGTGCTGTGGCAGGCAGAACAAAATCCTTTAGCATGCTGATGTGAATTCTCCCTGCTCACCAGATGGTATTTCACCTTAATGTTGGATCAAAATATCAACAAGGTAAGTATATAAAGGTAAGTATAGGTTTTCTTTATGTAGCAAAAGATGTTGAACTCTGGGCCATGGCTGGAGAAGAGAGCCAGCTGGGAGAGGAGGCATGTGGCACATAGAGGTACATTCCCTGTCTCATATGTGGAGGGCCCAGAGCCTTCCTGAATACACATTTGTACCTGTTGTTCTAAACATGGCCGCCACAGAGACAGATGTTCCTGCACATGGTGGTAATTAAAGCCTTGTTCTGCCTGAGACAGGTGTGGAGCGATGGGTCCTCACTTGGACTGTTTAGATACTAGTGTGTTTAAAACCTCATAATACACCCATGCTTAGAATCATAGAGTATTGTTGCCAATAGAAAACGTTTGCTCAGGATGCTTAAAGTTTGGACTACTGTTTTTGAAAATGGTGAACCTGATTCACAAGATGAGTTTGCATGTATATTGCTAGTGTACCCACTGATTAATACAAAAGACTTGATATAATGTACAACCACCCAGAAAACTAATAAAAAAGAGGTTTAAAAGAAAGTATACCTTTACTTTACTTACCTCCACATCTATGCGCCTTGAGGATATATATCTTCGTGGTAGATAGTGGTGGAGTTAGACCCAGTAAATCTATGCTTACCGACGTGCACTTACTTTCTCAATATTTTGGTCACAATATTTTGGCACCATGATGTTTCTGTAGTCCATAGTTTGACACACAACCCTGCAGACTCTAAGGACAGGGCCCACTAATCCCCTCCAATTAGACAAAGAAAGCAATCTTGAGAGGAAACACCACTCTGTACAGGACGTAAGTGCACCCTGTATAAGATGCGATTCTCCCTGCACCCTGCCTCTAACATACACAGCCTGAATGACACTTGGCTCACACAGCACACAAAAACACAGCATTGTGGAGGGACATTAAAGGCAATTATGACACACCTCTAGGGTGGCACAGGAAAGCACTCCCTGCACCTTCCACAAGCATGGCAATGTTTCCTGGACACCGATTAATTCGTCTTCCTTGTGCCTATACTGAAGAGACAGATTACATCCTTTGTAAAACATGAAGTATATACAGTGAAGTTAAAGATTTCAAGTTCACTTTGAAAAACACACAAGGCAGACCAGTAGCTGTCCTGCAGGGAGCAGGATGGGACATCTCCCACGGCCATGCAAGGAATCTTGACATGATGCAGGGTGCCCAGTTCGCAATCTAGTCAGAGCTTTTGCACTCGGCTGTTTTGAGACATGGGGGCATATTACCAAGGGCCTTAACGCCGCTTTAGCGTGAATTTTTCACGCTAAAGCAGCGATAATTTTATCGCCCTATTACCTAGCTGTCGCTAACACCAGTTAGCGACAGATAGTAGGAGATAGCGATCATCTTGGGGCCCACTTTGCATGTCAGCGATAATTATCGCTAATGACATGCAAAGTGGGCGTGCCAAGATGTTAGCAACTGGAAACAGTCGCTAACATCGCTATCTCCTATTACCAACTTTAGGAAATATTCGTGCTAAGCGCGAATATCTCCAAAAGCTAACTCCTGCCCAGAGCAGTTCTTAGCCATGTTATCCAATGGTAGGTGGATAACATGGCTAAGAGCATTAGCTCGGTAATGCATGAATATCGCGGACCTTTCAGCGATATTCATGCATTTCGGCTGATTTTTATCGCATAGGAGATAAACCTTGATAATAGCAAGGCTTCTAAGCGATAAAAATAGGCGAAGCATGGCGATACAATTATAGCCGCTAACCAAGCTTAGCAATAATTATCCATTATTCTTGGTAATATGCCTCGGGCTTCTTTATTTGATGGACGTGATGGAATAATCAGTTGCAATGGAAAATGCCTGTTTAAAGAAACTGCTGCCTCATTCAAATGTATGAGGCAGGAGTGCTTTTAATGGAGTACTGTGAAGGACATTATACCTCCTTTCACCCTTTTACATCCACTGCATGCCAATATTTTTAAAGCAGGCTTAAAAGTATCCAGCTGCTTTCCAAATAAAGTGAATGACCTAGATGGGAGCACGCAGTGGTCCCCAAAAGGCGAGGAGCCTTTGTTCAGAAGGCAGATGCTGACACTTAGGCAGTGCTTTATTTGTAAAATAATAGGTTCCGGTGTCCAAAGTCCTGCTCAGACACCCGTGGCCAGTGCTATAAAATGTCAGTGTGCCAAATGCCGAGGGTGCGTAGTCCCTAATCCACCTCAGGCCTATTCAATGTACTACCAGACACTCCCAGCCTCTTTATCTCACTCCTGCAGGTTCCTGCTTGCTCCCTTTTTGACAGGTTTCCATATTTCGTCTCCTCCATCTTTCCGTTTTGTGTGTTTTACTCTCTCTCGTTCTCCGGAAATGTCTGAGGAGGAAAAATAAGTGTGTGTGTTTCCAAAAATAAGTGACTTGGCCCCCACCAGCAACCACTGGCTCAAATTAAGCGCTGCTCTTAGGAACAGTTTCCATTTTGCAAATGTGTCACCTCCCCCCCTTTCAGGTATTGGTGAAATATCAACAGCTTGGGACCACATTTCCCCATTAAATGTGCACTTTCATTTGCTAGTTGGTGTGGGTGGCAAAACATCTTTCATACTGGAAAGACTTTGTCGATTGAATCATGTCCTTAGCACATTGTGACAGACTCTTCTGCAGTTACAAAACCTATTATTTAAGAATCATAGGCTTGCAGACTGCAAAATAGTTCTATGCATCAGGCACTTTCTCTTCACAACTAAATTCACGTATGCCTTTGTATGAGCAAACTGGAGTCTCTTAGAGCTATTTTATTGCTCAGTGTGTGGGGGGTGCTTTATGGTAGCATATAAACACTAGCCGGATAAGAGGTATGGGTAGGATTACACAGAGGTGAGAGCAGGGTCGGCTTTAGGGCGGTGTGACCCCCCGCAGCTGCCCCTGGTGCTGACTTTGGTGGGGGATGCAGTGTTTGAAAATAACTTGTGGGTTTAAAAGCAAGTAAACTTCTTTGTCCATTCAGCGGTTTTCAGGCAACAATAAAAATGTCAAGATAACTCTGGTGATTAATGTTCCTGCTGGAGAGAGATCAGAGTTTTGTCTAGTAGCAGTTTAGACTCATCCTACCGTAGCACAGAGGGTTAATGTGCTTGCTGCAAAGAACATGTACCATGCAGATCACAGAACTGAGTGTGAGTGAACTATAAAAACAATGAAATGCATGTGGGAGAGGGGCTATAGAGAGATGAGAGGCACTGTTGCTGAGTGGTAGTGACAGAATTTGTGTAGATGGAGGTATGGGAGGGGGTGCCAAAAAAGACTGTTGCACCAGTGCAAAAGCCAGCCCTTGATGAGAATCAGTGGCATAGCAACGGCGCCAAGTACCCTAATACCTGCATGGAGCATGCTCCGCCATAGTTGAAAGGTAAAACAACCCTTTGGCTGCAGTGGCCCCCAGAACCACAGTACTGCCATATCTTCTGTACTAATGATAGTTACACCCCTGGTAAGATAGTACTCTGGGAAGAGTTAGGTTGTCACTGCTGATCAGATGGACACTGCATGACATTTTGCTGCCACTTGTCTGATATCTGCTTTCTTTGTGACTAGTCTAGGGTGTCTCCCAGTATCCCTTGTGGTGTGCAGATATTCTTGCACCTGCAACCTCGGGAAGTGTCTTTTTTTTTTTTAAGTAAAACTTTTTTATTGAGTTTATTCATTGGTAAACTGGTAAATAAAACATTCAAGATAAACCAAACTTTGTGACATTAACTAGGAGAGAGGCTCATCATACATTATACGCTAGGAACAACTTGATCTTTACAGTAAGCGGCTGGGGACCCTCCTCCCAACATTCCTGTCCACCCGTCCTTGTAGCCTCCCAATGCGCATCTCCACAGCCCATCTCACCATTGGACCAGTCCAACATCACGCCTCGTCCTTGGTGGGAGTAGTATCATCTCAATCATTGACTCTAAATTCTCACCAATGGCCCCAGATAGTATTAACCTTTCTCGGGCATCCTTTTGCTTTATAAATTGACTCCTCCACTTGCATACACCAGTCCAAGATCTGAGCCCACCGGTCCAACGGGGAGAAAATTCACTGCCTACAGTTTAGCAATATCCTGTTTTGCAACCATCTGAGAAGTGATACAGAATAAAAGACCATTCTTAGGTACAATTTGTTCCCTCCAATTTCTAAGAAGTGCCACCTGTGGTGTAATATCCACTGTGCTGTCCATGGTCTGTGATAGGCGCCTAGTCACCGCCCACCAAAACTGATGCATTTGTGTGCAGTCCCCTAGGGCGCGTACCATTGAGCCTCTTTGAGGCCAGCCCCATTAGCATTTACCATGACCAGTCCTTCCGATTCTTTACAGCCTGTTTCTAGTAAGGTAAGCTCGATACAAGATATTCAATTGTACCAGGTGGAATAAAGCCCTAATGGCAGCTCCCCTCACGTATTTGCATACCTCGTTCCAATCTTCCTCATCTTTTTTTCCAAGATCTCTTTCCTATTTTTCCTTGGGGACAACCAACGGACAATGTTTGTTGCTTATTAATGTCCTATATGCTTGTGATCGGGCAGGTTTGTGCATTGGAGCCTCCAGGAGCTTATATACCTGCTCCAAATATTTATTTTACTAACAGAAGGATTTATTAATTTGCATACATTGAAATAGTTTTGTTCCAGACAATTTGAGTTGTTCCTTAAGGTTCATAAAGGCCTGCAACGCTTGAAGCACCAATATTTCTCTAAGGATGGAAATACCCAAGAGATCCATTTCTGCAATCCCTCCTTCCTGGTCAAGTTCAACAGCATGGCTGAATCCCAGAAAGGTGTCTCCAGTGTCAGTCTGTCCAACCAACCGAGGGGCAGATTAACTTTACTCTATACTGTCTTGTGTGGCTTGGGTTCATGGGCGCGGGACCCTTGACCCAAGCAGCCTCTTCTATATATATCTTCCAAATATCCCTTCCATGTTCTATACTTCCTGTCTGCCACAGAGATGGTTCTTGCATCTCTTTAAACACCCACTTGGTAATCACCTGTAATTGGGTCACCTGGGGATACAGTGTTAAATGCATTCTTCCAATGCCCCCTCATAGGGACTCCTCGTAAGCTTTTCTGGGAGATCCCACTTTCTCAAAGTAGCAGCCACCTATACCATCAATCAATCAATCAGAGCATTTATAGAGCGCGCTACTCACCCGTGAGGGTGTCAAGGCGCTGAAAAATGGGGGGGGGGGCTGCTAATGTTCGAGAGCCAGGATTTGCTGCTGCTACTGCTCGAAGAGCCAGGTCTTGAGGTGTTTCCTGAAGGTGAGATGGTCCTGGGTCGTTCGTAGGTATATGGAGAGGGAGTTCCATGTTTTGGCTGCTAGGTAGGGGAATGATCTTCCTCCGGTGGTGGTTCTGCAAATTCGTGGAATGGTGGCGAGAGCGAGGCTGGAGGAGTGGAGTTGGTGTGTGGGAGTGTAGAACGAGAGGTGGTTGTTGAGGTATTCAGGTCCTATGTCGTGGAGTGCTTTTTGTGCGTGGGTGAGGAGCCTTAACGTGATCCTCTTGTTGACGGGGAGCCAGTTCAGGTTTCTCAGGTGGGCGGATATGTGGCTGTGGCTGGGGATGTCGAGGATGAGTCGTGCAGAGGCGTTTTGTATGCGTTGTAGTCGGTTCTGAAGTTTGGCGGTGGTTCCTGCGTATAGGGCGTTTCCGTAGTCCAGTCGGCTGGTGACGAGGGCCTGGGTGACGGTCTTTCTGGTTTCGGTGGGGATCCATCTGAAGATTTTTCGGAGCATGCGCAGGGTGTTGAAGCAGGAGGACGAGACGGCGTTGACTTGCTTGGTCATCGTTAGGGATGTGTCCAGGATGAATCCCAGGTTGCGTGCATGGTCCGCTGGTGCTGGGGCGGAGCCCAGTGCTGTGGGCCACCAGGAGTCGTCCCAGGCAGAGGGGGATTGTCCGAGGATGAGGACCTCCGTTTTGTCTGATTTCAGCTTCTACCTTCTGAAAGAACCTGTCCAGGACGTCAAAGGGTGTGTTTTGTAACACATATAACTTGGGCAGTGTGATCATTTTATAGAGAGCAGCCCTCCGCATTAGTAAGAGAGAGAGTTTCCTCCAGTGTTCTACATCAGTGTTGTGGTCCTTTAGTATCCTTCCCAAGTTTTTGCACACAAAGACATTCGAATTGCTCAGGATGTATATCCCCAGCAATCGGAATCCCTCTACATCCCACTGCAATTAGTATCTCCAATCTGGCAGATGTCCCCACACGGTCAATGAAGGGGGCACACCACCGTCTTGTGCCAATTTATGCAAACCCCGGCATATTTCCCAAAATTATTCTGCATTTTAGGAACATTGGCCAGGATTCAATACATAAAGAAATAGATCATCTGTGTATTATGAAACAATGTCTTCTAATTTATGGCCCCTTCTGAGCCCCTGAACTAGAGCTTCACAATGCACCCAGCTGGCCAGAGGCACAAATAATAAAGGGGACAATGGATAACCCCATCTTGTTCCCCGACCAAATGGCAATTCTTTGGAGAGATCAACATTGACCGTTGCCCTAGCCACTGGTGCAACATATGATAAGCCGACCCATGCCCTAAATTCTGGAACAAATCCAATCTTCTGAAGGACTGCCATTAAGTATGACCATTCAAATGAATCAAATGCCTTTTTGCCTCAAAGCCCCAAGCCATCCACTCAGACATTTAAAAAGTCTGCAGGAAATACATTGCAGCCAGGTATTTTTCCATTTTGCATTTGTTTGATTGTCGCCATTACCTCCAACACTTCTAGTTTTCAGACTGTCTGTACTGCGTCATCTTTGGACAGTGTGGGTGTGGGGATGTCTCTATCACATTCCTCCAGTTTATCTGCAAAGCAAACAAATCCAGACCTATAGAGCTTCTCTAGGTATGATGCAAAGCAATGTTGGTTACTGTGCCAATCTGATTACACTGCTCATTTATTATCCTCCGTTAGCCTTTATCTCAGTCTAAGTGCAGTCTAAGTGCTAACCAGACAAGAGGTTTACCTGCCTTATTACACATGTAATATAGTCTATGCTATCATGCTTAGTCAGAAACAGTACCCTGGCATCATCCTCCATAATCGGCCTATATTCCTCCCTGGCAAGTTGAATATAGCCTTAAAGCCCGCCGTAGCGGGCTATACCGGCTATTAAAGACCCGCTGAATCGTTAAAGGCCCGAGATGAAGGCGAGGGACTTTAAGGAGACAGCTGGACTTTAACCACATGGCTGCTGGGCTTCCCCCCCACCCCCTGTGCTGGAAAATGCCATTTTAGTGTCACCATGACGAGCTCAGCTCGTCATCAGCGACGACACCCGTGGGTGATGACGAGCTGAGCTCGTCATCAGCATCGAAAGGGTTAATGCCGGTATAGCCCTGCTACGAATGGCTATAAGGCTATTAGAACATTCTGCCACTAGAGGGCAGAATGTTCTAACAAATTAAACAAAGGGTTCTCGAAGCTCGAGGGGATATAAATCCCCTCGAGCTTCGAGAAGCCTTTGTAGATGTTGCTGTAGAGTGAGCTAAAGAATGGTGATGGATTAAACCCAGATCAGTTGACTGGGGGTAAGTGTTTGATTGGCTCAAGCGCTCCATCTATCACCCCCTTTTGTATCGCACTTTCTAAAAGTGTCACTCCTAAACTAGTGATGCGAAAACAACCCACTTTACAGGTAAAGAGAATTTGTCATTATTAATTCAAAGATAAATACCATGAAGCAGCTACTCCTCTGCAATCAGGAATTACAGCATGGAAGTATTTGAAGTAATCCCCAATGTTAACCTATGAGAGGAGCAGGCTTCACAGTAGTGAGACATGGATTTGGTTGTTTGTCACTACCAGGACGTGCCAAACGCTGTGGTACATGTCCTACCATTTACTTACATAGCACTGTGCTCTTCAGGTCACTTAGGGCTTACCTTAGTGGTGACTTAAATGTAGTTTAAGGCCTAGTTTTAAATGACAAGCTGCAGTGGCAGTAAACGGCATACACAGGTCCTGCAATGGCAGGCCTGAGACAAATTGGATATTCCCTACTTATGTGGGTGGCACAATTAGTGCTGCAGGCCCACTAGTACCATTTGAAATACAGGCCCTGTTTATATGGTATACAACTTTACAAGGGACTTACGAGTAAATCAAATATGCCAATCAGGTATATTCAAATGTCACCATGTTTAGGGGAGAAATACCTCCACTTTAGCACTGGTTAGCAGTGGTAAAGTTATTAGAATCCAAGGGCCAACCAAAGATCAGCAAAAACAGGAGGTAAAAGGCAAAAAGCCTGGTGAAAGACCAACCTAAGGAGGTATGGTCTAATACACTGTCAGAAAACTAGCACTAGGCAATGCAGTGTACAGGAGAAATCCAACTGACTCAAAATAAGTGGCTGGAAAAATTGCAGACAATGTTGCTTAGGCAGTAATGTTAAAACTTTTAGAAGTATTTTCATCAAGGAGAAACTGGAAGAGATTGTTTTAACCTGGGCTTAAATAGGAAGATTGGCATCCATATAAATACCCAGATTCCACACCGCCATGTGAAGGACTGGGTTCTTTTGGACCCAGCGGTGCCAGGGCACAACACCTGAAACCTTCGTGGGTAACCTGCTCCGGCGTACAAGTCACAGAGACACGGGACACTTCCTTCGGCGTCAAAGAGTCAAGGTTTATTTACTGCAGGGAACACAGAAGTCACAGGAAGTACATCGAGTGTAGTTCGGGGAGACTGCTTCAAATTGGTTTTGTGGATCGCTCCTTTTATACAGTTTTTACCCATAGGATAACATGGTACACAATAGTTTACAACCCGGTTCCCACATTTAGCTCTCAGAGGGGTCGCTTTGGTCACTTTGAAACACATAAGGTCCGGAACATAAGTGCGGAAACATTTGGCGGTTCCCAACTGTAAAAACCCATCTTCCCACCATTAGCAAATTCCAATCAGCAGTAAAGTAGATCGAAATAGGAACGAAGACAGGTGCAGAGGAAGACGGAGACAGTGGGGAAATCGGAAAGGGTGTAAAAGGGGAGGTATCGAGAAGCACGAGATACAGGCATCAAAGGGACGTGCCTAATGAGATGCACGGCTGAGACAATAAGTCCGTGCGGCAAGATGAGCCTCGAGCGGCGCCATCTGCCTTACAGCAGCAACCCCCTCGTCATAAAGACACTTACAAAGAACATGTGTCTTCCGCAAATATCTTGGGAGTCCCAGGGTCGCGAAGCGGACAGCGTCCGTTCGCTGACTACTTGAGGGCAAGAGACAAAATGGATGCCGTATCTAAGATGGAACCCGTGGGTACAGATGAAAAGCCCACGTAACAAACGAACGGTTTAAGTTAGCACAGAAAAACTGCGCACACTTACTAAACTCGTCATTTGCGGTTCATAGATACCAGACTCGACCATATTCGTGCGAGTCGAAAACACCACTTACAATTGTCACGGAACCTCAGACGCTCCTTTTGCCCTCATGTAGGCAAGCACTAGTCGGAATCATATTCGATATTCATCAGACCATCAAGATGTCGTTGTAGCATAGCTCTGTCCAATCGAGTCCCCTTGGTAACAGATGGTTGTCTCATACACGTTGTAGCACAGAGGCCACATAAGGCAGGACCACACTGCACACAAAGGCAACACGTGAACAGGAACACTACCACAACCCCGATGATCATCAGAATCTTCCAACCCCAAGTCGATACCAAGCCCCAAAACCATCCAAGTAGTGTCCAATCCCCTACATCCACGTGTATGGATTCGGAGATCTTATGCAACTTCGAGATGGCTTGATAGACAGTAGGAGCATTATCTGGAATGAAAATGCAACAGCTCGAATGGATCACTTTACATACCCCACCGCGATCTGCCAAGACGACATCTAAAACCATACGGTTTTGCAACGTCATAAGTCTCTCCGCCTGAAGTTCTGTGGTGATATTACCAAGGGCACTGGCAGTAATATTAGCTGTCGATTCTACCACTCGAGTCAAATGTCTCAGGTTCCTACTATTAACCATAGGTCCCCAAAACGGGAGGAAACCCTTGAAAAAGTCTCCTGCCTCTTGACCGGCAGTATCCTCTTCGCTAATTACGCCTCGTACAACTCTAGTCTTATGATAATCGGCATCTACAGTGAACGTCGGAGGCAACAGATTTGCAACGAAACATGAGCCCATGAAGTCTGCGGGCAACCATGTGTATGCACGATCATGACAGATAAAGTATGTACCCTTGGCAGCCAGAAACACAGGGGACGGGGACATTGGCAGAACGTAACTTTCAGTGCAAGCACTTGCTCCAAGTGAGGCTTGCGAACCACGACCCACAAGACAAAGATTACCAGTGTGGGGTACGACCCATATTGGAGGCGAGCTTTTAAGCTGCTTTTCATTAGTGAACATACTATATTCCCCTCTACTTAGGACCCTATAGGCTTGTACCTCTTCTTTAGGGATAAGAAAAGGATCATGGATCTCATCTTCCATATCCTCTATTGCCATCGATAGCAGCCTCTGATACGAGGTAGGACCAGAGTTGGGGGAACGTTGTTCTTGAGTGGGGTGGAAACCCAGTGCGCTTCGAAACATTGTTTGGAATGCTCGAGCTGACCCTTGGGAACTATACGGTAACACCAGATATGGAATTCCCTTACCCGTAGTATGTGGCATCAACCCACACACCCAACAATTAGTAGTGTTAACCACTAACTGATGCTGATGGAGGAGCTGAATAAAGGAATTGTTGCGGAATTCTACACGTCTAGCCTGTTCGTGTTCCGGTAACATATGAAAGGAATGAGGAGAAGCAGTAGAAGTAAGGTTAGGGTAGGGAGTAGGAGTAGGGGTAGGAAGTAAAAAGTAAGACATAGTGTAATACACCCCACCCGCCAAAAATGCAGAAGCAGTCAAGAATAATACAAACAATTGGAATACAATACATTTAGTACGACTGAGTTTCTGCAGCTTGACTCTGTACGCCTGAGCTCCTTCCAAATCATTCAGCTTCAAAAATGCCATTTCCCTACGACCGTCCGCAACGTTTCTTGACGCACTTCGTTCTGTGCAGCAATAGTCAATCCCCAGGAGTTCCTAGGAACCGACGGCCTTTAACCTAGCGTCAAGACCTACTGTCCAGAAGGAAGTACGCGCGCGGCCCTACGGCCCTCAATACACAATATGTATTTTATTTAGCACAATATTTCTCAGCTGTGGAAGGAAAAAGATACAAGGAAGAAGCTTGATATATGTACAAAACAAGTTTCAATGATACGAATGTTCAAAGTTGATCAGGGGAAACGAGGATATTGCAGTTATCAATTTCAGCAAAGCAAGAAAATTTTATTTGTCCTTAGTGTGAGAACGCAAAGAATATCGATGTTTCCCGGGACGTGTCTGCTCGTCGAACAAAGGATCCGTTGAAGAGACAGCGTCCTGCTGATCAATTTGTTGATTTGGTCTTGAGTCTTTTGCTGACAAGTGTTCAACAGTGGCTTTCTGCTGCGCTGAGGGTTCTCCAACAAGCTGTGCGTCGCTAAAAGGTACAAACGCCGGCAATGTTTCAGTTTCTGTTGACGCAATGCCTTTCCTCACCCACGGGTCTGCCGGCAAAGGAATAGGGACTCGCTTACAATGGGTAGCATGTACCCAATTCTTCCGCCCCTCAAGACGAACGGCAGTCCTCGTGGCCAGGAGCACCTGGTAAGGTCCGGTGAAACGGGGGTCCAGATTGTTCTTGCGTGAGAAGTTACGGGTAACCACCCAATCCCCGGGCTGGAGCTGGTGGCCTGGACCCTCCGTCTGCGTCGGCAAGGCGTCGTAAACCTGTTGATGAATTAACCTCAGTTTAGCAGTCAAGTCATGTAAGTAATCAATCAACATCGGATACTCAAGATCAACGAATATACCTGGCCTAGGAACCCCCCACACATTCGCAGGACGGCCGAACACTATTTCATAGGGACTAAGCCCTATTCGGGAGTGTACAGTCGCCCTAGTTGACAGTAATGCTAAAGGCAAAGCGTCAGGCCACGAAAGTCCAGTCGTAGCCTGAATCTTCGCTAGTTTTAGTTTAAGGGTGCCATTGTACCCTTCAACCAATCCAGCTGACTGGGGATGATTGGCGCTATGGAATTTTTGATTAATTCCAAGGCCCTTACACACACTCTTCATCACACTTCCAACAAACTCACTTCCGTTATCTGACCACACGACTCTAGGCATTCCATACCGAGGAAAGTATTCCTTCAGTAGGATTTTCGCAGTAGACAAAGCAGTATTATCTTTGAGGGGATAGGCCTCGATCCATCGGGAGAATGCGCAAACCACAACCAGAACATATTTCAGGTTATTGCATCGCTCCATATGGATGAAGTCCAATTGGATCACCTCAAAGGGATACGAAGGAGGAGCAAAACTGCCAGGGGGAGTTGGAGTTCCTTTGCCAGGATTGTACATTATACACACCACACAATTCTTCACCAAGCGTTCAGCACATTTCGTAATTCCATCATTCTTCCACACATCAGCCAACAACTTACAAATACCTTTCGCGCTAATATGTGCTAACCCGTGTGCCATTGTCACAACGGCCAGTACATACGCATCAGGCAACATCCATCTTTTCTGATCTGACAAATCAATCCAGCAACCATTCACATCCAACCTTCCCGTACTTTCTTTCCACTTCATCTTTTCAGTATCAGTGGCCTCATTCTGTATTGCTTTCACGCTCTCTATGGTATCTTCACACATACTCGATTCTGTAGGCCACCTAACCGAACTCGTCACATACATTCGAGTGCTAAGGTTCCGGGCAGTCTCCTTAGCAATCTCATCTGCAAACGCATTACCACGACCAACATCATCCGTCACTTTACGATGCGCACTACACTTAACAATTGCAACTTGAGCAGGCAAAGTCAATGCATCCAAAAGATCGTTCACAAGCTGGCCATGCTGAATTTTCGTGCCATGCGACGTGAAGAAACCACGCTCTCGCCACAACCGTCCAAAGCTATGCGCTACACCGAAAGCGTACTGGCTATCGGTGTACACATTCACACGTTTACCTTTTGCTAATACACATGCTCTAGTGAGAGCAATCAGCTCTGCAGCTTGGGCAGAATTCTGATTCAATCTCGCAGTCTCAACAACAGTATTCAACGTCACAACAGCATAAGCAGTAGTCACATCGCCATTCGGCAACTTAAAACATGACCCATCCACATACAGAGTGCCCTCCGGGTCTTCCAATGGGGTGTTTTTAAGGTCCACTCGACCTTTTGTTTCCTCCTCTGTCCGCAAGTAACAGTCATGTTCTGCTACTTCATCTGACTCTGCACTAATTGGTAACAAAGTTGCCGGATTTAGGACATTACAACGTTTTATCTGAATGTGGCTTGCCAAGAGCGTCAATTCGTACCCAGATAACCTCGCACTCGTCAAGTGCTGAGTTTTCGTTCGATTCAAAAGAGTATCGACTGCATGCGGAACCATCACCGTAAGCATATTATCCATGACCAATCCTGCTGATTGTCGGATGGAGACCGCAGCTGCCGCAGTTGCTCTCAAACAACTCGGCAATGCTCTAGCTACTGGGTCTAAGGTCGAGGAAAAATATGCACATGGACGTTGCTTACCACCAAAAGGTTGCGTTAAGACACTCAAAGCACAACCTTCCCTCTCGTGAACATATAACGTGAACGGCTTGCTGTAATCAGGGGTACCTAACACAGGAGCCGAACACAATGAATCACGTAATTCAGAAAAACTTTTCTGACATTCTTCCGTCCATGGTAAAGGAGTTGAAACATCCTTGCACGTAAGAGCCACCAATGGTTTCGCTAGCAATGAAAAATTAGGAATCCACTGCCTGCAGTACGACGTGATACCTAGAAAGGCACGCACATCTCTCTGGGTTTGTGGCACAGCCATTCGCGCAATCGCTGCAATTCTCTCTGGGGTCAATCTCCTTCCCTCCTTTGACAATAAGTGACCTAGATAGGTTACTTCTTGACAACAATATTGGAGTTTAGAAGGTGACACCTTGTGATTTAACTCACAGAGATGTTGCAGCAACGATACCGTAGCAATTTTGCAAATGTCCTGAGTATCAGCAGCCACCAATAAGTCGTCGACGTATTGGATCAAAGCCGCACCAACCGGCAACCTAAACGCATCCAGTTGACCCTTCAAAGCTTGACTGTAAATCGATGGACTTTCACAGTAGCCCTGAGGAGCGCGTTTGAACCGGAAGCTACGTCCACCAAGAGAGAAACCGAAAAGGTCCCTGCTCTCTTCGGCAATCGGGATGCTGAAAAACGCATTTTTCAAATCAATCACCGAGAACCACGAAGCAGTAGCTGGAATCAGAGTCAGTAGCGCCGTGATGTCAGGCACAACAGGGAATTGAGGAACCACAATTTTATTTACCTCCCGTAAATCGATAACAAAACGATAAACAGGCGGTTTGGTAGGATCAGTACGTTTAAGAATGGGCAGTACAGGGCTGTTGCACACGTTTCCTCGAGTCTCCTCAATAACATCTTTCTCGATCAAATCATAGATGATCGCTAACAAAGCTCGTTCACCATCAAGGGAGATACGGTATTGGGGAATACGTGGCAATCGCACATTCGATTTCAACTGAACAACATAAGGGGAGATATCAAGTAGGCCCACGTCATTTGGACCCGTCGCCCACAAAGACGCAGGAAGAGAATCCAATTCCGGTGGAAGCTTATCGAGAGACAAATACATGGGAGAGACTACTCTCTCTCCGAACGTAAGCTTTACACCCGCAGGAGAACAATACAAAGTTGCATACAAACGTTTAAGCAAATCCAGACCCAAAAGATTTTCACCACAACCAGTGGTTAAAATCAACGGAGCGTCGAGCTCACGAGGCCCAATTTTAAGGGGCAAAGGGCGTGAAACTGGATTGCTAACGGGGGCGCCAGAGAATCCAACGGAAACATTTGTTAAGCCAGACAAAGGTGCGCCAGGGAGTTTCGAATGCATGATAGAACTTTTCGCTGCACCAGTGTCCAACAGAAAAGGCTCAACGACGCCCGATGTAGCAACTGCGACGTAAGGCCCTCTCTGATCAACCGGAACTGATACCACTCCCTCTCCTTGTCTTTGGCTGTCCTAGTAATTACTGTCGTCAGTTCCCTGATCGACGTAATAATCGTCTACATTGTACTGCGCAGATCGTCCTTGCGATGATCCACGTTGATCGAAACAGTTATTAGAATTAGATGAATGGTCAGAACGGTCGTTCTGAGCACCACGACCTCTACCACGTGATGCGCTCTGTGAACCACCACGGCCTCCTCTAGACGAATTACCACTATTACGGTCATTTAAAGCAGGACAATCAAATTTAATGTGTCCCTCCTGTCTACAATAAGCACATTGATTGTACCCTAATGAAGATCTTTGGAAAGAGGAATCATTACGCGGCTGCGATCGATTCGATTGCGACTGTGATCTATTCTGTTGAGACGCATTCTGATTAGAACGCGGCGGATATGCTTGTTGCAACAACACTTTAGTTTTTAGCTCTTTCGTCTTTTTATCAGCACGGTCAGATTCCTCTTTTTCTCTATTTTCGTAATATTGTGCCGTAGCCAATATCTGAGCTGAGGTAGAAACGGCCCACGCACTTTCTGAATTCTTTAATTTATTGCACAAGTCGGGCAATAAGTTCGATACGAATTTATCCACAAACAACCGTTGTCCACCCTCAGTACCCATATCCTGTCCACTATGATCAACGAATGTTTCCTCAAACCTCGTAAAGAAGTCTGAAACACTCTCATCTTTCTTCTGCTTACAGGCTGACAACTTGTCCCAATTTACCCTCATAGCTGGCATAAGCGTTTTCATTAATGTAATGATTCGCTGGGGAAGAAGTTCAATCAACTGATCGGGTTTAGTAGCAGCCACTTGTCCAGCGTCTGCCGCTGTAATGGCATTCCAATCACCACCTAATTCATTTGCGTGATCTTGGTGACGAATCTTGGCCCATACCAGTTGCGGTACGACATTGCCAAACAACATGTCGATATCGGCAAGATTCATTATCGTAGCGTCTACGAGCTGCGATAATTCCTTATAATACCCTGCAGGATTTTTGCGAGGATCGGGCAAAGTTTGTTTCACCTGAAGCACTTCCGATCGTTTCCATGGGAGGTGTATCCACACTCTCTGGAAATGCGCCGGAACTGGCTGAGCACCAGTATTATCAGCTGGTACCCAAACCGGCGGAACTTCACGCATAGGATATTGGCCAGACTCATCTTGTTTTTCAATGTCCTCAACGAACAATGCATGAGGAATAGGAGCGGGACGAAGAGATAGTAACCGCTCAATAGCGCGTCGGACATTAGTGTCGACTATCAGTCCAGTCGCGAACTGAAGCCGAAGTTCAGACAGGGCGGTCAGCACCTCGTCAGGCGCATAGGCCACTATCTGATCATGTAAGAACTTGCACATTTCATCAAACACATATCTCTGAGTTGGTATGTTGAATTGATCAAACGTTTCGAGGACAACACGAGGTGGATTTCTAACAGGGTTTACCATCCAACCCATCGCCATATTGTATAGCGCAACACGTTCTCTATTACCAGGAAGCTGGCTACGTCTCTGAGGACCATCAGAACCAGCAGACCCAAAAACAGGTCCAAGCGACTGAAAGAAGTTTGTCACACTGGGAGAATTACGGTTACGAGTAGAGGGACAAGAATAAGACACAGGACTAACAAGAGAAGGAGTAGAGACATTAGCAACAACAGGGGTTAACAACACAGGAGCAGTAGCGTGAGCAGTAGCGGGAACAGGAGTATGTGGAAGCGGAGGAGCAGTAGGAATAGAAACAGGCAAAGGAGCAGGAACAGTCGGAAGAGCGGGTGCAGGTTGAGGAACTGGTGGAGGAATAACAGGCGGAAGAACAGGTACGGCAGGGACCACAGGAGCTGCGATACCCTGTACGTACGGAGGTGGCGACTTCATAAGATAGGACATTAAGGAATCCTCAACTGCCTCTTCCTTCTTATCCGACTCCGTAGGCAAAGCAGGATAGCATTTATCTATGGACATACGCTGTAGCCTCTCAAACACTTCCTTATCCTTATCCTCCTTATCACGCTGAAACTGCTCAGCTTTCTTCACTATGGTAGCAACATTATCTCGCTCACTACGTTTATTCTGTCTGATTTCTTTCTGTCGGGCTTCTTTGCGCCACAACCGAAAGGCATCAAACATGGCCGGCCTAGATTTGCGTTCGAACAACTTTATTTCCAAATTATCTAAGATCGACGCTTCGAAGCTACCGTGAGGTGGCCAACGAAGATCGCCGTCTTTCTTTGTATATTTTATCCAATAATCGTTAAAAGCAATCGGGCCTAGCCCATGTTTGCTATATAAGTCATAAGTAGGAGTTCCAACCGGAGGTATCGGACACGAGTCCTCCAGCAGGGAATCCGCATCACAAGGTCTAAAGCAACTGAACAAAGTACTGCGACCAGGCATCTTGCACACTAGCCGAGTTTCACAAACTTCAAGGGTTACGGGATTTACCAAGTCCCAACAAGGAACAAAACCCTCGGTCTTTGGCGGCTGCAGTCGTCAAACAAATACAACAACAAAGTACGCTAGCAAAGTGTCACCGACAAAAACACTCACATAGCGTGTACAACAAAAACACTCGCTAAAGTGTTTACAACAAAGACACTCGCTAAAGTGTCTACAACAAAAACACTCGCTAAAGTGTTTACAACAAAGAACTCTGGGAGCGACCCACAAATACTTAACTCAAAGATCAATGGCGTCCTCAGGAAGGCCCGTCTATCGTCTCGCTATACCAAGGTCTACGCCAGGCGCCAAAACAGGTCTACAGTCAGGGCAGCAGTCCGTCGCAGCCGTTAGGAGGCGGGAATCTTCGCGGGAAAAGTCTTCGGGCCACTTATTTCGACAACAGGATCGATGAAGCGGGGTGCACCTTCCCTCGGAGATTTCACACGAAGTTCCTCACGATCGTCGGGCTTGGACCGGTACCACTGATGCAGCCCCACGAGTTGGGCGCCAACTGAAGGACTGGGTTCTTTTGGACCCAGCGGTGCCAGGGCACAACACCTGAAACCTTCGTGGGTAACCTGCTCCGGCGTACAAGTCACAGAGACACGGGACACTTCCTTCGGCGTCAAAGAGTCAAGGTTTATTTACTGCAGGGAACACAGAAGTCACAGGAAGTACATCGAGTGTAGTTCGGGGAGACTGCTTCAAATTGGTTTTGTGGATCGCTCCTTTTATACAGTTTTTACCCATAGGATAACATGGTACACAATAGTTTACAACCCGGTTCCCACATTTAGCTCTCAGAGGGGTCGCTTTGGTCACTTTGAAACACATAAGGTCCGGAACATAAGTGCGGAAACATTTGGCGGTTCCCAACTGTAAAAACCCATCTTCCCACCATTAGCAAATTCCAATCAGCAGTAAAGTAGATCGAAATAGGAACGAAGACAGGTGCAGAGGAAGACGGAGACAGTGGGGAAATCGGAAAGGGTGTAAAAGGGGAGGTATCGAGAAGCACGAGATACAGGCATCAAAGGGACGTGCCTAATGAGATGCACGGCTGAGACAATAAGTCCGTGCGGCAAGATGAGCCTCGAGCGGCGCCATCTGCCTTACAGCAGCAACCCCCTCGTCATAAAGACACTTACAAAGAACATGTGTCTTCCGCAAATATCTTGGGAGTCCCAGGGTCGCGAAGCGGACAGCGTCCGTTCGCTGACTACTTGAGGGCAAGAGACAAAATGGATGCCGTATCTAAGATGGAACCCGTGGGTACAGATGAAAAGCCCACGTAACAAACGAACGGTTTAAGTTAGCACAGAAAAACTGCGCACACTTACTAAACTCGTCATTTGCGGTTCATAGATACCAGACTCGACCATATTCGTGCGAGTCGAAAACACCACTTACAATTGTCACGGAACCTCACATGGAGGCTACAGGTGTCGGATTACTGGGTAGTGGCCAGAAATTTGCTGGTAAAATGTAGGTCGATTGACCTTTTGAAAGACAAAGAATTTCCATCCTCCTCATTGAATTTAAATGAGCTCAGTTCCAGCCAACAAGAAACGTCCCGTAAGCAGTTTTAAAAGCCTTCCGGCGTAGGAGGACAACATTGATGCACAGACAGAATGGTGTCATCAGTGTATGTCATGAAATTCATTCGACAACTACGAATCAATTCTGCCAGGGGTTTCAGGTAGATGTTAAATAATGTAGAGCTAAGGGTAGAGCTGAGGGAAGAACCTTGAGGAACATCCTGCCCTACATTCCTGAACTGCGATTGAAAGAGTGGTAGATGGATTGCCTGAGCTCTGCCTTCGAGATAAGACCTGCACCAGTCTAGAGCAACACCCTGGACGCCAACATCACGTAGACTTGAAATAAGAATGTTATGATTTACCATGTCAAAGGCCGCAGACAGGTCAGGCTGTATCAAAGCTTCAACATGGACCTTGTGTCCGTCCGATCTGAGATCGTCTAGTATGGCTACCAAGGTGAAAATCTGTACTATCCTTGGAAGGGGTTTGGCGCAGCGGCCAGGGTGCCTGACTCTGGACCACGGGGTTCACGGTTCGATCACCTGCGGCGGGTTAGGCCAACACCATATGACTCTGGGCATTAGCTTGCATAATGTTCCCGACAGCCCCCACCGCCGGGACACCTCTCCGGAGGTAGCTGTGCGCTTTACAAATGCTGGTATTTCATTTCATTTACTATGGGCCTGACAAACGCCTGACTGTGCCGGATCAGGTAAATCTTGGCATTCAAGAAAGTGTTGGAGAATATTGTTAATATGTTGCTCCAAAATGTTGGGTTCTGCCGCAGGTTATTTAATAACGGAACCACCATAGCTCTTTTGCGGTCCAAAGAAACTACTCCAGATGTAAGTGAAAGATTACATAAGGTTTGAAGAGGTGATGCAAGGCAACGTGAAATCTCGTGAAATTTCAGACCTTAGGGGACAAGGAGTCCAAAAGTGATCCATATGAAATAGAGTTGGCCAGACACAAAAATGATGTCCAAGGGGCCAAGCTTGGCAATGGTAGGAGGTACTTGTGCATATTGAAGAAGATAAATTGCTTGCATGCGAAGTACAACAACACAACTGCACCACAACAATACAGTCCAACTCTTTAAGAATAGAACACCACAATAATGCAATGTCAAAATAAAACAATGTCACAACAACCACAAAAGCACAACACAAAAAACACTGCAACAGAAAACACCAGCAAAATTCAGCAACAAAGCAACATAGCAATATAACAAAGCAACATACAAATATGCATCTCATCGAACAATACAATGTAACAACACAACCGTTCACCAATGTGCTGTTTGTTATGTTCTATTAGTTTAAGCTGTGCTATTGTGTTCTGTTCTGTTGTAGAATTTGTTATAGACTTTAACAAACACTTTCTGTTTCTAGTAAAATATAGTATATCCCATTAAAGTTACAGTCAAAAAGATCAATTTGCCACTTCAAAAGGTGCAACGTGCTGCAATTGTGCATTGTGAAGACCAAGCTTTAAATGTACATATCCCATCCTCACTTTATGTAATGTAGTCTCTGGGTGGTTCAAATATGAGACTATACTTAAGATCAGCATTAAAATGCAAATGGGAATACTTTTTCGACTTGTGTAAGTCGCTTATCGTAAACCTTGACAAGAAGACCATCAGACATCTGTTCTCTCCTATTTATTACCATAACTACTGGCACTATCTTTAATGGATTGTCTCCAATTATGTTACGTTGCCTTGTAATCTACTTGCAAATATTTGATGAGAAATGTTCTTCATCAGGAATACTTTATTTCTGTAACATTTGTCTCCCAGATGTTCACCTCAAAACTCCTCTGTTAGGATTTCTGATATCTAGCCAAGCATGTTACATATCACTCATATATCATTCAACAGAATATAGCAAAATAAAGAGAATGAGAGAAACCACAGACCCTTTGCATGTTGAAGGAGCTGGAATATCCACAAAGCAGCTTCTCGCGGGGGAGACCTCTGGGGATGGCTTCTACTCAGCTGCTGCACATGAGGTTTTTTGGACATGTGCCTGCAGAAGAAGTGGACTTTCTACCAGTTACAAATAGAGAAACTGAAGCTAACATACCCATTAGACACCAATATCCAGCTCTAGGATGGAATGGAGGATTCGATTTTTCTTCGCAAAAGAGTATAACACTTACAAAAACCTAATTGCTTCCACCTTCTTCCAGTAAAAAACTATTTGTAAGTTTTCAACTGGGATTAACACCAGGTTGGTAAGGTAACTTATAGCAGTGATCATGAGGAGGGAGAAACATCCTTAATTGCGGGCGAGGATGTTTGTAGCCACAAATTGATGATGATAATCCGTCGCCTATACTTGGTAGCGCATCTAGATCGGCAGGGGCGAATGTGGGAAAAGAAAAGTTGTTTAAGAAATCTCAAACTTTGCTTCTTTTTATTAGCTTCCATTCCAGTATGATATTGTTATAGGAAAATCCTCTACACAAGATCATTGAAGAGTGCACTTCTCTCAATCTGACGAGGACAATAATCTAAAAAGTAGGACAATAATCGAAAAAGTAAATAAATCGTCATCAAAGATCTGAATATCAAAAGGAAATCTTTCAGGTCCACTGAATGTACCTGGGATAAGATATTTCCCAGACGACTCTTGCAGCACTCCATAATGAGCATAAACACTACAAGAAACATCTTTGAAGCTAAACCAGAATTCTGTAGACTTGAAATAGACTCACTTACAAAATCACCTGAATAGCACCTAGAAATCCATCTGAAAAATAATTTGAACTCTACAATTTTCCTACCCTCAACACCTCTAACAAAAAATCTGAAGTTGTTTCCTAATTGTTTAAGGTGAAAATCTCCTAAAATGGACACAGATGAGAGTATAACACCACAATGAGAGAGAGAGAGAGAGAGAGAGAGAGAGAGAGAGAGAGAGTGAGAGAGAGAGAGAGAGAGAGAGAGAGAGAGAGAGAGAGAGAGAGAGAGAGAGAGAGAGAGAGAAAGTCCTGGGCACACGTCCTTCTAATTTAACTTCTAAATCACAAAAAAAGCATGGATGTTAAATGACCTTTGGGGAAGATATACCTGTGTCACTCAAACACTAGCCTACAGAGATCAAAAAGATATTTGAGTGGTCGCCTCACTCACGACTTATCGTGGTATGCTTCAGCATCAGCAGCCCCCCACACCAGAGTAGGATAACACTTCTCTGGTGAACTCAACCATAAAGGGAGTTCTTACATATTTTATTGTCTCAGGACAATTGCAGGGTCCAGAAGCAATAACTAGGGGTGGGCGGAATTTGCGAAATTCACTTTCGCAAACTATCGCGAGTATGTTGAAAATCTCTGCGGACATGCGGAAATATTGCAAAGACGCAGAAGTTTTTTTCCCGCCCGTTCGCGATATTTTCTGCGTGATCACGTTGAAAATTGTCTCGCCAACTTACCCATGAGGTCGCTCATGGGCACGGCCATCTTGTTTTCACTTGTACCGCTCGCTCTTGGTGGAGAATGACATGTTCGGGTTCTCTCGCTCCTTGTCGCGTTCGATATGACGTGTCCGCGACCTCACACTCTCGCTCACGGTGGAGAATGATGTGTTTGAGATCTCATACTCTTGCGGTGCATGATCGCGAAATGAATGACGTGATCGCGCGACGAATGATGTTAATGCGGGCGCGAACTCTCGCGAGATGGCTACCAACAATCCAACATCTTGTGGAGAACACGACCGGATCGGGAAAACTTGTCGGCGAATGCGGGGATTCAGGAAAGGCGATCGCGCGCACGAGAGAATGTACTATTTTTACAGCGCGAGCAAGAAAAAATTTCCGGTACGATGCAGATTGCGGAAATTTTGACATTTTTGCGCTCTCCGCGGAACGCGAAAATGTCAAATTATCGCAATTTCCGTGAGCGGAACGGAATTTGACGCCCAGGACTAGCAATAACTAAAAATTCCTAAGGGTCCACTTAAAAGATCTCCTTTTATTAACAGGAGCCCTAGGTGCAATTAAAACAAAAATCTGCGTGGTTCGATGGTGAAAATATTAGTTCACCACAATTAATTGCCAACATGTTGTTTCCCACTTGCCAGTTTGCAACATGGATATGTTGTGAGTAAAGTGAATATAATCTCGCTGTGCAGTAAATCAAAATCGTGTAATGTTAAAAAAAAAACTTTGCTCTCTGGAATGCAAGAACATACTGGAAATCTTTGGGCCATATGTATCAAGCCTTTTTCGATTCGCAAAGGCCGTAATTCGGCGAATTCCGGCCTTTGCGAATTGCAAAAGGCTGTTTTGCATTTTTTGATATGTATTAAAAAATCGCATCATAAGGAATCGCATAAATTTGCGATTCCTTATTTTGCTATTGCATTTAAGGAATCGCAAATTTGCGATTCCTTAAATGCTATGTATGAAGCATTTTTCTATAGCGAATTAAGCTTAAGAAATCGCAATTTACCACCAACTTTCAATTGGTGGTAATTTCCGATTTCTTTTAAAAATGCACAAATTGGCATTTTTTAATGTGGCATGTGACGCACATACATGCCCATAGGGCATGTATGTGCGCCATATGCACACACATGCTGATTTCAGGGGTGCAGCAGGGTGTCCTTGAGAAACCCCTGCACCCTTGAAATCAATCTCATTTTGCGATTAGCAAATTGCGAATCGCAAAATGAAATGCCTTTTACAATCATTCCTATGGGCCTCCTGGCCCATAGGAATGAATGGGAAATTAATCCTTATTTGCGAATTCGCAACTTGCAAATTCGCAAATAAAGAAGATTAAGGAATCGCAAAAAAAATGCGATTTTTTACATACATACCGTTTTGCGATTTCTATATAGCGATTCCTTTAAAATCGCTATTTAGAAATCGCAAAATGCAACTATGATACATATGGCTCTTTGTTTCTTTAGCAAAGGACCAAATTCCTAATCTTCGCAAAACTTTGCTGCCGAAACATTGCACACCCCTAATTCACACAAAAAACATAAATGTATTCGGTGGTATAGGGTGTAGGTCATGATGTACAGTAAAAGGCGTAGGTGGCTGAACATTGATGGCATTAAATACAATCCAGGGGCAACTTAAAGAAGCCTTTGTCAGCCTCACTAAAGGAAACGATCACTGCGGCAGGGACTCAACTCTCTGAGCTCAGCTTAAAACTGATCAGATGTAAGGTGTCGTAACCCTGCCCCTTCTTGCTGCCTGCCCTTTGATCACCAGATGTCTGAACCCTGTTCCTTACTGCTGCCTGCCCTATGATCACCAAACTGCATTCCCCTGGGCTCTGCCCTCTTCCCAGGCCAGCAAAAATACTGTTATGCCTCAATATAAGCACAAAAAACACAGTTGATGGACAGAATGCAGAACAATGTCTTACATTCACCCCAGTACAAGGATCTGGGCCTAAATCCATCGTTTTTTTGCACTCCACACCACCCTAGGTCAGACACTGGCTATATGCAAATCAGCCCTGACCCTGTGCCTCATGGGAACAGTCCAACCCGAACTACCAAGCCATGTCTTTCCTAGACTGGAATCAAGCATCCAAGGACCGGTTTCGGTCTATCAGCCTTCTTCCGGCTGGTTAGCTTGACTCCAGTGATGTGGAGAGCCTGGGACTCACGTCTGAGCATACCCAGCCCACTCGGGGATCAGCATCAGCCATACAGGCGTTGTGTTATGACTCTAGGGCTCTGACCCCTCACCCCCCCCCCACCCACCCACAATGTTATTTCATGTTAAATGTATTTGTAAAGTGGCAACTAACGCTGAGTGAGCTTCTTGGCCCTAAAAGGGTAAAACGACAACCAAACAGAGAAAGACAGAAGGGGATTAAAGTAGCCAGGTTTTAATGGCTTTTCTGTGTTTAATACGAGAATGTTTGGACTGGATAGAAGTGGGGAGAGAATCCCACAGTTTGGTCGCTGCAGAAGACAAGCCTCTGTCTCCAAAGGTGACCTATCTGGTGTTCCGGTGCAGAGAACCGGAAGAAGAATGCCATTTAGCCAAGAGTAAAATATTGTATTGTGTTTCTAGAGGTGGAACTAGGTTACAAGGGACGGTGATGGTGGACAATAATGTGCGTTTTATGGGATATTCTCGAGTTCTTGAGCAGCGTCATCAATGTAACGAGTGCGCGCTAAGCATGAGCGAATTTTGCGGATCTCGCGTTCGCGAATTTTGCGGATTTGCGGATTCGCAATCCGCAAAATCCGCGAATTCCCGCGAATTTGCGGATTTTTTTTTTTTTGTGTTCGCCCGTGTTTCTGCCAGTTCGCGAGGGTTTTGTACACTTTCGCAAATTGCGAACTTACCTGTCGGGTCGCAAGTTTCGCGAACTTGTTGTTTCTACGTGTCCAGCCTGTTTGGGACACTCTTCTTCATCACTGCCACTCTCTGTCACCACTGCCACTCTCTGACTACTCATGCCACCCTCTGGCCCACCCATGCCACCCTCTTTTTCATCACCACACCCTCTGGTTGTCCAGTGTACATTATTTTCGGCAAAGCAAAGCACACCTTCCCTGCCTCAAGTGACCTGAATTAATTTGGGGCTGATTAATGTGTCACAGAATATTTTTTTAGCTGGCACCTGCTTCCTTAGTGCGCCCTGATTAGTGATCTTTTGCACTTGCTAAGTGCTTTCATTGTTGCAAAATTAGTTACAACACCTGCCCTGCCCCAACTGACAATAATGAATTAGGGGCTGATTAATGGATTTTAACTTCCAGCCTGGCTCCTGCTTGTCTCCCTTAGCTGTAATTCAGGACCGTTGTGGCATATGTGTAACTATTCTGAGGTTCAGAGCAGGGTCACATAATAGTTTCAACTGGCAACTGAACTCTGGAGGGGCCCCTCAGGAAGCACTACAGGAAATGGCTACTAATGATGAGCCTGAACTTTTGAACCTGGTAAGTAGTTACTTTCAGTTTTGCTAAAATCGTATTTCTGCAATTTTGCACTTATTCGCGGGGCGCGAACTCACGCGAACTCACGCGAACAGTGCGAGCAGTGCGAGCAAAATCCGCTGCTCGCGGATTTGCGGATTTTGCGGGAGATTCGCAAATCTCGCGGATTGCGGATTTCCCGAAAATCCGCGAGCGGAACGGATTTTCCGCCCATGCCTAGTGCTCGCCCTTCTTATACATGGGCATTCTTGTTATGTGGGGGGCATACTTGGCATGGGTAGGCATTCCTGACATTTTAGGGTAGTTCATGCTCTTTGCTAGTTTTAGTTAAAATTGCATGTGATACAATGTCATCTATGGAGGTGGGGGGACAAGAGTGAGCATTAAACTAAAAACAAAAAAAGATATTTGGAGGGAAAAAAGGGTGAATTTTGTTTGAAAATCCGATAAACTGGTTAAGGAAAAGAATAGCTGCCTGTCTCAAAATGAAAATGTAGTGTTTGAAGGCTGCATGTGTGACTTTGTAAGAGTTGATATTAGGTGAGCTCGAAGCGGCGTTGGTTGGTCCCTGGACCACACACCCTCCTTGTGTCGTCAGCATACATGAAGAGGCAGACCAGTCTTGTCACCGTGCAGGAAGGTTGTTTGGGGAGGGTGGAGAAAGAAGAGGTGTTGTGCGTTCGTGGGCATGTATGTGAGCGAGTGCCTGTATTTATCGTGCAATATGTCTATGCAGGCCTGTGTATGTGCACACGGCCAACGTTAGCGCTGGTGGCACCCAGTGCAACAGTTTTTTGTTGGTGCCCCCAAATGACCACCTCCGCCAAGATTCCCTCACTACCACCCTTTAACAGTGCCCCTCAAGTCCCCATACCCGCTCTCTCTCTCATGTACATTTCTTTTGTTTTATAGCGCCACTCATACCAGTGTAGGGTGTCAGGGCACTTTACATCACACACTTTACACAGAGACAATGAATCATAAGTGTGTAAATCAGTGTATGGGAAATGTCACACAATAAAGAGAACTACAAGGTGTGGGAGTCACATTTCATCCATACTGCTAGGCAGTATACTTTAAGAGTGCTTGGTCAGCACAAACTCGGAACTGAAAACCTCCCACAGTGGTCGTGGGTTGTCTTTACTAATAGGAATTGTTTTCTACCCAAATTAATTTTTGCAACATTAGGATAATGAAAGACTGGAGGGCTGGAATTATAGCGCTCTTAACTATACCTTGCCGTTTGCATGCAGCTCTTTAATGTCAGCTAATAGCTCACTGTGCTATACTAGGAATCTAACCTATAAAGTGTAAGTAACAAAAACATCTCTCAGACAAACTGCATGCTACTAGTGCTTTGCAGCAGGCATGTTCACCCTCTGTGGTACTTTGAGTCAAAAGTTCCACTAGGCAAAGCTCTCATCTCTCTCCAGCAGCTCCAATAATCAGCAGAGTTATCTTGACATTTTTATTGTTGCCTGAAAATTGCTGGAGGAGAGGAACGCTGCAGCAGATGCTTTTAAATCCATATTATATTTGAAAACATGGCGCTTCCCACAGTTGGCACCCGGCCCTGTATGTGCATGTGAGTAATGTGTGCTGAGCGTGTATGTGCAGGGCAGGTCTCCCTTGTCTCATCTCTCTGAAATGATGGCATCTCTCCTGGCATAGTCTTAGGTCAGACACCCCTGGTTTATTGATGGCCGTCCCCCGCGCAATGCTGGCCATGCTTGTCTTAATAGGGCTATCCCTGCCATAATATTGACCCTCCCATGAATAATGGCGGTGATCCCAGCATAATGTAACTTTTCCTGGCATTTTTGGGCATTCCTGCAACAAAACTGGCCTTCTATGCATTATGCATAATGCATGTATTTCTAGCAAATTGTGGAAATCCCTGTCATTATGATGAGCATTCGTGCAACAGTGGTGGAAAATGGATTCAGCATGGAGGCCATCCCGGGCAGACTGAGCTCCTTGCTGATATTATGTTTGGCATCAATAGAATGAGGGTGGCTAACACAGTGCTGGCATGTTGTTGACATGCTTGTCCAAAATGTGGGCATTATTTACGTAGTGTGGCTGCCACTTTTGTGTGGTGGGTATCCAAAAGCAATCAATCAATCAGGTGTTTGTTAAGCGTGACTACTTGCCCGTAAGGGTCTCAAGGCACTGGAGGGTGGAGGGGGGTCGCAGGTTCCAGTCCATCAAGGAGGGGGTCTGTCGAAGAGCCAGGTTTTGAGGTTCTTGCGAAGGTTTCTTGCCTTCCTTAAACTGCCCTATTTTGGGCGTCCT
Organism: Lissotriton vulgaris; assembly: GCF_964263255.1. NCBI lineage: Eukaryota > Metazoa > Chordata > Amphibia > Caudata > Salamandridae > Lissotriton > Lissotriton vulgaris. The sequence continues at coordinate 1,031,279,259 of NC_141698.1, forward strand.
TGGTAAAATAGTGATCACGCTTGAAATAAACGGTGGGCGTCCCTTGCAAAGTTAAGCACCCCTCATGCACCCCTCTTTCCCAGGGTGATTATGACTACAGAGCGACACCTGCACCCAACACAAGACAGGATACTAAGATAGCAAGCATTGGTGTCAAAATCCCATTCCCAAGTTTTAGATGGAAGAGCATCCTTCGCGAAGCATTCCACGCTTTATGGGTGAGCGTTCTACAAGCCCGTGTACATAGATGCAACAAAACACTGCTACACTTGGGCTCCCGCCTCACTAGAGTTAACATAACAATAAACCTTCCCACAGGCTGCCACGTACCTGCACATATAGAATTTCTTCAGATAAGATATGTCACAGTCTGAATCAATTTGCTCTCTTTGGTAGGACTAATCATTATGTGACACATGACCTTTCAGACTTCTGCAGAAGATATACTGCAGTGTGTTGGTTGAAATTAGTAGTGTGGTGGCAAAGATCACTGGAGAATGTTATGGTTGTCAGCACAGCCCCTGGCAAGGCTCACACAGGCTAATGATTGTCATTCTTTCAAAAAAACAAATGCAGTTTGAAATTGTGTTAAATGCAGTGTCTAATTTGAGCTGGTGGATTCAGATGCTGAGCACTGGCACTTAATTGGCAACACCGGCACTTATGAAAGGTGCCACATGGTGGCGCTGTTTATATAATTTACAGATGAGCAGAACAGAAATTGTTTATTAATTCAGTATACATATTAAAAACAACTAATACCTGCCGCCAAAGCCATTTTTATAGCTTTGGAGGCCTGGAATAGTCTGAATTGTCACATTTGCAGCAGATTGACATTTAGCAGTTGTGTAGGTACTATCATTGGCAACACTGACAGTGGCAATGGGGAGGTGCAAGCTGGGGAGGCCTAACTGGAGCCCAGGCACTTATTGTTTTACAAATTAAGCACTGGTTAAATGTGAATCTCTGCTTCTTTAATGTATTTTATTTCAAATGAATCTGCAGCGCCAGTACCCTGTTACAAGCATAAACAAGAAACACGCCAGGCAAACGACGTTTAAAGAAAAATACATTCAAAATGATGTCTCCAATTCCAGTTTCGCTCTGGGACAGTTTTAGTGGGACTATTAATGAGAACCAATAACTAGTGAGCCCTGCTGGCTTCTTCTGGCACATGCTCTTGGCCTGAGCCTCAGTCACATACTGTTTCCTATTAAGGCACTTATTACAAAAATAATCATGCATTGGTAATTACAATAAACCAGGCATAAGGATCTGCAGCCAAGGAACACACAATTTTTCGATGCAACTAGCAGAGAGCCACAATCGAGTTTCCTATTAGTAAGGCTGCCTTCCTGCCCAAAACTGTCCCTTCCTGCCCACCTGGAGAGATCCCTAGACCTCCACTGCAACTTGCCCAACCTCCCTAAATGCCAATAACCCTCCCTGATTTCAGGTACATCTTAAGGTTTTGGGGGCCCTGGGCCACATGTATTTTTTTGGGGTGGGGGATGGAGGGGGGCTGTGTGGAACAGCCTTGAATTTATGATTCAGTTTCCACTCTTTCATGCCCTCTTGAGCCTGGTCACTGACAGAGCACAGACACACTCCCAAATTCTAAATGTGTTTACATCTAATATTCAGGGATAGTGACGTTTCTCATAGGTGAGGTCCTGCTATGGTTGATAAGAAACTTTTTTTATAGATGTTGCATGAAACATAAACACAACATTTCTCTGCAAAATGTCTCTTATAGACTCCCACACATCACCCATATTAACAATAAATTAAAGGAAAACGTTATTTTAAAATATCTGTTTAAGAATAATGGAAGGTCATCAGGGCAAGACTCTGCATAACAGAGCTGGCTCTATCAGGGGGGCCTCCTGCCATGCTGGGGCCCTGGTGCCAGACCCCACTTTTGCCCACGCATTCAAATGTCTGCCTGATTCCCATTGCGTACCTTACCCCCACACTCTACCGGCTGACCATTTGCCACCTACCAGTGTCCCCTCTTCTTTTCATATCCCGCTCCAGGGCGTCCCACTTAAGGAAATAGAAGGAACTGCAATAGCATGCTTAACTGGAGGAAATGGGGAAATTTCCAGCTACCACATGTGGTGGGAATAGTTAAATTTGTGTCCACTATGCATGCGCAATAGAAAGTTCAGCCACCTCTCTCTCGAGCCACAATATCAACTTTTGCAAAGACTTTCAATTCAAAATGATATCCTATGTCTTTTTGTGCTGATGCACACGCATATGATAGGAATACGGGGATGCCTGTTAGAAGTAGTAAGGTGCCTAAAGGAATCCTTTATTCTTCCACCATGGCTCGGGAATGCAGTAGAGCTCCCGTGCAAGCTAATATAAGTTTGACTGTTTTCAATGGTGGCCCAGGTCTCAAAGATAAATACACATGCTCATATTTACGTATTGTCTATATTTACTCCTACTCCTATATGTTTGTCTACTTTTCTTTTTGCTACTCACCATTTCTGAGTAGAGACTTACACCTTGGTGTAGACTTACATCCTACCATTATCTCAAATGAGGGGGTGGATCCTGTATGAGTGTAAGTCATCTGTTGGTGGAGACCTCGGACGTCGGGCTTGATTTTCCCTATATAAAAGTATAGGGAAATTGAGGAAACTTATGTTTATTTTAAAAAATATATACAAATAATCAGAAATATAAGATAAATGCAAATGAATTTAAAAGTTTAGCATTAATCTGTAAATAATAATAAAATGACTGTCAAATGAAATGGGCATTAAATATATTATTTAAATGTATAAATATTACATTTTCAACAAAAATTGTTACAAAAATGTCTCACCCTCATTAACATTTTTATTTTTTGTAATATTTTATAAATGTGAAAAGGAGTGATGTATTTCATTATTTTAAAACTTTTTATTGTTTTAAAGAAAATGTAAAATTATAATTTGTGGAACTTACATTTATTACACAATATGTATAATGCCAAACTAGTTTAATTAATTTTACATTAGTTCATATGGGATGTAAGTTAGAATCCTTACCACCATTGTTTTCTATTGGAGCTTGTTGCAGTATCATTGGTTGGCCATGCGTGATGCTTGGCATACTCTAAAACTGGTTGGAGTACATTTGAGCCTCTTTGATACCTTAAGGACTGCACTAACATTATAAGTATATTTTGTGTGTCAGGTCGAAGGATGATTGGGAATAGTACCTCCCAGATGCCCACCTTCTGGCATTACAGAATCTGATGGGTAGTTCCACAGATTATCAGAGTGGCCAGATGAGGGGAAGCGAGGGACATGAACAGATGGAAGGCTCAATAAATCACCTTTTCCTGGAACTCAATCGGTAATTATAACAAATTATATTACAATAGAAGTTATAGGAATTTTTCAGACTACCCTAAGAACAATGATTACCTGTATAAAATCTTAGCATGAAGTGTTCAACCTTGAGACCCTCTCTCAATCTTTGGAAGGTGCCCATTCTTTAACTTGGTCAGTCCCTGTCTTTTAGTGTATGCACCATTAGAGGGATGATCTTTGCCACATGCAAGTAAGTTTTTTTCACAAATGGACTTAGGCAAGAATTGCTCTCAGTCTTTTTGGAAGCTCCTTAATGTTTTACATTAACTATACACTGAATACTCACATACTGAAGTTTGCAGTTTCTAGCTCAGTTTCTTTCACTCCTTTTGTATTTTTGAAAAGTATCTACACAGAGTTGTTTTCCCACTGTGGTTTCCAGTTGTTTCAAAAGATTTCTTTGGGAGTCAGCTTTCATAAGCAATAAGTGGTTCCTGTGTTTTCGCACCAACAACACATTATTTTCTGGCCCTAACGTAAATATACTTTAAATTCTCCCACTATATCAATCTGTCTTATGTATAGGATTCAAAAAGGAAGGTTTACTTCATAGCCAGTTATTCTATTTTCTTTCAGTTCTCCAAAGGTGCTCCTTGACCTACTGCTCTGTTGATTGAAGTCTGAAAGGTCTCAGGAGTAGCCACTTACCGGTACCTAATTCAGAGTACCACCATGTCCCAACAGCCAGCCAGGAACATCAATAATAAGCAAATGGTTGATGGCATAGTCAATTTTCATAGTCAAATTAGTCGCTAGGATTTACCCAAGTCTCGCAAGAGTTCGAAATCTCAAAAGTGGTGGTCATTTTCTTGATTCTTTCCAGCAAAACCACCACAATCAACCTCCTTTCAAATGTGTTTTCCGTCACCGGGGTAGCGAACATGGGTGATGGTCATGCTGCAACTTTCTCCCAGGAAATTGTAGTCGGGAACAGTGAAATCTTATGTTTTATAATCTTGACCAATCATTTGTTGATGTGTGTGGTAATACAATGAGATATGCATATAAAGAAGCCACACTTTGTGTAACTGAATTACAATCTTTGAAACCCTGAACACCAGAGCATCCATCATAGTTCAAAGAATCCGGAAATCCCTCTCTGATCTGAAGAACATCCTGCTCCTCACTGAACACTCTATTGCCACCTCCAAGCCCTCTCTTAACCCAACAACCCCCACCCATCACCTTACCCACTCTTGAGCCCATGCCGATGGCGAGCCGTCACCTTCACCCTTGCAAACTTCCTAATCACCTATCGGAGGAGTAGACCCTAACACTCCATTTACCCTACTTGAGCCCCCGACACCTCCTGTCCTCCTGACAAGTTGACTGCCTGATTCCCATTATCGCAATCAACACAACCAGATTATCATCCCTCCGTAACAGAGGGGTAAACAGTAACAACTTAACTAAAGTTCCCTTAACTTCCCCTTCTTACAACATTCGTTCTGATGCCCCACTCTCCGGTCTCCTTCATAACTGCCGGTCAGCTGCGAGACCAGACTCGGACAGCGCCGACCTCATCCTTAACCGCAACACCGATGTAGCTATCCTAACCGAATCGTGGCCCAATGAATCCTCATCTCCCTACCTTGACCTATTGGGCCTGCCCAACTATTACATCACCAGACTTGACAGACAAATTAGGAAGGGGGGGGCGTTGCTTGCATCTACTGCTAAGACCTCCTTGTCACAGAACTCCACGCTGAACCTCCGGATTCTTGAGAATATCTTGCCCTCTCCATTAGTAGTACCACCTCTCAGCTATGCAAATTGCACATCTTCTACCACCCCTTTGGCAGGAACAACACTTTCTCCAACCTCCTCATGGAAATCATCACTGCTAAGGTCTTGCCTCACTCCAATGACATTTTCCTTGGTGACTTTAATATGCATTGGAAGGACCCTAATACCTCCCAGGTCAACGCTGTCAAAGTTTTCCTTGCAGATCAATCACTCACCCAGGCTGGCATCTTGCCTACCCACACAAAAGGCGCTACTTTGGACTGAATTATTGCTAAGGATTCAGCGGTCAAGCTGAATTCAATAGAGCCATGTGACTGGTCAGACCACCACATCATCATCTTCACTATACCTGACCACCGCCTGAAAAAACTTGGGCAACCGGTGAAACCAAAACGCTGGCTCAGAGACTCTAAGAGCCTGAACCTCGACAAACTGACAGCCCGCTGTGAGAATGAGCCCCCCCCCAATATATCGAAGGTCAACGACCTCACAGATCACTACATCTCAACTATGACTAACATTTTGGACGATCTGGCCCTGCTTAAGCTCAAATGGTCCAATATCAAAGACAAAAACACTTGGTTCAGCGGACCCCTCAATGACGAAAGGAGAGCTCTCTCTCTGAAAGAAAGGAACTGGAGACAGCACCCTTCAGCCTCCACCAGAAAAATGTACAATAAGAATATCCTTTTGTCCAAAAAAGAGTTCTTCAATTCTGAGCTAGAAAATGCTAAGAACAGACCACGCAAACTTTTCAAAATAGTCAAACTTCAATCAAAAAAACTAGCGAAATCATAAAAAGAAACCACTAAATCTACAATAACCTGTGATGAGTTCCCCTCCTTTTGCATAACCAAAATCAACTCGTTTGGTAACAAACTTAATGTTTCCTCAAACTCCCCTTCTTCGCTGTCTGGGACCCTTCTCTCCTCTCGGCCCCACCAAGCAACACCCAAAAACAAGGCTCACTGGTCCAAATTCGACCTTTATGACGACCATTCCATCTCAAAAATTCTATCCTCCTTAAAACCGAATACCCACTTTAACGACCCACTCCCCGCCAACTGCTTGGCAGCGACCACCTCACTCATCACTCCCATCTTGGCTACCATTGTCAATGCTTCCCGCCTCCAAGGGACGATACCCGACTCACTGAAAACCGTGAAACTCATCCCAATCCTAAACCTCTCTGAACCCGGAAATTCCAGATTACTTCAGACCCATCTCGAATATCCCTCTTTTCGTGAAAGAACTGGAGACATGTGTGCAGCTACAACTAAGCCAACACATTGCCAATTTTAATCTATTCGACAAATTCCAATCGGGGTTCAGGCCTGGGCACAGCACTGAAACGCCAATTCTTCATATCGTTAATGATGCTCTCCTAGCCCTTGACCAAGGCAAAACCTGTCTTCAGATCCTTCTGGATCTCTCTGCGGCATTTGACACGGTCAACCACGAGAAACTCCTTGAGCGCCTCAAACACAGGGTGGGCTTAGGAGGTACCATCATCAAATGGTTTGATTCCTTCCTCCAGAACCACACACAGAGAATCCTGTCAACAGCAACCCACATGCTCCCTCCCCGATCTCCATCGGTGTCCCACCAGGCTCCACTCTGTCCTCTACCCTCTTCAATTTCTACCTCAAACCCTTAGCTGAAATTCTTCTCTCGGCCAACATCTCCTTCCACATGTATGCCGACGACACCCAGATCTACATTAAAATCTCCTCTCTTGAGGAGATCACCCATCTAAATGAAGCTCTGAAACTGACTGCCCATTGGCTTGCTAACAACCAGCTCAAACTGAATGCCCCCAAAATTAAGTTTCTTCTCATCTCCCCTCCCAAAAAATCTGCTGACATCCTGGAATAGACTAACTCCATCACAGCACTCAACTGCACCCCTACCATTGTGAATTCTGCCAAATCTCTTGGGATTATTTTGGACCGCAACCTGAATAGGATTGAACACATCAACGCGATGGCCAAAACTGCCAGATGAATTGCGGACCTAGAAACTGATGTGCAGGCGTTAGTTATCTCCAGAATCGAATATGGCTGCTCCACACTATCTGGCCAGCCTAAGACTTCGACTACCCCCCTAAAAGCTTGCCTCAACGCAGCAGCCAGACTCTTATCCGGTTCAAAAAATTTGACCATATCTCACCACACCTGAAGGCCTTGAACTGGCTTCCGCTTGAAGGCAGAAATCAACTCAAGCTGGCCTGCATCACTCACAAAGCCTTGTACACAAACTCCCCGGCATATCTCGCCCAGAAAATCATGCTATCTGGGAGATCCAGAAACTCCTGATCCGCCAGTGACCGTGTGCTCTGCCACCTCGCTTCCGCAGGGCAAAAACATACAATCGAGCATTCTCCAGAGCTGCACCAAGAGTCTGGAACTTGCTTCCTTCCTCCATCAGAAGAATACCTTCCCTGGCGCTCTTAAAAAAAAAAAGCTAAAACCTTCTTAATGAGCAAATGCCTCCAATAACACTCCTTTGGTGCTCATTCTGCCTTCTTCGTGATTTTTTTTAATTCGCTTGACCTGCTACTTGTAACTACTCACTCCTTCCAATGCGCACTGAACTTTGTACATATCTTTTACGTCCTATTGTAATCAAATTGCCTGCTGACTCTGGAACTGTAGTGACACTTGTATATATTCACAGCTTTGTCCTACTTTTGCCATTTCCCTAACCCCATCCTTGTATTCTGCCCACGCCATCCTGAACTTGGATCTGTACCAGTTATTGTATATATCTCTTCGTTGTGCCCTACTGAAATCAAGTCATTGGTGATTTTGAAACTGTATTGACTCTTGAAGTTATCCACAGCTGTGTCTCACTAGTGACTTTTCCCTATCCCCCACCCCTGTACTTTGCCCATTCCGTCATGTACATAACTTATTTTTCCTTGTAAAGCGCTCTGATACCCGGGTCATGTTCGCGTTATATAAAACTTCAAATAAATAAATAAATCATGAGCTTTTAGTAAATTCACATTTAACCAAATGTACATTCTTAATGTTGGCCAATCTGTGACTAGGCCCCAGCTGCTAAAAAGCCTTTCACTATTAAACGTAATATTGATTTTGAAATGGGCTTTTACATTTTCCTTCTCGTTGCAGGAGAAACATAAAGCTTAGTTAGAAGAGGAGCTTTTTGTTTTCTTTAGAGAAAGTTAGAGTAGATAATATTAGTCAACAGTCTTGATTTACACCATGGATGGCGAGGAGAAAGGTCCTCCTGTTCCATGCAGTCCGGACTGGTGATAAATCCAAGGTTGTGCAGCTGTGTGCACTTTTGTTTGTTGATGGGAACAAGGGGAGTTTACTTGTTCCAAGAAGACTGGACAACCTGATTGGTCACAGCTCAGAAGAGTTGGTGGGAAGACGTTCTGAGGAGAATGCAATGTATTTAACTATGTCTTAGAATAGTTTAGGAAATCCTGACCTGACTTTCCTGAGGGGAAACCTTTCCCTAACTCTACTGATATTCCTTATTCTTGAGTTAGCCTCATGCTTCTTTACCCTGAGTCTTTATTTGTTATACTTCAAACTGATACCTTCTCCTTATGGTTTCCCATTGTCATCTGAGATGTTCTATTTCGTTTAAGGAAGTTCCTTTATGGAACTGATACTTTCTCTGCTATGCATCTTGTAATGATTTACGCTGCCATCTACCTGTTTATGTGCCATTGAAGTGATTAACTATGCTGAATTTCTATGCACAGTTGGTAAATGATTTACTATACGTTGAACGCCTGTAACCTAGACTAATATGGTACTAAATCTTCATGGTTTGGAAACCATCCTAAGTTATTTTTGTGGAGCCAAATGGTTTTCACTGTAATTTGTACTGACAACAGCTCCCAGAATACACATTCAGCTGATATCTGAAGGTCTATTGTAACTAGAGCGGCACAATCTATCTGATGACTACAGCTGAGACTGAGGGTATAGGAAATTGTTCAGTATCCCAACCTTTAACAAGGCCATAACACCATATCTGGGTTTATATGGTCAACTCAGAGTCTTTGATTCAATATGGTAACTCTACAAATGCTCTTACCTCAGCTGAAATATGGAAATGATTTCAAGCGCATGAGAAAAAAGATGAACGTCCTTAAGTTATGGATGCGTGCCGTTAAAATATTACCAGTCAAATTTTGTGATCTTGACAATCTTCTCACATTTCGAAGATTGCAAAGTATGTCAATTCACAAAGTGTTGCCTACAAGTGAAAATTTTCAGTACAAAAAAGTTTTTGGGGAAGAATTATTTAGAGTCTTCCCTTGCTAAAAGTGGGATTTTGCACATAGTTGTACCTGCAAAACCCTTTTTTAAGGGTTATTCCACCCCTCCAAAAGAAAAATGTTCAACTGTTACAAAACTTAATGAAGGTTTTACGTTGAACACACCTAGGGTGCATTCTGGATTCAAACCCAAAAATTGGTTATTCTTTTTGTGATCCAAACACATTAATCAACTCAGACCAAGTATTGTACTTGCAAGCTCCTGAGAGGGGTATTTTCTGGAGACCTCTTCATATATCCACTCTGTTGTATTCAATGATTCAAAGGGGCTGAGGCTCAGTCAGTGATAGTTTAAATAGGTAGTTAGGCCCCACCATGTCCCATATCCTCCTGAGAAAGAGAAAAGGTGATTTGAGTGCCCTCAGAGGTATTGGCCTGTAAAGCTTCTGTTTCTCCAATGAGGAAAGAGAGAAGAGCACCAGCAGCTCCATCCATCTTGTGTTCCTCACCATCAATCACCGGTCTTGCCTCAAGATGTACATTTCTTTAGGAAAGAAGGTGAGATTGATGGACAGGGCCTTTGGGACTCCCCTGCTCTCACAATGGCATAAGTGGGTCAGGGTTTTAGCACAAATTGAGGAAGCCAGTCTCAGCATAGCCATGTGTTGACTTTGTGCTCCCCTGACCCTCACAATTCTTCCTGCACCTGTACAGGTGCGTCCATGGGAGGTCAAACCCCAGATGATTGTGATAGTCAGCCTGGTGCTCATGAACATTGGGCAGAGAGCCTCACACAGGGAAAACCTCATACATCATAAGCAAACCATCTTTCCCCTCCTGCACCCAGAGCAATCGTCGAAGGATAATTCAGATTGACTCTGTCACAGCAAAGACTCTTTCTCTGGTAAAAACAACCGAGAATTTATCCCAGAACAACCAAAGAAACCCAAGGGAAACGAAAAGCATTCAGAATGCAAATCAACAATTCCCTTTGAAAGTGAATGGCAGGTGGCAAGAATGGAAACTAAGATGAGAGAAGGATTATTCTCTCCAGAATGCCTAGGCAAGGTGGGGGAAATCTTATGAAATTCTCAAAAACAATTACATGGATTGACTGAAAGACAGAGCTTTCTGTGGATTTAGACCAAAAACAAGTTGAGTGGCCAATGTTGAACAAAGATCACCCTAGATCTTCCTCTCCTCTCAAAGGCAGCCACGGATGTCACCTGAAAGCAGCGAGTGAAGATTTAACCCAGATGTGCCCATGAATATCCCTCTCCCTTTCCTCGCCTTTTCTTCTCTTTCCAGTCCCACATGTTCCTTGTGTTCCTCCCCTTCAACTATAAATGCACTCGCTTCCTTACTGAAACATGTTGAATATGGAGCATCCCAGAATTTAATCCATTTAGAAGGACTAAAAAGAAAAAAATCGTACCACATGTACCCATTTCATGAATAGTGTAAGTAGCTAGAGTCTGTCTCACCATTTGTTGCAGTCCATTGGGCAGTTGAGTCCACACCTTCTTCAATCCACTGAAAACCTGGGTCCACACAAGAAGGCAGAGGCATGCTGACCAATCTGACCACAAGTATTAGAACAATTATTAGCATGCTAATACCTGCTTGGAAACCTGTATTAGGGGTAGAGGTTTGTGCAGTTTTAAATCCCAGCAGCAGAGGTCTGCAAAATTGACAATTTGGAAAGAATTGGAGTTTGCCAACTTTGAATATAGGCAAAAGTTTCTGCAAAGATTATTTGTAGACTTTTTTCATTAAAATTAATGTTTTGCAGGAAAATTATCATCAAAACACAAAAATGATGTGGTAACCTGTTAGGGATTATTTCAAATGCTTCTCTTGCATTTTTGTCTTTCTACTACTATCAGCCAGATTCATCAAAGACCCGTTTTGCGAGTCTTTAATAGCGATTCATAAGGAATCGCTATTACAGACTCGCAAAACGGGATTCATGTAGGAATCGCAAAATAAATCGCGATTCCTACACATTCCTTATTTGCGATTAGCTAATTGCTAATCGCAAATAAGGAATAACTCCCCATTCATTCCTATGGGCCTAAGGAATGAATGGGGAGTATTCCTTATTTGTGATTAGCAATTAGCTAATCGCAAATGAGATAGCGATTTCAAGGGTGCCAGGGGTGTCCAAAGAACACCCTGTAGCACCCCTGAAATGCAAATTTAAACAAGTGTTGCGCACACACATGTCCAAAGGACATGTGTGTGTGTAACATGCAACAGTAAAAAATGCACTAAAGTGCTTTTTACTATTTTTTCGCAATTTACCACGAAGTCAATCTTCGTGGTAAATAGCGACCAAATATTGTGAATTCGCAATTTAGAATTTGTTCATGAATAGCATTTAAGGAATCTCTAATTGAGATTCCTTAAATCCAATTCCTCGCAAATATGCAATTTCGCAAATAGCGATTTTTGCATTTGGGATGATGAATCCTAAATGCAAAAATCGCACTCGCAAAGGGCCAGATTCTCAGAATCTGGCCCTTTGCGAGCGCAATTTAGTTTCATGAATCGGGCTGTATATCCCTACTGTAATGTCTGGCAATTCGAAGAGGGGCCAACTTGCTTCTGCCCTTGAACAGCCATCAGGTTTTACAACAAGGCTGTTCCCTTGGGAAGGGTAGTATTGTTACAGGCGCCTCTCCTTGGTGAATGTGTGACAATAGGAGATGCCCATCCAGAACAGATCATGAGGCAAAGTGCCCCTTGGCAGTAGGGATTATTACCAGGTGATCCTTAGAAGAGAGGTGGGTCTGCTCTACATACATCTTTATTCTCTCACTATAAGTATAGGGTCCCATATATTAGCCCTAAATGAATGCCAAGACCTATTTAGCCTGTCCAAGAGAAGAAACATGTTGGCACCTCAGAGGTACGTAAGAACCATAGCACCCATTGGCATACTCTGAAAATACCTTATGTTATTTTTAGTCAGACCTAGGGTACCACCTAAATAAAGGCTACTTTGTGGTTTACTCTAAGGTATTTTTAACAGCATCAACTGGATCTCAGTGTTCTATTCAGTATTTTTTAAGAACTCCCTCAAGACAGCCAACTTGAGGTTGAGTTCACCCTGGTACTACTATCTTACCTGGGTGGGCTGGCCAATGATGAAGAATGGTACAAAAGGGGGTGGTGATGGACGGAGCATCTGAATCAATCAAACACTCACACCCAGTCAAACGATATAGGTTTAATCCATCACCGTTCTTTAGCCCACTCTGCCACCCCAGATCAGACATGGCTATATGCAAATCAGTCTGACCCTGTGCCTCATGGGAACAGTCCCGTCCGAACTGCCAAGCCATGTCTTTCCTGGACCGGAAACAAACTTCCGAGGACCGGTTTCTGGCAATCCAGCCGTCTTCAGCCCGGCTTGCTTGAATCCAGTGTCCCGTCTGAGCATACCCTGCCACACTTATGGCGGCCAAAAGCGGTACAAAAGGGGGTGGTGATGGAACAAAAGGGGGTGGTGATGGACGGAGCATCTGAATCAATCAAACACTCACACCCAGTCAAACGATCTGGGTTTAATCCATCACCGTTCTTTAGCCCACTCTGCCACCCCAGTTCAGACATGGCTATATGGAAATCAGTCTGACCCTGTGCCTCATGGGAACAGTCCAGCCCGAACAGCCAAGCCATGTCTTCCCTGGACCGGAAACAAGCTTCCGAGGACCGGTTTCTGGCATTCCAGCCGTCTTCAGCCCGGCTTGCTTAAATCCAGTGTCAAAGTGAGCAAGGGACTCACGTCTGAGCAAACCCTGCCACACTTATGGTGGCCAAAAGCGGTACAAAAGGTGGGTGGTGATGGACGGAGCATCTGAATCAATCAAACACTCACACCCAGTCAAAAGATCTGGGTTTAATCCATCACCGTTCTTTAGCCCACTCTGCCACCCCAGTTCAGACATGGCTATATGCAAATCAGTCTGACCCTGTGCCTCATGGGAACAGCCCAGCCTGAACTGCCAAGCCATGTCTTCCGTGGACGTCAGTTTGTGTAGTCATGCGTGGCTTGTTCAGGGTTTTGAGGGGAAACTGTTGGTCATCTATGAGCTTTTGCTGAAGTAGATTACAGTCCAGAATATTCCATGCACGATAGGAGAGGGAGCCCACCTGCTTGTTATAGTCTAGATCAGGACTAGCACGATTCAGTTCAAAGAGGATGGTGGAATGATCGGACCAAGAAAGTGGTAGATGTTTCAAGAACACGATGAATTTGTTATTAGAAAAAATCACGTCTAGCGAGCGGCCTTCTGAATGAGTGCTGTGTTCTACTAGTCGTAAGAGCCCAACATCCTTCATGGTTTCTAAGATGGCCTTAGTACCTTTGTCGTCATGAGTTTCCAAATGAAAATTTTGTTCACCTAGCACTGTGTAGATGATATTGCAGACTTCGTTTTCTAAGAGAGTGCCTATTAAGCTCAGGAAATTGTTTCTAGGGCGGGGTGGGCAACATATCAGCTATCCTCTAAAGCATGGGTACTCACAAACTTTCTCTCGGGGGCCAAATTTACACTGTGGTTTGTGTCCGAGGGCCGCACCAGTGGGGGCGGGGTCAGTGGGGGAGGGGGCGGAGCTAGAGCAACAAAAAAAAACAACTGACCATGAGGTTGATAACTGGTCCCTGTAGCGGACACCTTCGTCCACTGAGCCACCAGACCCGGGATACACACATCTCTCTCTCTCGCTCTCTTTCTCTCTCTGTCTCCCTCCCTCACTCTCCCTCCCTCTCTCACTCTCCCATACTCTGTCCCCCTCCCTCTGTCTCTCTCCCTCTGTCTCCCTTTCCCTCCATCACTCCCTCACTCTGTCTCCCTTTCCCTCTCTCACTCTGTCTCCCTTTCCCTCTCTCACTCCCTCACTCTGTCTCCCTTTCCCTCCCTCACTCAGCTCTCTGAGTAGGCCCGTAAAACATAACAAGGTCACATCTAAAAATAACAATAAACGAGGTGCCCATTCACATGGCAAAGAAAATATAGTTGCATTTTGTTGGAATCTTCCAGATCCAAGAGTTGGTGTAGTGAAGCTTGGAATGCACTCGGATGTCAATAATAAGTGGCAGACGTGGCTTGTATCCTACAGAGATATAAGTAGAATTTTTTTTTTTTTGCATACTGATTCGATCTGTGGTTTCTTCTTGTTAGTGGGGAATCCCACGTTGGTTGCTCATAAAATGCGTTATACCTGTAGTAGTCGGCAAACTCCCCAACTTTCCCCCGTTAACAAAGAATATGACATGTTTTTTGTCCAGATTAAGGTGGAGGCGATTATTATTCATCGAGAAATTAACATCCCTGTTGGTCAATGTTTCTAGCTGTCTACAGCCTGTGTTTAAAGTATCATCATTTGGGTGTCTCCTTATTGGCAGACTCTGTTAAAGCGGAAAAGCTAAGGGGCGGATAAGCAAGGTCATCCGACTGAGTCCTTGGGCACCTCGTGAGTTAACTTTTTGGCCAGTGATTGGTACTTCCCTAATCGAACTGTGGTGGCCCAAACAGTCAGAAGAGAGCGTAACCACGCCAAAGAGACCACGCCCCTCCGTCCCTCACTTCCTGCAGTCTTTTCAACTGCTGCAAATGATCAACCGGTTCTAAGGCTGCAGACAGGTCACAGAAAACTACAATATCAAGGTATTCTCCTTTTAGTGACTGGTGGAGATTATCTGTTATACTTAACAGCCCCGGTCTAACTAAAACTCTCGATTTAAGGGACAGGCAGTGAGGACTTGCCCACATGTTCTTGTAGCTGATTATTAACACGTTTTTTAAATAAATGACCCAATACCCATTCTAGCAGTATGTTGCAGGGAGTATACACCTCCTTCCCCCTCTCACTTCCTTACCCGGTCTCCCTTTCCCTCCCTCACTTTGTCTCCCGTTCTTTCCCTCCCCCTCCCTTTCCCTCCCTCTCCCTCTGCATTATCACCCTGCCTCTGTTTCTTCCCGGGCCGAGACAGCTTCGAAGCACACACACACACAGCCACACCGAGCGCGTTAACAGGTCTTTAAAAGACCATTAGGATGTTAATGAGGCTGTGTTGTTCACCTCTTAGCGCCCCTGCTGTTTCCACTCTAACTATCGCCCAGCCGGCCCCCACAGAGCAGCAGTCTCCGATGCGCGCTGCTGCATCTTGTGTTTGCACTTTGCAGACACTCTTTTGAAAAAAAAAGTTAAACACTGGTACGATGTGTGCAAGGTCCGTGGGCCGCCAGGAAAGGCTTGCCGGGCCGTACTATGAGTACCCCTGCTCTAAAGGATTGATTCTTGGTTACCTCAAACCAGAAGGATAGTGATTCCCATTCTTCGTTGGGAAAGGGCCCAAATCTGGCCTTGATATGGTCATCCTATCTGGCACTGAATCTTCACCCTCGTTTTATAGGACGGTTAAGTCTGAAGATGGGGTAACCGCGGGGACATCGTTGATCAAGTCAGGACTGGACGAGCCTTTGGCCCATGTTTTGGTGACAAAAATAATGTCTAGCTGGTGCCTATCGATAAGGTCAGCCATTTCAAAGGCGTGTTTCACTAAGGAATTAGCGTTAATAAGCGCACAGCGATACTGTGTTAGAGGTAAATTTTAACAAAAATCTAGCTAAAACAAATGAAAAGTTACAGTTGCCACACATCATGTGCAATGCTGTGTCAGACACTCCACAAAAATCACTTGCTCACCTTCAGCTTTTTATTGCTGAAATCAGCCATATAAAGAGGTGAAAATGTTGGCCATACACAAACATCCCCACTTGATAGACTGGGTAATGGCCTTTGTCTGCAGCATAAAATAAAAAGACTTAGATTGATTTCAACTTTGGCACTAGAATGAGTTATTATTTGTCAGGTTCTTACTATTAACAGAAATCCAGTTCAGTTCATTTCAATAGTCATGACCATAAAACCAGAGAAGCAAAATACATTATGCATCATTTCGTTTTTCGCATCAAATTAAAACAAACAAAAGAAATTCATATTCCTATCATAGACACTGTTTTCAAAAATGCAGATGTTTCAACAGAGCACTCGGACTTTAGAAGAATCACAAACATTTAGCATCTCTTAAATGTCCCACACTGTTCTGCAGGATTCTTTTTCACAGAAAGAGGTGCTGTATAATAGCTTCAAAAGTTGCATTTCTTTCTGTATATTCAGACAAGCCTGCAGCCTGGGTTGGCTCTCCACTGAGGCATACTACCAGTGCCCATGGTTGTTGCTGTGCTGTGCTCATCACCCTCTGTACTGCAGCGCCCCCTGTCGCACCCAACACTCTATACACATGCCCGGCCACTCTCCACCCCTTCTTTCTCATCTCATATTCACAGCGTGCAGGTCTGCACAAAGAGCACCAACTCACGCCTGGGTTTTCATGGTCAAAGTGCCAACTGGGAAGAGGGCCCTGCCAGTTAAACACTCACTGCTACCCCCTACTTTGACCTGCAGGCCTAGAGTTCAAATCTGTGTAAGGTCAACACAGCATTTCACCCTTCTGAGGTCAGCAGAAC
Organism: Lissotriton vulgaris; assembly: GCF_964263255.1. Lineage (NCBI taxonomy): Eukaryota > Metazoa > Chordata > Amphibia > Caudata > Salamandridae > Lissotriton > Lissotriton vulgaris. Next base: position 1,031,296,178 of record NC_141698.1, read on the forward strand.
AGTAAGATTGAATAGTAGGTCAATAATAAGCCTGTCATTTGCAGTGCTGAAAACACTGCGACGTGAGGCGCTATATAAGATGTTGCTATAATTAATATGGGAAAAACACGCGTCTAGTCTACAAATCACATTACAGTATTTTTTGCATTTTTCTGATGAGGCAGCGGCTTGATATTCAGGAATGCTTTGAGAAAACAGCTTTTAGTTTCTGACCATACTTGGGATTCTGTAGGGGAATTCCTCGACCTAGGAAGGGCCCGGTCCTGCTTCTGTCTGCACTAACCAGACAGGAGCGATGCTATGTTTGGGCATGAGGGATGTGGATTGAAGAACGCCCTGCCTGTGTTAAAACAATGTGAGGGCGCTCCAAACATTCACATTGCTGTCTGCTGACTCAGCTTGTCCGCTGTCCCAGTTCCTGAGCAGTCTGTTCCACGCTGCACCCGTCTGCACCGGTGGAACCATTCCCATGCACGTCTCTGGCGTGTGTCCACATTCTAGCGTTCATTGTGGAACCCTGCTCAATTTGTTTAGCTTCAAACAAAACACGTATCCTGCAGCTGGCAGTGTTTATACAGCCATCATGGCAGTAATGCACACTGTGTACTCAGCTAAATCCTACTTAATATGTTTAGTAAACTCCGGATACCTCCGTGCGCCTAGAGTGGGAGACGCCATCTTGGCTATTTTGAGACAAATAACGGTACTCTTATACCATTAAAGGCCCACTCCAGCGTTAAAGGCCCGAGCCGAATCAGCTTGCTTGGTATGGCACTAAGGGCCATATGTATCATAGTTCCGTTTTGCGATTCCTAAATAGCGATTTTTAAGGAATCGCTATTTAGGAATCGCAAAATGGTATGTATGAAGAAAATCGCTTTTTTTTAGCGATTCCTTAAGCTTCCTTAATTGCGAATTTGCATTTTGCGAATTCGCAATTATGGAATAATTTCCAATGCATTCCTATGGGCCAGGAGGCCCATAGGAATAATTTCCAAATAATTCTCAAATTGCGAATTCGCATACTGTACCCCACAATCAACTGTTGAACATCCTGGCAGAGAAAGGAATACTGGGCAAAGCATTGGGATGGCTACAATCGTTCCTAGCGGATCGAACCCAATCAGTACGTCTGGGTGACTACACATCCCCTCCACGACTCATAAAATACGGAGTTCCCCAGGGGGCGTCATTGAGCCCAACTTTGTTTAATGTATTCGTCTCCTCGCTGGCAACCATTGGCAAAAAGTGGGGCGTAGAAATGTGCTCTTATGCTGATGACACTCAGCTGATGGTCACCATTGATGGAAATGATGACTCCAAAACTAGACTCACGAACTGTTTGACCGAATTAGCAACCTGGATGCAGGACCACTGTCTTAGACTAAACGCCGACAAATCCGAAATCTTACTGTTCGGCAGAGGCATACAGGCCTGGGACAACAGTTGGTGGCCAAGTGACTTGGGTTTGCCTCCCAACCCCACTGCTAAAGCAAAAAACTTAGGTATAACACTGGATAGGGATTTATCCATGAAATCCCATGTTTCTATAACTTGTGGAAGGAGCTTTGGACTTTTGAAGTTGCTTAGACGTGTCTTCCCCTGGGTGCCAACGGATTGCAGGAAAACCTTAGTCCAGTCACTACTGATGAGTAGGCTGGACTACGGTAACTCTCTGTTTGTAGGAATGGCGGATTATCTCTTTTCTAAATTACAGCTGGTTCAGAATGCCGCTGCTAAAGCCATCTGCAATAAAAGAAAATATGATTCAGCTAAAAGTTGCATGCGTGAGCTTCATTGGCTCCCAATGCGGCAACGAGCCATCTTTAAGCTGTTGTGCATTTCTCATAAGGTACTCCACGGCACAGGCCCCACCATCCTACACGACAGGGTCAGATTTCATAAACCCTCTAGACACCTACGATCTATGACGTTAGGAAGAGCAGTCATCACCCGAGCTCGTACTGTCAGGATGGGAGAGCGGGCCTTCTCTCACATTGCGGCAACAAAGTGGAACGAGCTACCCCCTAAAATTAGAACAAATGACTGCTTTGTCTCATTTAAGAAACAATTGAAAACATTCCTCTTTCCCAGGCCAGATCAATAACTTTCAATCAGAGCTGATGTCAAATCACTTGCAACTTCCTTCAGCGCCGTGATGTCCTTTCAGGATGAATGTTAGCGCTTTACAAATAAATAAAATACAAATACAATTTGAGAATTATTGCAAGGGTGCAGGGGCGTCTCAAGGACACCCTGCTGCACCCCTGTAAATTACATGTTTGTGCATATGGCGCACATGGGCATGTATGTGCGTCATATGCCACCCTCACAAATGCATAATTGTGCATATTTACAAGAAATCGCAAATTACCACCAACTACAAGTTGGTGGTAATTTGCGATTTCTAAACCTGAAATCGCAATTCTTAAAAGCTTCATGCATAGCAATTAAGGAATCGTAAAATTGCGATTCCTTAAATGCTATGGCAAATTGAGGAATCGCAAGTATTTGCGATTCCATAAGATGCAATTGTTTCATACATATCAAATCATGCAAAATAGCCTTTTGCGATTCGCAAAGGCCGAAATGAGGCGAATTTCAGCCTTTGCGATTCACAAAAGGCTTGATACATATGGCCCTAAGGCTATTAGAACATTCCTCCCCTAGAGGGCAGAATGTTCTAATTTGTAAAACAAAGGCCCATGGAGCTCGAGGGAGTTGAAATCCCCTCGGGATCGTGAGGCCTTTGTTAAACATTGGATTGTTGATCCTCCGGGGTTTTACAGGCCATTAGAAGCCCAAAGCACTCCATTGTTTTCAATTGAGTGCTCAACATTCCAATGTTCTAATAGACGTTCGATTTTTCCAGCCATGGCTCAAAGTTACATTTTCAAGACGTTTTAGCTGAATCATGAAGAGAAATTCGGGATTCGCTATAGAAAGTGAGGGCATTTTATTTGCACTCCAGTGCTACCAAATGGCCCCATGTAAGAAAGACACTCCAGTTCTGGGGCAGTTTGCCACAGGAAGGTTCATTCTACCCTTGACTCCAAACAGTGAACTTTTTTTGTGCAAAATTCTTCTAATGATCCCCAGACCTCTCCTAGGACATCTTCTAGGGGTTTGCTTGGAACAAGCGACATTAGGAAAAGTTGAGGTAGTCCACGCAGCCATGGAGTTTGATTACGACTCAGAAACAGTGAAGGGATTGGTTTTGTGGTCTTTCTTCATTGCTCCTACCAATTTTATTTTTTGGTTTTGCCTGCCTATGTTACCACATGTCTTTTATAACTCTTTTACAAAGGACCACCCACTCCCTTGTTTCAGATGTCATTGATCTCTGTTTCATATGTTAATTTATCAGGGTTGTTCTCTAGCCACTGCCTTACTTAATTTCCTTTTAATGTAAGGCACCACCCTCTCTGTCCCTCCTTTTCTAGGCTGATGTTTTTGTTTTCTCAACCTGCTCCTGCCGCTAAATAGCACCTTGACACCTTAGGGTAACTGTTTGCGTTTTATAAATTCAAATAACATAACATTTCTCTTGTGGTGGAGGCGAAGAAATGACTTAACAGGAGAGCTCATCGGTGACGTATTTGCCGACCAGACATCAGTTTTCTGGCACTAGATTTTCATTTAAAACATCAGTGCACTCTGAGACTCAAAGTTTGGTTTACTTCAAGCAAACCCATTGGATTGTTCAAAGTGAAAATAATGATTGGTTAAAGTAAGGTCTATCTCGAATATGTTCCTGTGCATGGAGTCATATGGTACCCAAACAGCAGTCGGTGATTGATGTGGGGTTGCGATACCAGAAGGTGCCCCTATCTCAGCTTTTACTCAAATTATATGGCCCTGCACCTTAACACTAAGGACGTACATGTTGATTTATTCGAATTCCATTGGTTTTCTTTAAAAGATATAGTGCCTCTATGGGTCGGGCTTTTAATTTTTTTTCACCTTGGCATGGCTGTCATTTCTTAATCCTATAGTTAATGACTTTGTTTTAAAAATGTCAAAAGGCTTTGCTACTTTCCTAGCTCAGCAAAGATGGCACTGTGTTCAACCTATGCTTACAAACTCTGCTAGAAAAACTGACATTTTTGATGAGTAGTTTTGGAGAGTCAGTAGTGTTGTAGAGTGCTCCATATGAAGGAACCACTCTCCCCACCTAAAACTTGGGAACTTCCCAGGGTTCACTGCTTTCTGATTTGCATAACTTATAGGGTATTAGAAGCCTGAAAGGTTATTTTTTTAATATATGTATATAAATGTCCCCCAAAAAGGCTTTGCTAAAATATATTAGGTTTTCTACATTCTGTTAGGTTGAACACTGTGATTAAATATATTTTTGTAAGAAGCCCATGATGGTGTGGTTCTCCAACATTCCAGTTCGTACATTACATTGAATACAGGTACATCACAGCCATTAATTGCACTGCAATTGATAGTTCTGTAAAGAGGAATTTGTGTGAAGTTAGACCTCACAATCTGTATAAAAACATATTTAAATACTTTAAAAATACCTTCACCATATTAACAATTACTTTAAATTTCAAATTAACAAACATATATTAACAATTACATATATCACAATTTATTTATATAAAATTGATGCTAAAAAACTAACATTTATATAAAGAATTACATATATTGTTAAATAATGTAAACATTAACGATACAGAATATAAAAACAAATAACAATCAAAAATAGAAAACAATAGCAAAAGTGTTGGACTTCAAAGGAGGCAGATTGAGTAATCTAACTCCAGGGTAAGCTAAAGTAGGAAAAGAATTTGGCTTTGGAGGAGTTAGATTTACTATTGTTGTGTAGTTTCCACCCTATGGTAGGAACTAGTTGTTTAATGGACAGCAAAGCCGTTGGGATGGTCCCAGATTGTATCCACGCATCCCCTCGGGATATGTTGCTCTAAAGGACAGCTAGCTCACAATGGCACCATAAGCACCCGTAATCTTAGGCGGGAAGCAACTGGTTCTGGCAACCACTGAACATGGCAACCCTGATCCCCCCAGGGATCATGGTAACATATCTATAACACTTTTAGTCAGTCACTCATGGTCTCCTTCTCTCTGAAAAATCTATAAGGAATGCATAGTGGGATGCTTTCAATGTTTATTCAACCAACCTAATTCTTGTATAAAATATGTGTGCTGTAATGATCAATAGACAGAAGCAAATGAAAGTTTTTAGAAGTACCAGGATGGTGAACAGAATAAAAAGATCTTCCATTGTGCTGAAGCAATGTATATATGCAAGCATATAGAAATTATCGAGAGATCTGGCACACTCCTACTATATGTCCCCTAACCTAAGTGTCCCAGATGTGTGTGTGTTCTGCCAAGAATCCATGTATTGGATGCTCCACCCCCGTTACCTGAAAGGAAAGAATGTAAGTCCCCGTTGTGGTCACGAGCTGGACACCCTTCACAGAGATATCAGCAAGCTGCTGGGCCAAAACATCAGCATGTAGAGACCTCACCAATGACAGCAAAGTGCACCTCTGCCTAAACCTGGAAATGCTTGTTTATTTATAATGAAAAGCATCCTTGCGAGTCCTTAGATAGGCCTGCATTCTTATCGTCTATAGATAGGAGTGACGCATTGTGGATAAAAAATAGAATGACATTTTGTAAGAAATGGGGGGTTACCCAAATCTCAAAGGGGGTAGCATGGCATCAAGCGGGCTGGCCAAACTTCGAGGACATGTGAAGCATTCACGCAGTATCCACAGACGACACACCAGGCACACTACAAAAGAGACGCAACTCCACCTTTGGTTGGAAAAGAAGAAGTTTAGTGATATCTCCAACCTGTAAGGTAAAAAGGAAAAATACACTGGTAATCACAACAAGGTGCCAACTGGCACCCAAGCCAAGTACTTCAGTGGGGGATTATTTACATGGGACAAAAAGGGTTGAGTCCAAAGTCCATAGCTGAAAGGAAAAAGGTTGGTTAAATAAACATAAGACCTGGGGCCAATCTGGCGGGGCCAACTCAGGCTATCATCCTCGGGGAAGCTGTAATCTCAAATCCCACATTAGCGCACATATATTTTATGCATTATAACGCCACTCCCCACCCCTGTAAGGGAAGAACAACAGAGCATCACAGCACCTACTAGACAGGAGCACCTGTAAGAAATCAGTACGGCAGGCTCATTAACAAGGGGCAAAAACAGGGGCCTGGAATAACTCATCAGGCCAGCATAGGGGCACCACTGCACTAAAAGGGCACAAAAGCATACAATCACCCATCAGGTGTAAAACCACAGTATACCTGGGCCTCAATAACCTTAGTGTAGGCATAACATTAGCATAACCACATTAGCAGGGTAATCAGCAGACAATAAACACTAGGCGCAGTGGCGCATCACACCTGGACAGGTAACATGAAACGCTGCGTTACCCTAGGCAACCAGCATCCTGATCAGAAATGAACATGGCAAATAACCATTGCAGGGCTCAGGGATCAACAAGCCATTAACAACCAGGCTGAGTTACCCAGCCCTTCACTCTGCAGGGCCTAACACCTAGCTAGGGGTTAACTTGTCCCTGTACCAATCCCGGGGGGCCTCAGTAATGTCCCGGCCCAGTCTAGAGGCTTAAAAAGGGGATCACTAGGGCCAATGAAACTCAGCACAGTTTCCAGGGGCTAGCACAAGTCCTGGGGCGAGCACCGACCCTGTGCCCCGACCTCCACACAGGTTAATTACAGCCCCACTCACCGGGCTACTCCGGGGGTTCTCTTCCCCTGCAGGGCTCTTTTCCGTGGAGGGGGGCAGGCACCGGCAATGTGCCTCGATGCCCCCTCCTCTCTCTCACAATGACAGCCGGGCCCCTCCTTTCTCACGGGGGCCCAGGACTTCACTGTGCCGGTGGGCGGGGCTCTCCTCACTGGCTGGGAGCCCCGCAGGAATACAGACTTCCTCCGGCCGACTCCTGTGCGTGATGGCAGGACTCCTCCACCACACGGAGCCCTGCAGGCGGCGCGCGGCTCTCGTGGTGCCCTGCCCGGCGGGGCGGTCTTGCCGCAGGCTTCTCGCCTTCACCCAGGCCCCTTCTCCCTCACGGGGCCCCGAAACTTCGCGGCAGCTTCCGCGAGGCTGCAGGCGCCTCGACCGAGCAGGGCTCCCTCCTCCGCTCTCAGGCCTCTTCCTGCTGCCTGGCTTTGTTTGGGGAGGCGGGGCTGGCACCGACAATGTGCACCGGATCCGCCTATCCTCCCGGCCCCTCACTCAGGGCATAGACCGGCAGGGTAGGCTCCTGCTCCGGTCAATCTCAATCGGGGCTCCCCTCTTGCGATCACGGGGCCCCGCAACGAGTCTTCACCCGGGTCCCCCTCCTACCTCACGGGGACCCGGGGCTTGGATTCAGCTTCTCCGGGCCTTCCCGGCCAACAGCCAATCCCTGCGTGGCCTTCAGAGGTCACGGCCGCGCAGGCCAATCTGTGCGCGGCGGGGGCGGGCCGATGACGCGACCAGGCCCCTGTCACATGACGCGAGTGCCGCGGCCTCAGGGCCTAGCGCGGCACCTTCTTCACTTCGGCGGCCCTCTCCTGGTACCGGGGGCCGCCGCGTCGATCCACACCACAGCGGGGGCCTCCCTGACAGCTACCAGGCAGCGTGAGGCAGCGCGAGGCAGCGCGAGGCAGCGCCAACACTCCCCGGTCCGCGACGGTGATAAGGGGTAGGCTCCCTTTATTTAATTATTTATATGGCGGACAGCGCGCCAAAACGAGGGTAGGCTCCTCCAGCGCTATTCCTCCTCACAGCCTCCTCAGCAAACGGCGCAATTCACAGCGCTCTGCTCCTCCCTCTGCCCACAACCTCAGCTCCTTCCTCAGACCACGCAGAGGGGGGCAGGAATTCAGCACTTCTCCAGCGCTTCACCACACAGCGCTATGCAGGGCACAATTCAAGTTTCTAGCGCTTCACCATTATAGCGCTTCCCCAGCTGTACAGTTCAGTTCAACGCGTAACTTCACCCAGCGCTTTTTCCCAGTTATAGCGCTTGACAGGCAGTGCCTACAAGGGGGTGACAGTTCCTAGGGGCATACTCTTCCCCAGATGGCGCTTTGAAGGGGGCCACAGCCTCACAAGCGGGCGGACAGTCCCACAACAGTTCCTCAGGGGCACACTCCTCACCTCCTGGGCGCTTCTTCACGTAGCGCTGGCGTGTTACCCGGTCCAAACAGCTTCAGTGACCTGGGTAGGGGCCCTCCCTTGTCAGGGGCCCATGGGGACATCAGAGGGGGGGTTTATAGGGGTGCAGGGCCCAGCTCACAGGCCCATGTGGCGGTAGCACCTCACAGCAGGTCCCCTCTCTTCCTTGTCCCAGCGCTGACTGACTCTCTGGTGACACTTCTCCCTATTTATACCCTCCTCCCAGGCAGTGCCAGGACCTTCTAGAATGTTGGCACATCTAGCCTAAACTGGTTCTAGGGGAGGGGGTGAGCACCCTGGGTGCCAGGCTTTCCCTCCAAAAGCTAGGGGTTGCTGGGTATTAATGACTAGACCGCCAACCTAACGCAGTCAGGTGGCACTACCCAGGCCATGGCACCCATTTTAAAATACAATACATTTCAGTCAGGTGCAGTTTTAAAATGGGGGATATTTTCTGTACACCATTTACAACATGTAATTTTACATTTTCACAAAGTGTCTCACACCACTCATGGCCTATACAGGTTTAATCCCATGGGGGAGACATCCTAGGTAAGGGGGTCAAAAGCGAAAAATTTTGGGGGAAAAAGGCCAAGTCCAACACGACTCCCCCCCAGCCAAAAGCCAGGGTAGACCTATCAATGCCTTGATGGGCTTCCCTGCTTGGGGCGGAAAAAGGTGGACGCAGGCCTGCAACTACAGGAGCACCTGCAGTCTCTCCTCCACTCCGGAACCCAATGGTTCTCTTTCGCAACCCTCCCTTCACCAACAAAACCACCCCACTGGTGTTCCCTAGTGGGATGTTTCTCCTTCCTAGAGTGGGAGGCTCTAGCCTCAGGCTTGGAATTCTCTTGAACCACTCTCCTCTCTCCAAATTTCCACTGGTCCACCCACCTGGAGTCTACACCCTCAGGCTGACCAGCCCTTAGGGGCGAGGCTCCCCTCCCCCTACTTCTCCTCCTAGGGTTCCTCCATCTCCTACGCCTGGGGACACCCTCACACAACTCTCTCCCCAACCTGGAATCGAAACCCACAGGCTGACCTGGTGACAGGGGCGAGTCCTCCCTCCCCCTGCACCCCCTCCCAGAGTTCCGCACCCTCCTACCCGGAGAAGTACCCCTGGGAGTCACTTCTGGGGGGACTCTGGTTACAGATGTCCCTCCCACCAGGGCAGGCAACTCCTGTCCCTGGCCACCCAACCCGGGATCTGCGCCCTGTGGCTGAGCTGGTGACAGAGAAGAGACCTTCCTCCCTCTGCACCCCCTCCCAGAGTTCCGCACCCTCCCACTGGAAGTGGTACCCCTGGGAGTCGATTTGGTAGGGACCTGCCTTACAGGAACCCCACCTTCCAGGTCAGGCAACCCCTGAACCTGGAACCCCAGTCCAGGATCTAGACCCTGTGACTGGTCAGACCCCTTAACCCCTAAAGCTCTGATTATCGATGCTCCAGGTTCTCCTGACGTAAGGGGATCCCTCCTTCTGGATGACACATCGGGGCAGCCTAGCCTCCCAAGCTGGGGTCCTCTTAAAGAACACTTCAGGCCTGGTGGCCGCAGCTGGGGCACCTTGGGACACCTCCCTGTCTCACTCCCTTCAGGATCACTCCCCTCAGCCTTCCCAGACGCTCTGGCACTTACCCAGAGGTCTGCCTCCCGTGCAAGTTCCCTGGGGTCTGAGAACCCGCACTGCAACAGATGGTGACGCAGTCTTGGGAAACAACTCCTCAGCATGTGCTCCCGGATAACGGCATGGCACAGCCCTTCCCAATCCTTCACTGCTCTCCTCACCACCCAATCCTCCAGTACAGTCCAACACTCCTCCTCGAACTCTCCCCAGGACTGATGGGACAGCTTTCCCCTGCCCCTCAACACTAACCCGTCCTCCTCCTCCGGGGAATCAGGCACAGTCTCCTGGGCTTCGGGAGTGGGACTCCTTGCACTGGACCTACACTCGCTGCCACCACTGGATCCCACCCACCTCGGTGAATCCAGACTCCTAAAACCACTCTCAGGGGACAAACTACCCACCTGAGCTGATCTCTCCCTGGCGAAAGCCCTCTCCGCCTCCGCCATCCTCTCCAGCGCTAGGACTTTTTCAATCTCTAGTCGCTGCTCTTCTATCCTCAGCTGCGCTAAGCCCTCGGCATGCCTGAGCTTTGCCAGCGCCAGCTGATACTCCCTCTCTTCTCTCCTATCTACCCACTCTTCTGGGGACAGGGAAAGGGATGGGGCAGTGCCCCCGGGACTGGACCCAGTGCGAGACTCCCTATCTTCGGTGTCCTCCACAGCTACTGGCGTCTCCGCCCTCTCAAACTCTTCCTCCTCATCGGAATAACTACCTCCCAGGGTTCTGGATGGGGAGCCCTCTCTCTGGTCTCTAACCCACTGACCCTTTAAAACCTCGGGGGGGTAATCAGACAAGTCCCCATCAATCTCTAAGGGCTCTCCCCTCTTGAGGGCCTCATAGAGAAACAGGTTCCTCCTAATGTTCCCTACTGGGGGTATCCCTCTCTCCAGGAGGAAGTCTATCACCTCCTGTTCGGTGTACTCCATCAGTTCCACTTCCTGGTAAATCAACCCCATCGTGGCGAGGTACACCCGGGACACACCCTCCCAGTGGAACAAGGGGACAATTCAGAACACTCTTCAGGAGGAAGCAATCAAAAAACAATATTCAGCCGAAAGCAATAATCCCCACAACAAGGCTCGGATTACATCCAAAGCTCTATTTGCAGTGTAACCCGTGGCCGCTGTGGTACTGCGCAAACACAAGTCCTATCCCACCGCTTGCCACCAATGTAAGAAATGGGGGGTTACCCAAATCTCAAAGGGGGTAGCATGGCATCAAGCGGGCAGGCCAAACTTCGAGGACATGTGAAGCATTCACGCAGTATCCACAGACGACACACCAGGCACACTACAAAAGAGACGCAACTCCACCTTTGGTTGGAAAAGAAGAAGTTTAGTGATATCTCCAACCTGTAAGGTAAAAAGGAAAAATACACTGGTAATCACAACAAGGTGCCAACTGGCACCCAAGCCAAGTACTTCAGTGGGGGATTATTTACATGGGACAAAAAGGGTTGCGTCCAAAGTCCATAGCTGAAAGGAAAAAGGTTGGTTAAATAAACATAAGACCTGGGGCCAATCTGGCGGGGCCAACTCAGGCTATCATCCTCGGGGAAGCTGTAATCTCAAAATCCCACATTAGCGCACATATATTTTATGCATTATAACGCCACTCCCCACCCCTGTAAGGGAAGAACAACAGAGCATCACAGCACCTACTAGACAGGAGCACCTGTAAGAAATCAGTACGGCAGGCTCATCAACAAGGGGCAAAAACAGGGGCCTGGAATAACTCATCAGGCCAGCATAGGGGCACCACTGCACTAAAAGGGCACAAAAGCATACAATCACCCATCAGGTGTAAAACCACAGTATACCTGGGCCTCAATAACCTTAGTGTAGGCATAACATTAGCATAACCACATTAGCAGGGTAATCAGCAGACAATAAACACTAGGCGCAGTGGCGCATCACACCTAAGCATGAGCGAATTTTGCGGATCTCGTGTTCGCGAATTTTGCGGATTTGCGGATTCGCAATCCGCAAAATCCGCGAATTCCCGCGAATTTGCGGATTTTTTTTTTTTTTGTGTTCGCCCGTGTTTCTGCCAGTTCGCGAGGGTTTTGTACACTTTCGCAAATTGCGAACTTACCTGTCGGGTCGCAAGTTTCGCGAACTTGTTGTTTCTACGTGTCCAGCCTGTTTGGGACACTCTTCTTCATCACTGCCACTCTCTGTCACCACTGCCACTCTCTGACTACTCATGCCACCCTCTGGCCCACCCATGCCACCCTCTGTTTCATCACCACACCCTCTGGTTGTCCAGTGTACATTATTTTCGGCAAAGCAAAGCACACCTTCCCTGCCTCAAGTGACCTGAATTAATTTGGGGCTGATTCATGTGTCACAGAATATTTTTTTAGCTGGCACCTGCTTCCTTAGTGCGCCCTGATTAGTGATCTTTTGCACTTGCTAAGTGCTTTCATTGTTGCAAAATTAGTTACAACACCTGCCCTGCCCCAACTGACAATAATGAATTAGGGGCTGATTAATGGATTTTAACTTCCAGCCTGGCTCCTGCTTGTCTCCCTTAGCTGTAATTCAGGACCTTTGTGGCATATGTGTAACTATTCTGAGGTTCAGAGCAGGGTCACATACTAGTTTCAACTGGCAACTGAACTCTGGAGGGGCCCCTCAGGAAGCACTCCAGGAAATGGCTACTAATGATGAGCCTGAACTTTTGAACCTGGTAAGTAGTTACTTTCAGTTTTGCTAAGATCGTATTTCTGCAATTTTGCACTTATTCGCGGGGCGCGAACTCACGCGAACAGTGCGAGCAGTGCGAGCAAAATCCGCTGCTCGCGGATTTGCGGATTTTGCGGGAAATTCGCAAATCTCGCGGATTGCGGATTTCCCGAAAATCCGCAAAATCCGCGAGCGGAACGGATTTTCCGCCCACGCCTAATCACACCTGGACAGGTAACATGAAACGCTGCGTTACCCTAGGCAACCAGCATCCTGATCAGAAATGAACATGGCAAATAACCATTGCAGGGCTCAGGGATCAACAAGCCATTAACAACCAGGCTGAGTTACCCAGCCCTTCACTCTGCAGGGCCTAACACCTAGCTAGGGGTTAACTTGTCCCTGTACCAATCCCGGGGGGCCTCAGTAATGTCCCGGCCCAGTCTAGAGGCTTAAAAAGGGGATCACTAGGGCCAATGAAACTCAGTACAGTTTCCAGGGGCTAGCACAAGTCCTGGGGCGAGCACCGACCCTGTGCCCCGACCTCCACACAGGTTAATTACAGCCCCACTCACCGGGCTACTCCGGGGGTCCTCTTCCCCTGCAGGGCTCTTTTCCGTGGAGGGGGGCAGGCACCGGCAATGTGCCTCAATGCCCCCTCCTCTCTCTCACAATGACAGCCGGGCCCCTCCTTTCTCACGGGGGCCCAGGACTTCACTGTGCCGGTGGGCGGGGCTCTCCTCACTGGCTGGGAGCCCCGCAGGAATACAGACTTCCTCCGGCCGACTCCTGTGCGTGATGGCAGGGCTCCTCCACCACACGGAGCCCTGCAGGCGGCGCGCGGCTCTCGTGGTGCCCTGCCCGGCGGGGAGTCTTGCCGCAGGCTTCTCGCCTTCACCCAGGCCCCTTCTCCCTCACGGGGCCCCGAAACTTTGCGGCAGCTTCCGCGAGGCTGCAGGCGCCTCGACCGAGCGGGGCTCCCTCCTCCGCTCTCAGGCCTCTTCCTGCTGCCTGGCTTTGTTTGGGGAGGCGGGGCTGGCACCGACAATGTGCCCCGGCCCCGCCTATCCTCCCGGCCCCTCACTCAGGGCATAGACCGGCAGGGTAGGCTCCTGCTCCGGTCAATCTCAATCGGGGCTCCCCTCTTGCGATCACGGGGCCCCGCAACGAGTCTTCACCCGGGTCCCCCTCCTACCTCACGGGGACCCGGGGCTTTGATTCAGCTTCTCCGGGCCTTCCCGGCCAACAGCCAATCCCTGCGCGGCCTTCAGAGGTCACGGCCGCGCAGGCCAATCTGTGCGCGGCAGGGGCGGGCCGATGACGCGGCCAGGCCCCTGTCACATGACGCGAGTGCCCCGGCCTCAGGGCCTAGCGCGGCACCTTCCTCACTTCGGCGGCCCTCTCCTGGTACCGGGGGCCGCCGCGTCGATCCACACCACAGCGGGGGCCTCCCTGACAGCTACCAGGCAGCGTGAGGCAGCGCGAGGCAGCGCGAGGCAGCGCCAACACTCCCCGGGCCGCGACGGTGATAAGGGGTAGGCTCCCTTTATTTAATTATTTATATGGCGGACAGCGCGCCAAAACGAGGGTAGGCTCCTCCAGCGCTATTCCTCCTCACAGCCTCCTCAGCAAACGGCGCAATTCACAGCGCTCTGCTCCTCCCTCTGCCCACAACCTCAGCTCCTTCCTCAGACCACGCAGAGGGGGGGCAGGAATTCAGCACTTCTCCAGCGCTTCACCACACAGCGCTATGCAGGGCACAATTCAAGTTTCTAGCGCTTCACCATTATAGCGCTTCCCCAGCTGTACAGTTCAGTTCAACGCGTAACTTCACCCAGCGCTTTTTCCCAGTTATAGCGCTTGACAGGCAGTGCCTACATGGGGGTGACAGTTCCTAGGGGCATACTCTTCCCCAGATGGCGCTTTGAAGGGGGCCACAGCCTCACAAGCGGGCGGACAGTCCCACAACAGTTCCTCAGGGGCACACTCCTCACCTCCTGGGCGCTTCTTCACGTAGCGCTGGCGTGTTACCCGGTCCAAACAGCTTCAGTGACCTGGGTAGGGGCCCTCCCTTGTCAGGGGCCCATGGGGACAGCAGAGGGGGGGTTTATAGGGGTGCAGGGCCCAGCTCACAGGCCCATGTGGCGGTAGCACCTCACAGCAGGTCCCCTCTCTTCCTTGTCCCAGCGCTGACTGACTCTCTGGTGACACTTCTCCCTATTTATACCCTCCTCCCAGGCAGTGCCAGGACCTTCTAGAATGTTGGCACATCTAGCCTAAACTGGTTCTAGGGGAGGGGGTGAGCACCCTGGGTGCCAGGCTTTCCCTCCAAAAGCTAGGGGTTGCTGGGTATTAATGACTAGACCGCCAACCTAACGCAGTCAGGCGGCACTACCCAGGCCATGGCATCCATTTTAAAATACAATACATTTCAGTCAGGTGCAGTTTTAAAATGGGGGATATTTTCTGTACACCATTTACAACATGTAATTTTACATTTTCACAAAGTGTCTCACACCACTCATGGCCTATACAGGTTTAATCCCATGGGGGAGACATCCTAGGTAAGGGGGTCAAAAGCGAAAAATTTTGGGGGAAAAAGGCCAAGTCCAACACATTTGCACAATGTGTGTCGATGCCTTGCCCAGGGTGTTCAAGGAGTCGTGATAATGGTTTAGCGAAGTGGGATCTGTAAGAGAAGCAGTTTTAAAAAACGAATCCAGCATTGTCACGCACACAAATGTGTGTAAGAGGTTATTCTGTGAAAGGGAGGGCATCTTAAGAAACATGTACATCCGGAAAGATGGCAGCGTTTCTTCATGGGCCTAACTAAGACACCTGACATTATTCCCACTCCTGCGTAAGCAAAAGTAGTTAAAGTGTTGTACTTTGGAGAGATTACATCTACTAATCCCACTCCAATGTAAGTAGGGAAAGTTTTGGGATTTGGAGAAGTTAGGAATACCATTCCCACTCCAATGTGAGCAACAGTAAGGAAATCGTTGGGTTTTAGAGGTGTTTGATTTACCATTACCACTCCATACTAAGCAACGGTTGGAAGTGTTGCATTTTGGAGGAATTATATTTAGTATTCCCACTCCAACAAAAGCAAATTCTTGTACATTGTTGGACTTATGAAGGGTTACATATACCATTCCAACTCCTAATCATTTTCAAACAAAATGTACTTACCTAACATCATAAAATTATTAGAACATATTCAAAATAAAAAATAAATACTACATAAAAATAAAAAAGACAATTTTTAACTAAAAAACAAAATATATAATGTAAAATAAATACACTTTCCGCTCCACTACCCTAAAAAATCCACAGACCGTCCAAAAATATATAATAATTTATTATTAAAACAATTATAAATAAAACAATATTTAACATTAAAATAATAAACCAATACAACCATTAATATAAAATACATTTACATTGTTTTTAATATTAAATACACATCTTAAGCAATTAATTACAATATAACAAATATTTTACCTAATGAATATTCAATTAATAAAGTGACATAATTAAATACTTATTACATATTTATTAAAATAAAAATGCAATTTGTAAAATAAATGATCATTTAAATACCTTCCCACCTTATTTCCCTACAAAGCCAGCAACCTGCAACTAACATAAAAATTAACAATTTAATTATGCAGAAATAAAATATACATTAAAAATCACAATATTTACTTAAATAAATGAACAATTGTTCAATATGTATATATATATATAACCCGGGGGCATATTACGAACAACTAGCGATAATTTTTGTCTATAACTTGTTTAGAGACAAAAATTATCGCCGCACATCGGCGATTTTTATCGCAGATAAACCTTGCTATTATCGCAGAAACGTCAGCGATATTCATGTATTATCGACCTAATGCTCTTAGCCATGTTATCCACCTCCCATTGGATAACATGGCTAAGAACTGCTCAGGGCAGGTGTTAGATTTTGGAGATATTCGCGCTTAGCGCGAATATCTCCAAAAGTTGGTAATAGAAGGTAGCGATGTTAGGGACTGTTTCCAGTCGCTAACATCTTGGCACGCCACTTTGCATGTCATTAGTGATAAGTATCACTGACATGCAAAGCGGGGCCCAAGATGGTCGCTATCTCCTTTTAGCTGTCACTAACTGGTGTTAGCGACAGCTTGATAATAGGGAAATAATTTTATCTCCGCTTTCATGGTTTTTAAAGCCAAAAAAGCGGAGATAAACCCCCTTGATAATATGCCCCACGATTCCTTGGGGGTTTCAGCTGACAGGGCTTGGTATTGTGTTACATGGTAATTTTTCCATGAAACGTCAGAGGGTCGATGCAGGGGTTCTAGAAGAGGTGATAAACCATTTAAGCCTCATGAACAAGCGCATGGTCTTTTAAAGATTTGTGAAGTACTCGGGGCGGCGGTGTGTGTGTGCCCTCTTTCAGGAGCGGGCGGGGGGGCACTGCCAGCAACTTGCCAGGTCAGGTAGTGTTCAACACGTGCATCACCCTTTCTCTGCCTGCTATTGCGCTCCATGCTTCGGAAAGGTAAGAAAAAGAACGTGCATTTGAGTTTGAAATGTCCGATCCTGCAGCAGCACACTTCCAAAGCCCACACATGACAATAACCCGAATCAAGGCCCCATTCACCCGTTTTTAAAAAAATAGATAACACTCCAACAAAGTAAGGTTATAAAACTTTATTAACTACTAACTTTAACAAACGGAACAAAAACTAAAAACATTTAAACATTTCTCAACACAAAAAGCAACAATGGTTAGAAGCTGTCTTTTGTGCGAATAGTCCTAAGGCAGCACAACGTGCAGAGTTCTGGATGGCACCCAGGTGATGTCGCCTGGGTGCCGCACTGGTTTAGGGATCCTACAATGCTGCTCCGAAAATTGGCGTGGGGCGTCCCGGGTGGGGCGGGGGGAGGCCTCGTCAGTAGCGGTCTGTTGTGCGAATAGTCCCAAGGCAGCACAACGTGCAGAGTTCTGGACGGCACCCAGGTGATGTCGCCTGGGTGCCGCACTGGTTTAGGGATCCTACAATGCAGCACAGAAAAACAGCGTGGGGCGTCCCGGGTGGTGCGGGGGGAGGCCTCGTCAGTAGCGGTCTGTGTCCAGTGTCACATGGCTGACACAACATGTACGACAGGCACCCAGGTGATGTCCAGTAAACTGCCGCACTGGTTTTGGTATCCTACAATGCTGCTCCGAAAATTGGCGTGCGGCGGCCCGGGGGGGGGCGTGGGGGAGCCGGCGTGAACGGGCCTCCCCAGGTGGCGGCCATCTAGCTGAGTTGCGCTCGCTCTTGCGGCCACAGCGTCTCGCTCACCATGTTGTTGAGTTGCTCCCACTCTTGCAGTGCAGCGATAGGCGGCTGCCACATGGCTCTTAAAATGGCGGACGGCTCCTCGGTTTTGGGCCTGGTCCACTGAAATGGCCCTGGGACACTTTGGAACTCGGACGCTTGCCTGCTAGGGCTTGGGCTCCATTCTCGAAAAGCGTCCCCTCAGCCGTGAAGATTGTATAAAAGTCTTGGGGGCCCCCGACTCCCGCAGGCTTCCAGTGGGGAGCGGCTGCCATGATTGCTCGCGGAATGACCACGACGGAGCCACGAGATGGTGGTGCTCTCATGCTGACGCCAGCTTCAGTCTGAATGATCCAGAAACAAGGTGGGGCTTTCATCGTTTGGGAAAAAAAAATGTTCTAAACCAATGAAAAGTGTTATTTTTAGGTCATATGACCAAGCCTTCCATCTTTAGGAAACCAAAAGTAAAATGAACCAATGAAAAGTTTTATAAACAAGTCACATGACCTGTTATGCGACATAGGGCTACAAAAAGCGTAGAAAATCCGTTGGCACGTGAGGCGGCGTCAGTAGCGGACCGATGTGCGAATAGGCCGAAGGCAGCACAACGCGCCGAGATCCGGATGGCACCGAGGTGGTGTCCAGCAAATTGCCGCACTGGTGTGGCCATCCTACAATGCTGCGCCGAAAGACGGCGTGTCCAGCTGAATTGCGGTCACTGTTGCGGTACAGTGACTCGAACGCGCCGAGATCCGGATGGCGCCGAGGTGGTGTCCAGCAAATTGCCGTACTGGTGTGGCCATCCTACAATGCTGCGCCGAAAGACGGCGTGTTCAGCTGAGTTCCGGTCACTCTTCCGGCACAGTGACTCGAACGCGCTGAGATCCGGATGGCACAGAGGTGGTGTCCAGCAAGTGGCTGCACTGGTGTGGCCATCCTACAATGCTGCGCCGGAAGTCGGCGTGGGGTGCCCCGTTGGCTTATGAGGTGATGTCAGTAGTGGACTGATGTGTGAATAGGTCGGAACCAGCACAAGGCGCCAAGATCCGAATGGCAAGTCCTGGATGTTGAGTGCCTCAGTTGAGATTTCTGAGCAGTGCTTGTAGGACTGTCTGAAGCTTATTTGCACCTGCTGCAGCTTCACTAGGTCCGGCGGAACTTTTTGCCTTTTCCTTTCTGCTTCTTTTCCTACAATGCGTTTCTTCTGAAGACACGACCAGGTCCCTGAATGTGTGCAGGGGGATGCTATTGATTGAATGAACGCGCCGAGATCTGGATGGCACCGAGGTGGTGTCCAGCAAATTGCCGCACTGGTGTGGCCATCCTACAATGCTGCGCCGAAAGTCGGCGTGGGGTGCCCCGTTGGTTTATGAGGTGATGTCAGTAGCGGACCGATGTGTGAATAGGTCGGAACCAGCACAAGGCGCCCTGCACTGTTGAGCCTTTTTCAATGTCTGTTTTTTGTTGTTTCCCCTCCATCAAAAACAAAACAAAAATACAAGGCGCCAAGATCCGAATGGCAAGTCCTGGATGTTGAGTGCCTCAGTTGAGAGTTCTGAGCAGTGCTTGTAAGACTGTCTGAAGCTTATTTGCACCTGCTGCAGCTTCACTAGGTCCGGCGGAACTTTTTTCCTTTTCCTTTCTGCTTCTTTTCCTACAATGCGTTTCATCTGAAGACACGACCAGGTCCCTGAATGTGTGCAGGGGGACGCTATTGATTGAATGAAAATGGCGGCTTGACACAAAGCTGACTCAAGCGTTACTGTTGGTGCTATACAGACAAAAATTGGTTTTCAGTTTGTACATTCTTCAGGTTTTTTTTTTCCATCCAAGTCTGATTGAGAGTTTGTAGAAAAATGGCTTCAGATTTTCCACATACTACTCTTCAACATTCTTCCTAAATGTAACAATGTGAAACTCACTAGGAGAACGGCTGTTTCTGTTTCCTTTCAAAATGCTGCCACCAATATTTTCTGAATGGAAGACACCATCTTGTAGCATAAAGGGCCGAAAGGGGTTCTGGTCTGGCCGATGGTTGGTGGAGACATTTTGACTATATCTTGGACCTGCCCGGCCTCGCCCAAAATGGCGCCGGTATAAATGGGACTCGTAACTCTTTGCCCGCAAATGTATATCTAGAAAATGTTATTGTAAGTGGCCCTGTCGTATTTTAATTACAAAATGTACGTCCACCGATTCCGCAACTGTTAGACACCTTTGTTCTTGTCACCTAATGGCCCGCTCGTTACGTTCTTCTACAGTGTAAATGTCTCCTCATCATATACGATTTCAGTTTGCTCCGTGGCCGGCCCACGTGGTTATAGGCCCGTATTTGTATACTGACATTTTCACAATAAAGGTTTTTAAAACAAAACACGGTAGTAGTATTTTCATTTGTAAAGTTTTTACTTTTAGTGACTGTTTTCGAATCAGTAAAAGGCAAGTGAAATAAAGCAGTCCAATTACATGACGGATAAAAGGTATAATATGTAGGAACGCAGTAAAGATAAATGGTCAAGGGCAGTTGTGTTTTTCATGTCTGCAACATAAAGTGATCGATAAGAATCTGATAATCAGGCGTATCGGCGACTAAGACAGCAGGCCGAATCTCTTTTACTCAACGGCTCCGTCATGGAAGGAAGAAACGCCCTTTTTCTCGAAAAAGGAATATATTTTACTTGCAAGACAGTTGTAAATTTTCCGGGAAAGTACATTAGCCTGGAATATTATAACATATGTTTGAAAAAAAAATATTGTTCGAAAATAATAAAAAGCGTAATTTTTAGGTCATATGACCAAGCTTTTCATCATTAAATTAACAAAAGTAAAATGAACCAATGAAAAGTTTTATTAACAAGTCACATGACCTGTTATGCTTACGTTACGCGCTGCGCGCCGCGCCTCGGATCACTTCCGGGTGCGCTAACGCGGCGTGTCATAAAACGCATTACGCGACAACGTAGGTCAAGAATATAGTCTAAATGTCTCCACCAACCACCGTTCAGAACACAACCCCTTTCAGCAGTCCAAAAAGTTCTGTTAAATGACAACAGAGGGGACAGGCAACAAGAACCATCAGTCAAAGAGGGGAGGGCAAGTTCTTCTCTTCCGGGTCATGTTGGGGCGCTACCGGAACTGATCGAATTGGTAGTCTACAGTGTTTCTGGATGTTTCAGACTAAAGCTGGCGTCAGCATGAGACCACTACCATCTCGTAGCTCCGTCGTGGCCATTCCACGAGCAATCATGGCAGCCGCTCCCCACCAGAAGCCTGCGGGAGTCGGAGGCCCCCAAGACTTTTGTAGAATCTTCACGGCTGAGGGGACGCTTTTCGAGAATGGGACTCAAGCCCTAGCAGACAAGCGTCCGAGTTCCAAGGTGTCCCAGGGCCATTTCAGTGGACCAGGCCCAAAACCGAAGAGCCGGCCGCCATTTTGAGAGTCCTGTGGCAGCCGCCTATCGCTGCACCGCAAGAGCGGGCGCATCTCAACTACATGGTGAGCGAGACGCTGTAGTCGCAAGAGCGGGCGGAAAACAGCTGAATGGCGGAAGAGGCACAGTGTAGCAAAAGCGGGCGGAATGGCAACTAAAACGATAAAGGGGCGCCCCACTACAGCTTGTCTTCAGGTCAAACGGATTGTGGGACAAGGTCCAGAATTGAAGAGTCATCAAAAGGCAAAAAGTTCCGCCGCACCCCGGGAGCCGGCCGCCTATGTCGGGGGCGATCTCAGGCTACACCAGTGCTATAAGACTTGGGGAGGGTGTCGGAGCCAAGCGTCTTCTCCGAGTCCATGGCCATCACACCGCCCCTCAGGGGCCTCCGTCAAGCTGTTTAGGAAGGTAACATATCACATTGTTTTCTAATGCAGTCAGGTCCACAAACGACACTCACTTACTTTGAGAATAGTGAAGCTGCAGTAGGTGGAAATAAGCTTCAGACAGTGTTACAAGCGCTGCTCAGAACTCTTAACTATGGCACCCAACATCCAGAACTTATGCTATTTGAGAATGGTAGTGACATCGAAGCATCTCAGGGACCAAAACCATTAACGTACTTTCACGTATGAAAATCTTACTTGGGGAGGGGGCAGGAGCGAAGCGCCCCCTCCCAGTCAGCGCCACCACACCGTATGTTGAAAATCTGAAGCCATCGTTCTACAAAGTCAACCAAACTTGGATTGAAAAATCTAGAAAAATGTACAAACTGAAAACCAGTTTTGGTCTGCATAGCATCAGTAACAACGCTTGAGTCAGCTTTGTGTCAAGCCGCCATTTTGCTTCAACAAAGCACAGGCATTGAAAAAGGCTGAAATTCAGAACTCTAAACTATGGCACCCAACATCCAGGAGCTTGCTATCCGGATCTTGGAGCCTTGTGCTGTTTTCGATCTATTCACACATCGGTCCACTACTGACATCATCTTATAAACCAACGTTATGTAAATAGTTTTTTAATAAAATGTTTTACCCTGTTTCTTTGCTGGTGTGTTGTCTATATTTTTAATATTTGCATAGGGTTTGTCATTATTTTGTGCGGGATGGGTGATGGAGCCGAGCTGTCTTGCAGCCCTCATGGTGTGGAGCTCAGTTCATCTCACTATTTTCGTATTTCTCAAGAAGGGTTGTTCCTAATATTTCTATTTTAGCGAGGTCAAAAAGAGATCCAATTAGTGGCCTACTGATTTTGCTCGATTACTTTTATTTTTTTACACGATTTTTCACTATCTGCAAAGACTAAACAGAGTATTGTGACTTTGTGCTTGTTTGTAAATAGAGAATGATCCAAAGAGAACCAATTCTAAAACAGTAAATGCTTGGACAACAATCAATCAAATGGAGAGACAAGGAGGCACGACGGATTACAACGGGGGTAAAGGCCTGCGTTAACTACCCTTCAGTATCTGCAAAGAGAGAGTACTACTAAGGCAAAAGAGGGGAGGGGGGGGGGGCAGCGTTCAAAGCACATCAGCGTGCATAAATACGAAAATGTTTTTATCTATCACGTACTTGACATTTTAAAGCTTTTCATATTTGCTATTAAAAAACCAATGAAATTCACAGAAAAAACCATAGGTTATAGTGGATATATAGTTAGGAATTTGCATTTACAAAACCTTGAAAATTCAATGAAAAAACCATAGGTTATAGGCCATATATAGTTAGGAATTAGCATTTACAAAACCTTATTTTACTCGCATAAAACCATTGAAATTCCATATATAGTTAGCTAACTATAAGCGCTAACTATATATCGCGCACCCGCAATCCACTGCTGATGATGTCACATATTACATCATTCATGACATGGTCAGTGACATCACTGATGACATCACTGATGACATCTCAAATGACATCACTGATGACAACTCAAATGATATCAATGATGACATCTCAAATGACATCACTGATGACATTACTGATGACAACTCAAATGACATCACTGATGACATCTCATTTGTCATCACTGATCACATCACTCATGTGATAATACAATGAACCTCTTCAGACTCTAATATAACCTTACATACACTCAGTATAAACAGACACTCACAGACTGTCACTCATCCATGGAGTTACTCACACACCTAGTCAGTCATGCAAAGAATCAATCACACCTCCATTTCCTCAACTATACAGTTATACACATCT
Organism: Lissotriton vulgaris; assembly: GCF_964263255.1. Taxonomy (NCBI): domain Eukaryota; kingdom Metazoa; phylum Chordata; class Amphibia; order Caudata; family Salamandridae; genus Lissotriton; species Lissotriton vulgaris. Next base: position 1,031,319,642 of record NC_141698.1, read on the forward strand.
TACTTATTCAAACATATAATAACACATATTTACTCTCTTATATAATCCCTGATACAAGCTCACAGTGATCGATACAGCCACTCACACATTCACTGGCTCTTATGTTCAGTTATTTATATATCTCAACTCTCACATGTATTGTGTTTTACATACGTACTTACTTGCACATGTAGCAATGAGAAATCCATTCACTCACCAACACACCCATGCACAGTCAACCGCCCATATAGCTGTTTCCACATGCACTCTTGAACTCATACTCCTAGTGAATCAACTGCTTACACATCTATGCACAGAGTCACGCACCTCCCAGCCACCCACACACACACTCAGCCTCCCATTCAAATATTTGGGCAACCAATCAATAACCCATATGGCCACTCTTATAGCTACTGATCAACACATGCAGCAGCTTACACAACATCAAACATACTGATGCACGAATTAAGACAGTTTAGTCACTAACCCATGTACTCAGTGAGACACATTTAATCACTCACTCATACAGTCAGTCATGCACGTACTAAATTCTTCATCCAGACACTTATACATCCACTCATTCTTCAACATGTGAAACATATTTAAACTTTACAAACACATACAATCACTGGATGTTGTGATCAGTGATGTCATCAGTGATGTCACTGACCATGTCATGAATGATGTAATATGTGACATCATCAGCAGTGGATTGCGGGTGCGCGATATATAGTTAGCGCTTATAGTTAGCTAACTATATATGGAATTTCAATGGTTTTATGCGAGTAAAATAAGGTTTTGTAAATGCTAATTCCTAACTATATATGGCCTATAACCTATGGTTTTTTCATTGAATATATATATATATAAATTTTTTCTCTTTTCCCAATATACCTCCCATTCCAGGAAGTAAGCCAGGACACTCAGAGCTTCTTGCAGAGAAAGTTTTATTTGGCAAGTGAAAAAACAACTACGCGTTTCACCATTCAATGGTGAAACGCGTCGTTGTTTTTTCACTTGCCAAATAAAACTTTCTCTGCAAGAAGCTCTGAGTTTCCTGGCTTACTTCCTGGAATGGGAGGTATATTGGAAAAAAGATTGAGGTCTGCCGGTGACCTGACTGGGACCGCTTGCGACAGCTGAAGGATCTCCTACCGGTACTGGTGGAGTGTATATATATATATATATATATATATATATATATATATATATATATATATATATATATATATGTGTAATATTTAATTAACATAATAAATAATTGAAATTAGAAATAAATAATTGAAATTAGAAAATAATCATTTACCTGTAAAAAACTTCCTACGCTATGCCCCTGGAAACCCAACAACCTGCTACTAAATTATAAATTACTAATTAAATGTAAAAAGAAGCAATAATTGCACATTAAAAATTACAACCTATACTTAAAAAATTTAAACACTTGCATCAGTAATACTAACACCTATAGTTAACACCTGTTATACCGAATATATATTAAATTAATTAAAAAAAAACACTTAGGGGCCGATTCCGATCCTGGAAAAAAAACGTCGGTACGATTTTCATCTGGAGCCATCGCCGTACGATTCGTACCCGTCCATCCGAGTCGCATAGTACGATCCGCATTCCGTCAATCCGTCCGAATCGTCGCGATCGTACGTGTTGCAAGGCTGAAACAGTGAACCGTACGACTCGTACACATGCCGTACGACTCGACGAGTACGATCCGGACCGGGGTATGAGGACGCGATTCGTACGGTCCACGTCAGGTAAGGGCGATTCGTACGGTAAAGCACACAATCACTTACACACCGTACGGTGCGTACACCCCATGATCACAGGGGTATGCACCGTACCCCTGCGATCATATGCACCGTACCCCGTGATCGCAGGGTGTACGCACTGTACACCCAGCGAACATGGGGCACGGTGCGTACACCCCAAGATCGCAGGGTATGGTGCGTACACCCCTTGATCGCAGGGGTACGCAACGCACCTCTGCGATCATGGGGTGTACGCACCGTAACCGGGGGGGCCGTTCCGTACCTGTTTCGGGGCAAACTTTGCTTTTACGGCTGTTTTCAGCTCCCATAGAAAAAGGGTTGTATGGTGCGTACCCGACACGAATCGCGTACAGCGGGTTCCGAGGGAGATTAGTATGGGGATTTGATTCCTACCGTCTCTGTACGATTCGTACGGAGTCCAGCTCCTGGTACGAATCGTTCTTCGTCGTACGTACAGGGTACATTGCAGGGTACGATTCGTACGGGGAAAACGCTCCGAATGGCTTTTCGGAGTGGTTTTTCCCGAATCGGAATCGACCCCTATATATAACTATATTAAAATAAACAATGTTATATACAACATTTTTTAAAACATTATGTAAATAAAAAAGCAATATTTGTACCTTCTAAATTCTGTTCCTTGTATTTTTCTAGCAACAATATTTTTGGGATGATATTTATGCAAAACTATATTTTTGATTCAATACTTGTCATTCACCAATTGGATAATTCATTTATCAAATCTTCTAGATGGGCAGTGTTTGTCCACTTTCACCAGCAAATCCTCTATTATTTCTGTTTGCATTTATAACTTTATTAGGGAGTTGAGAGTCAAGACTAGATTCATCATTAATTAATTGTGGTAAATAATGTGTTCAATACAGTAGAATTTGTGCTAGTAATGGAGACACACCAACAATGTCATTTGTCAGAAGCAATGGGCCTCATCTGTTATGATGAAAAGTTAAAAATAAATGTAAGAGGACTGGATTATGTCTAGGGAAAACACATATTGAAGCCAATAGGCCTTTAAGGATGGATTATTATTACACTGTGTCGAGGCATGTACACAGGTATTTTGTTACGCTAAATCTCACTGATCACCGTATTCCACAAGGGTTTGAATGTTAGTTATCCCTTATGACAAACCCTGAGGGTAGAAGGTTTGCACTGTGATACTCCATTTTAGGCCTTATTAGAGGATACTAATTATTTTACCAGATCGAACTTTGTATATATTTGTAATTTTAAGACTTGCCATATGTCTTTGTTGGAGAGGACAGCGCTCTCCAGACTTAACTATATTATATGCTAAAGAGCAGCCATGATTTGGCTCTTGTGGATGGCAGAAGTTACAAAAAAGTATTCTACAGAGGTTTAATTGTGGGAAATTGATAACTTAACTATTTCTTTTAAAATTTCGAAGTTAATAGCTTTTCCCAGTTGAGCTCCTGGCTAAATTTGCACCTATTTGTTCACCCCAAAAAATCTTCCTGCAAAATCAGAGGAAAAAAGCTTCTCCAACATCCATGACCTTTAACACATGACGCTCAAGCATCCCATATAGACTCTTCCAATCAAGCATATTAAATAGGACTATTCACACGCGTACCATACAGACTCTTCCAACCAATCATATTAAATAGGACTACTAGACATCGTACTAGGGCTCTCCAGGACTTCGGGGACACACCAGTAGCAATACAATTTGTTTGTGAATCCAAGCCCAACCCAGGATTTACCAATCCAGTGTCCCAAGAGATGTTTAGAATAAGCACAAGATGTGCCACGGCTTTGCTGCTCAGGCAGTGGAGGGTTTTCTGGAATGCATGGGGATGCTTCCTAGATCCTGATTTCATTTTCAAAGAGAAGCTTGGTAGACAGGATGAAGATGAGATGCTATCAAAAGAGTGCATCTTTGAGGGGACTGTGGGCTATAACGTGCTTTCAAGATGGGCAGTCTCAGGGTGTTGGGTGGCTCCTTGTTATGGTAGTACTTGAGTGGCCTTTGCCTTGGGATCATCAGTGTTTGCATATATGAAGACGCCCTTAAGTTTGAAGGTCTTCCTCCAGTCCAGCCATCTCTAGCCCTACACACTCCACCAGGGAGGTGGAGCAGAAGCCAGTTAATGCATAGTGAGACCTGGTGGATCCACCCTGATGGTTATTATGCATCCGGGTGTTTATTTGATTACGATGACAAAATAAATGCATTTACTATGATGAGAGAGGGAGAGCAGTAGATGTTCTTAGTCTTCTCTGTTCAACAGCATTTCTGTTTTCAGGAAAGTGGGAGAAGGTGACTGAGCAAAAGGGACAGAAGTGCATCCCTCCACGCATTTCTAGGTTTTATTACGGGGAATAAGTATTTCAGTTTTTAGTGCTTATTTTTGGTGTATTTCAAAGATGTGTTTTCAGTTTGTAGGATCAAGGTCCACGCAGGAGGGATGAAATTCAGGACGCTTTAGTGAAGATAGTTACATGTAGATAGTTCCAGTACAGCAGGTACTTAGGATCTGGAGAGCAGCCCCACCAGGAGCAGCCTGCTTGCTGCTCAGCCCATTCTCAACTGTCACTTCCAACCTCTCAGGCACCCAACATTCCAATCGCATCATCACTCCAACATTCCATGCAGCGCACACACAAACACACTGGCTGAGCAGGGGATGTAAAAGGCATAACAAGAACATGAGTAGGATACTACACAGTTGTATCCTAACCTTTGGATATTAGTGTCAGCCCTGCCGAGTTTCCCAGATCTGTGCATTACTATTTGCTCAGTCCAATTTTCTTTGCATTTTGGGGCTTGTAGTCTTGTTTGTATCATTGTAAGACCAGGACTGCAAGTGTCAGGAAAAAAAAGGCACAAAAAGGCTGGACCAGTTTGTTACACATGGGCCTGGAAACCTTCACAGGTATGAGTGTGACTGTGTTTATACAGCTTCCCCACACACACACAAGATACACAAGAATGTGTTCTGCATGAGTTTCCAAAACATGTTCCTTTGATTGCTGTGCATATTGTGACATGATTAATTTATTTAAAAGAGGAATACTGCGGAATGTGTAGTGGTCTCCACCAAGGAAGTCAATTCACCAAAATGCCAGGAGTAACGGAGAGATATCTCATGCCATTTGACATTTTCTTTGATTTACACACACATACTTACACATACTAAAACATCCACACGCTCTCGCGCACATAAACACACTCTGACCCGCAAGCATGCATACAATATACATTTAACAGCATTTTTTACTTACCTTAGCTTCCAGATAGGGTCATATTCTTGCTAATGGACTCCATTTTATTACACTAATAGTAATAATATTATTCACTATTTGTATAATTTAAAAAATGACAGAAACCAGGCAAGTGGAGCTCCAACCAGTGCCCATAGGGAAGAGCTGTCCCTGTGTTCCAGGCACTGATTTTGCCACCCCTGAGGCCAGGGGTAACAAAAGCAGTGCCGGGGGTATCAAGGAGCAAGACAGGGTCGACCCCTAAAAGGCGTCCATGGTCTCCACGTGTATGAAATGGGCCTCTCCCTCACACACGCTCAGCGACTCCTACACTATCACTGAACTCTGTCTGGTTTGCCAGACTATTAGAGGCCTCATTTACAAGGCCTCTGCACCACCCGAAAGTCACTTTTTTATGATGTTCCAGTGTCGCACATTGCAGTGCCACAACTACAAGGCCACGTAAAGCCACCCTGCGTGACTTTTCATGCCCTTGTAGATATGGTGTGAGGCAACGCAGCACAAGCCACTGCGTTGTCTCACACTGCGATGGGGAGGTGTGTCATGGGTGTTACGGTGGGTGTTCCCACGTAACTCCCATGGCATTCCCAGATTTACAATGTACTGTAACCTGGGAATGTGTCAAAAGCCTACGCCTCCTCAAGTGAGGTGTAGGGGAGGTGCAACAAGGAGAAATAACTTTATCTCTCCTTGTTTTTTTCCCTCTTTCTATGTGTGCTGCATTCAGCAGCACACATAGAAGGCGGAAAATGCCTCCATTGATTGGTTTTGAGTAGAAAGGTTTCTTTTCCTGCACAAATACAATCATTCCTACAACGCAGACACCCTTGCACCATGCCTGCCATTTTCTTTTGCCATAGGGCAGGATGGATTGCAGCGCTACCCTATGGTAAAATATTGTGAGGCCCCAAGTGTACACAAATTGGTTATGTTGAAATATTGTTTAACACCTTGGGTGCTCCTGACGAGCTGAGCTCATCATGAGGCACAGTGGCGCTGTGCTCCTGATGAGCTGAGCTCGTCATGAGGCACAGTGGCGCTGTGCTCCTGATGAGCTGAGCTCGTCATGAGGCACAGTGGCGCTGTGCTCATGACGAGCTGAGCTCGTCATGACCGCCACGGCGCTCACACGCAGGGATAATTCCCCTGCTGTGCTGAACATTCTGTGGAAACGGGCGTGGTCATGACGAGCTCAGCTCGTCATGAGCACTGCGCCACCATGCAGCAGGACGAGCCGAGCTCGTCACAAGCACTGTGGTGCTGCGCGCGGCCCCCCTCCGCCCCGCGCCGCGGAGGAATTAGCCACTTAGCGAAGGGGTTAAGAAACCAATACCTGGGCACAGTTGGATGCCATTCGGCCAATCTCTGTTCAAATATTATGACTTTTTCCAGGGTGGTCAACCCTGCCCACGTGGTGGTATCGGGTGGAACTTTTATATATCATGCCTACATATGATTAATTTGTACCCCTGCATTCTTTAATTGCTGAACCGTGATCCTTACAGCATGCTCCCACCCACTTTTCTATGTTTCCCATGCCTGCTTGGAAATGGTGCTGCTGTTATCTGCATATTCATAGTTGCCAAGGAGCACACACAGGAAAGGGGGTACAATCTGCAGAAGATGTGCACCTACTTGGCAAGGGTAAGTAGGAAGATGAACAGGTCATCTCCCCTCGGTGCAACAATTTAATCCGAAGTGGGGACCATCATTTCCTGCCTGAGGCTACTTTAGAAACCATTCGATTGGTGTATTTTGGTACCAAGCCCTCATCTTGCAAGAATGGAGGTAGCTGGCCAAGTTCTGACTTGGCAGAACTCTCACTGGTGTTTGGTGCCCATGCCAGCAGATGCTTTGAGCTACACGTATGTTTATCAGCTGAAGGGGTTTCCATGGCATTAGAGCGGTGTGTTGCCCTGCTCAAAGAGAAATTCCCTATACATGCCAATAATGCACTTGAATCTGCAGGATCTCCATAATCTGCTCAAGAATCTTTAGTGCCGGGTCTATCGCATTTTTGGCTGAAACTATTTTAAATCACAAAAATATTTGCCCCTTTTATGCAACCCCTGTACTGAATATGGATACCTTGAAAACATGGTCGGGCTAATATTTGTTAGCAACCAGGTTATCCTAGAATATCTCTTGTCCCATTTCTTCATCTCATCTATGCGATTCGATGCCCTGTGCATCCTGGGTGGGCCTTGTTTACAGTAGCCTGCTTAGTTACCACAATGCCATGTTTAGGATTTGGCAAGAGTGGGAAGGGATAGGCACCAGGTAACCCACTGCATAGGTACACAACCAACTTCACTTCTTCCATTATACTATGTCCCTCACTCTGCATCCTGATGATATATCACAGCCATTGCTTACTTGCTGAACTATGTCCCCATCAACAGTACATCTTTTCTGCGCTCCTCCTGGTGCCAAATCACACACATCCCCAACATACAATGGTCCCCTATCTCCGCCACTTGTAGATGTCTTCAACCAATATCCTCACCGTCCTAATCTCCCCCTGCCCTTTCTTTTCCTGCTCAGCTCTGTCCCCCCGCTGTTCATGGACCACTTTGTCTGCCTCCCTCGTCTTCCAAATGCTGTGGCCCTGTTTTCCTTCTAGGACCAGATACAGATCTGCCTTCTGCTCCCCATCTTTAATGCACCAGTACGAGTGGTACACACTTTAGAGCCAAAAATAACAGGATGTGGTAACTCTCTAAAACTTCTAGCATGAAAGACAAAGTCAGGACGTCAGGGCCAGAGATACTGTCTCCGTGCGGCTTCATCTGCTGCTAAGAACACATGTGAGAAAGCGCGTTGTATATGTTATGTAGTGAGGCTGGCCGGAAGGATGTGTCATTTCATCAATTTGGTTTACAGTGATCTCTTGCCCCCTCCTGCAGGGGGGTCTTAGGACCTTACAAAAAAATATACAACTGAGATCCTAACGCAAATAAAATGTGTCACTTTGCAACTATCCCGTGGATCTGGTGCTGACAGCGCGCACTTGGACTGTGTGGACACGTTTGAGTGTAGGGCCCCTGGGAGTAGCAATGTTTGAATTGTGTGAACCAGGGTTTTAAGGGACGTGGTGCGGGTGCGGCAACATGGGCGGCTCTGGGCTCATGGCGGCCCTGGGCAGGGAGCGTAGGTAGGGGGCCCGGGAAGAGGGGGTCCGGGCGGGGAGTAGTGTGGAGGCCAGTGAAGAGGGGGGGGTCAGGGTGTTCGGAAGTGGAACAGAGGGGCCGCCAAATCCCTGCCAGGGGCCACCACGCAAATATGTCTCCATCCTCAGAGGAATATTATATTAAGGATATATATTGGCGTGGTGGCCGCTGGGGTTTGATGTCCCTGTGCAGGTGCACAGCTTGCACATGCCTAAGGCCGCCCATGGTGGCAAATATTCATTTGTATAAGAGATAAGGCAGGTAGCATACTAATTATTATGCTACCCCTTCTGTAATATGCCTTAATTGGCAGATCTCCAACACACAGGGACGCTTGTGCGGGAATTGAGATTTTGATCTCTTATCTGATCACCTAGATACCTATCTCATTGAGTCCCTTTTTGGATCGGTTATTGACTGTCATTGAGTAAAAGGCAAACCCACATAGGTTAAATCAACCCCATAGACTGACACAACTCTAAAGAACCACTTACAACTGTAAAGTTTAAAGGTTTATTATAAAACCAAAATCAGTTGCAAATACAAGCACCTCAATATAAGGTTCAACAGGTATACAGGTACAAGAAGGAACATGAATTCCCTAAGAAACCTCAATCTACAGAAGAAAACAATCAAAACTAATTCAAAAATCAATAAGTTGAATATCATTGACACAAAGTGGATCTGAAGCGTCATTTACAGAAAAGAAATGTAACAGGTTAAGCTGTCCCTACTCTATGCTAGATGACATCCCTACTCAGCAAGTTCTTTACCTAAAAAGGTGTCAGCCGTTGACTTCCGAAGAAGCGCAAACTCTCTTAGTCTCAGATGGAAACCTATGTCGCATAGCAGTACCCTTTCTGCCTACCCATCCGCTCTCTAAGGGTCCTCAGGCCATCTGCTCTACCTCCTCCCCGGGGTGCTGTCCCTAATACAAAATCACAGTATGGGTGGAACGCCCCTTTGAGACGCCCACCACGTACACATTTCACGTGGTCCTGCTTCTGGTTTTTTCCATAGTTTTGTTTCTTTGAATCGTCTGTTAAGTTGACCTTGCTTCCCAGGCGCCATCTCCATCGTGCTGGTACCCCCATGACATTCCGGTCGACTCCTCCGGACCAGAGCCTATCTCCTCAAACAGAGCTCTATTCATTACATTTGTGATTGGTACCCCCCTCGCACCTGGAAACAGACACTTCGAAACAGGGCCCCAAATTCCAAGCTTCTCTTATCTCACTAGGCCGTAAAACTTCGACCAGCATTGGCAATTTAATTTAACGAGACTTTTGACTCTTGGCTCGCACGTGCAGATCAAAGCTATCCCCCTATCTCTCCAAGCCCACTAAATTATATGCAGTGGACTGCACTCTGTGAACTCTTACTTCTTTAGCTTAAAATAACATGTTAACACACCACTCTATAATTATACAAAACTCTTCTATAAGATATGGCTTTTAGCACACACATATATATAATAAGCAAATCATTGAATAATATCGAATCCATGTTGCATAAAAGATACAATGATACCCTTTCGTTCTTACACAGTGCTATGTGGTCTGCACGTTTCTTCATTTTACATTTCATCTCTTTCTCCGTTTAGTAACTGCATACATGAATTCTGTTTAGCACATTCTAATGTTCCTAAGCATTTTCACACATTTCTACATTAGCCCACTATGTATACGGGCCTTTCTAATTCTAATAACACTCTAGAGTAAATACAGATACATATTCTCATTCCTTAAGTTACATAAGCTAACTTTACGCTACAGGCTTGTAAATATGATGCAGACATAATTTTCATTCAAATTGCGCTCTCTCACTTGCATTCCCTTGCCCATTCTGCATCTCTGTTGTATGTTAGTGAAGCTTGGCGAACCGTTTCTCAGTGTACAAAAACCAAAGTATTGGGCACTATTGGGGTGGTAGAGAGAATTGATTATTGATAGAGTTTAGTGGGCTGACAGGGACCCAGAGACCCCGGGGGAAAGAGGAAAGAGACCCAGAGGTCGAGGACACGAGTGGTGGGCTCCTCCTCCACCGATGACAGAGTCGCGGCTGCTGGCCACACCCCCAGGAGGGCTGTGGCGACACTAAGTGGGTGCTGGTTTTAGGATGAAAAGGGTACAGGAGCAGAGAGGACTCTCAGGCAGAAAGACTCTAGGTGGTCCGTAGTTAAATCAGACTTCTAGCCCGACGGGTTAAAACGATACAACGGTAACTCACACACAGGGACAGTGAAAAAGGGAAGTCTAACCTCCGGGTATATGTTATAAATGCGAGCCTTCAGTCTGACGGAGTAAGAAAGTGGCTTTTATTTTTGTTTTGGAGATACTCATTCATTTAAGAAGCAGATGGTTTTAAATGCTTACATTGGTTTTAAATACTTAGGGTCATAATTTGACCAGAGGAGCCCGAGCAAACAATTTACATCTAATTTCCTGTACAAAGCATTTATTATTATTTTGGACTGCTGAAAGGGGAAAAGAAAGAAAGGAAAATATCAAGATGCAAGGTCATTCATTTTCCAAACCCCTTCCAATAAAGTATGTTGTTAATATGGACCAGGAAGTACGGCCAGTATGCTGAGATTACCCCAACGAGTAACTATGAGTGAATCAGGTGCGTGGAGTACAGGCCTCCAGGGTTCATGGACGTCATTTAGGGATCACCAGGGGTTGCAGCTGCGACCCTGGGCTTTCCACCTGCTACCCCTGGCACTGCTTTTGCGACTCCTGGCCTCGGAGGTGGCAAAATCAGTAACGGGAACAAAGCAGCAGCTCTTCCTAATGGACGCTGGTTGGAGCTACACTTGCCTGGTTTCTGTCAAATTTTTTATTAGACAAATAGCGAATAATAGTATTCACTATTAGTGTAATAAAAAATGGAGTACATTAGCTGGCATATGACCCTATCTGGAAGTTAAGGTAAGTACAAAAGATGCTAATTGTATATTGTATGCATGCTTGCTGGTGGGAGTATGTTTACATGCGCGAGAGTGTGTGAATGTGTGCACGGATGAAAATCCATAAAGTCCACCCCCCCTCCCCGTTCCTCTCCTTTGTACCACTTCCCACTACTAACATACCACATGTATTTTGTAAAGCACACTTATCACCCGCTGGTCTCAGGGTGCTCAATAACAGATGTTTATTGTTCCCCAACTCAATGGTATTCATTTTAACAACCTCAGATGGATGAAAGGCTGAGTCGAGCCACCAAGATTTGAACCTGTGATCATGGGTTGAACACAGGCAGCTTCAGTGAATGCATGAGCCCACTAAGCCACCAGACCCGGCTACTCACCTGGTGTTGTTAGGTCTCGACCTGCCAATGCGCAAGCGCATTGCAGCTCAAGACCTATAGAGTTGGATCACGATAGCCTACCAAGGGGCTTTGGCAGGCGGATTACATAGAGTGCATGTGCCCGTGCATGCGCTTGCCATTTGCTCCCCGAGCCGCCTCTCATCATCGCATCAGACCCGCCACAGCAATGCAGAGAGCTTCAGATTTCAAAGGAATGCTCTCCCCCGCCCCCTCTGCGCAATGCCAGGGCTTGCCATTTCACGCGCTCCGCAGAATCAGCCCTCCTCCGAAGAATTGTTTTTTCAATCCTACAACGTATTTGTAGTTGATCTAGAGTCGGCAATGTTTGCTCAGTACATCGCTGTAGCAACACATCTTTAGAAGCTCATCCAGTAGAAGTGCTTTTATTCTTGTTCATTGTATGCTGCTTTCCTTAATAATTCGAGCAGCATTATTAATTATGTATACCATCTCATTGTTTCTGTTCCCCTTCATTTTTGTTTCACAAATTAGCTTTTCTTTCACCAACTTTGGAGTCGTGTGATACTCCTGTAGGTAGGTTGCGCGGTGTGATATTTACATTTACCTTTCGACTAGAGTTATCTTTTTTTAGATGTGTGAAATGCAACACAATTATTGTTGTATGGTTATCCTCTGTTGTCCGCATTTGAACGCTCGCTTACACAACTGATTTGTATTCAAAATGTATGCTCAGTGCAACAGCCTGGCAGGAAATTAACCTTTTCCAGTGAATATGTTCTGCCTGTAGCTTTTTCGATCCTGGAAATAACACCCAATGACTATGGGCGCCAGTTTGCACAATTTACACTCTGCGGTACTGATCAGCTCTGCCAGTGCTTCTACGTAATTTCTTACTATCACCAGATTTTTGTCTCCACTAAAACATTTTCTCCCTTTTCTAGGCTTTAACATAATTTGTGTTTCATCCACAGCCTTTTGGCTCAAAGTGCGACAAGAATCATCATATTACTCGGGGCTTTAAGTAGGATGAAAAAACTGGGTGGAGTCTCTCAAAGGGGCGTGGCGAATGTAATTAAAGGCGTGGCTTGAACATGTAAGCTAAAAATCTGTTGCTCGCATAGTGTGCCGTCCGACTTGTATTTTGCTGATTCTTTCTTTGCATCCAGATATATGATACAGCAAGTAATATCACACCTACAAGAAGTCAAGACAATTGACTTTGTCAATGGTTGTTAGTTGTACACGATAAATAATCAGCATGTATTGCTTATTATTCTGTGTGTTTCACAATCACTACTCACAGTTCCTTGTATGTCTGTTGTCCATTTTCTGTGTCACTGTCTGTATTGTGTTAGGATGTTGTACTTTCTAAGTGTCTGAGGGCCCAATATTTATTTTTCCAGTATTTTCGTCTTGTATGTCTGTTGTCCATTTTCTGTGTGTCACTGTCTGTATTGTGTTAGGATGGTGTACTTTCTTAGGGCCCGAATCGGTATTTATGAATCGGAAAACTGTATGTAGCTAAAAAATTGTTTTAAAATACCGAATCGGTAACAGTCGGAATCCTGACTCAGTAAATACCGATTTGGTAATTTCCGAATCGGTATCACCCATTCAACTCTATGGGCCTCCAGGCCCATAGGAATGAATGGGAGATACCGAATCGGAGATTACCGAATCGGTATTTACCGAATCGGTAAAATCCGATCTCGTGTATTCGAATATAAGACATGTGAGCCAGTCAACCAATCAGGGACACCCACCACACCCCACAACAAAGCAACTGAGAAATCAACTAATCAGATGCAAGTACCACACCCCAGTACCTGGAGGTGGCCACACCCATAAAGATGCAGAGCCACAGAACGTTTTGGAGAGCTGGAGGGGAGACAGAGGAGCAGGCTGCACTGAGCCCAGCAGAGCATCACCATGGAGTCCCAGGAAGGCCAGAAGGATGGAGGTTACAGAAAAAGAAAGCTAAAATTCAGCACAACTGAGCTCCAGGTGCTGGTGGAGGAGGTAGTGCAGCATTACAGCCAGCTTTTTGGGAGACAGTCCCTGCAAGTAGCAGAGTCTGTCAAAAGAAACACCCGGATGGCGATCCAGAGCAAAGTAAATGCTCTAGGGATCACACATCGTGAAATTGAAGACATCAAAAAAAGGTGGTATGATCTGAGGATCACCACCAAAAAGAAGATTGCAACCCAGAGGAAAGAATCCTCAGCCACAGGTGGAGGGAAGAGCCGTGCACCAAGCCTCACTGAACTGGAGCAGCTGGTGGAATCCACCATGGAGCAGGAATGCATACACGGGATTGGGGATGCTGACAGCTCAGCCAGAGCTGCAAGAAAGAAAGGTAAGATGCATGAACATGAATCCCCACCCATTCCCTGGCCCCCCTTCCCAATGTGGGTGACTCAATCACGATCCAGAACACATGTCAGTACTCACCAGCAATGCATCATGGTAGTCGTAGTCATAAGAACATTCATCAAAGCAGCCAACACAGAATTCTGCATGCCATGCCGCATTCCCCATACACAAGCAGTTGAGGCTTAGGAAATTGTGAGATAGGAATGAGTGTAATGAAGACACACAGGGGATCATTGTCCATGTCTGCCCACAGGAGAGTCATCGCGCAGTGCAGCGCAGGGAGGGGAGGCGAGTGCACCAGCAACGGCTGCGAGGGAGAAGCCTACAGACACATCAGTACCCAACACTGTCCCTGAGGACACTTCCACAGCGCAGGCACCCACAGCATTGGAGGAAGACACCACAGAACAGCCACTGTCACCCCTGCTGTTTGAGACACAGACTCCAGCAGCACCTGCAGGTGCCACAACACCAAGCTCAGGGTCCTGTGCATTTGAGGCCAAGGAGGCAGGACATTCCACCACTCAGGATCCTAGCAAGCTCTGATGAGGAAGAGGTGGAGGTTCACACACCTAGCACTCCACCACTGGCTGGCAACGCAGGGCAACATGGGTCATCAAGATCTGTGTGTGCAAGTGGCCGTGGTCGTAGGGCACGTGAGCGAGACAAGGGGCATGATATGCAGGGGGTCTTTGCTGGTTTGGAAAGCACTATGGTGAGGATCCAGCGCATGCAGGCCAAAGGGATCATGGCAGTGCACAGACAGGTGCGCATCCTGAACAGCAGGATGTCAAACATTGATCGGGGGATATGCTCCATGGCCCTAGGAATGGAGTCCATGGCAAAAGGAATGGAGTCCATGGCAGAGGGGGTGAGGGAAATGGGTGTGCGCATGGGTTACCTCTGTGACAGGCAGGAGAGTGACCAGACAGAAAGGTGCAGGAATAGGCACGAACTTAAGCAACTGAATAAGTCCATCAACCGTCTGGCACCTGCAACCACCCTACTATGCCGCCGGCACCACTGCGCAAGTTGACCCCCTGCCCCGTAGCTCCCACAACATAATGCGTAAGCACAAACATTAAAAAATAATCCTGAACAGAGGACAGGTCACAGTGATGGTAACTTTGGCCACCCAGTGTGAAAAATGGATTTTATTTGTTTCATGTGGTCTGGAATATGTGAAGTGCAGTAGTGCATATTAAACTGAGTGCTTCAAGAACTAAACATGCCTGTGTCTCCTCACTCTATTAGAAATATCTGGTTGTGATTTCGGCACGTCTCAGTCTCCCATCTGTTGCTGGCGCTGCTCCTGCTGCATTGTGATCGGCTTGTTCTGTCCCATCATCTATGTCCTCATGATATGTGAGTTCTACCTCTGTGCCCTCCTTGGTGGCAAGATTGTGCAGCATGGCGCAGGCCGCAATAATTTTGCAACAGATCATTGGTGTGTACTGGCGTGCACCTCCACTCTTATGGAGGCACCTGAATCTGCTTTTAAACAGTCCAAAAGTGCGTTCCAGCACGCAATGTGTTGTTCTGTGTGCCGTGTTGTAACGCCTTTCACTCCTGGTGGATGGATTCAGGTAGGGTAAGAGGACAAATGAACGCAGGGCATATGCACTGTCACCTGTGTGGAAATTGAAATTATGATTAGTCACATACTCATGATTGATCCTTCTGCATTGACTATAAGGGTGTCTCACACTTATTTACCTAGCAGGTATCCATCCCCGAAATCACCAGCCACAAGGCGTCTGTATATCCCACTATTCTGGAAGATAAAGGAGTCGTGGCTACTCCCTGGAAATTTGGCAACAATGTCGGTAATTATGTTGGCAGCGTTGCAGCTCACCTGCACATTGATTGAATGCGTAGACTTCCGGTTTCTATAAATGTGTTCTGTTGCTGCAGGTGGGCATAGTGGGATGTGGGTCCCATCGATACAGCCTATGATGTGCAGGAACTGTGCAAGTTGGTAGAAATCAGTTTTGGTCTTTGCTAGTTCAGCAGGTGTGTCAGGGAATTCAATGTAGTGTCCCATCCTCTGCATCATGGAGTCAAGGAATTTCCGGAAGAAACGTGACAGGCAGCTCTGGGACACCCCACCTACCGCAGCAATCACATGCTGGTAACTCCCAGAAGCAAGAAGGTGTAGGCAGCACAGCACCTGCACGTGGGGTGGGATGGCGTGTGCTCTTGGGGTTGGGTGTTCCAGATATGGGTGGAGGTCTCTGATCAAGTCCAGGATGGTTCTGAGGTGGAGTCTGTACCTTTGCAGGATCTCAGCTTCAGTCAGTTGGAAGAGGGTGATCCTCTGCCTATACACCTGCTCCTCCCTTAGCCAGACCCTTTCTCCTGCTGCCTGTATCTGTAGCTGCCTTGTCATTACGTAGAAAGCCACCATTGTGGTTGCACTGTTGCATTTTGGGGCCTTCTTTTATATCCTGTTCCTGGTTACCACCTGCTTTCAATCCATGGTAAAAACCGACTCTTAAATACCGATTTTCATGGTATCCGGTATTTTTTGGGTTTCCTACATCTCGATATGCCATTTTTACCATGTCTTATTTACCGATTCGGTAAATAAGAATTCGGTATTTTCCGATTCGGAAAATACCCTTTTCTTATTTACCGACTCGGAAAATAAGAATTCGGTATTTTCCGATTCGTGATCTACCGATTCGGTATTTTACCGACTGGTTTTTACCGATTCGGACACTTTTTTTCCACATACATCTCGATACTCTTATTCCGGTCGGTAAGGGCCGAAATTACCGATTTTCGGACGTAACCCACCGGTATTTGGCTACCTACATCGGGCCCCTAGTGTCTGCTGTACTTTGTGGGTTACTATCACTTTATTCAGGCTACGTGTCAATTTATTCATGCTCTGCGTGTCTGTTGTGCACCCTGAGTGTTTTTGTTTATTTGTAGTATATGTTTTTATGTTTTTATTAATGAAGAACTTCAACTGGAAACACTGTGCCCCACTAACATGATGGAACATTAGATCTTTGTCGCCAGAAATTGTTGTTTGATATGCAGTGAAAGTGACTGGCTGTGAATGTGATGGTATACATTGAAGGTATATTACGTTTAAATGTACTCTGCACCCATTTCATTTAATAATTTCGCAGTGTTACTGCCTTCTCTCATTGTAGAAGTCAATGTGCTCTCAGTTTCATTCTCTAAACAGTGTGTGAGTAAGAATACACACTCTTTGGTTGTGATTCGTACGTGGACACTGTCTACTATCTGTGTAATAACAGTTCTGTTGCTTGTTTTACTTTCATGCAAGAAGGGTGTCCAACGAGGGTTGGGATCCATGACACCCTTTAAGGATAACCACTATGTCATTTGCATTTATATCAATTAAATGCATATTTCTCATATGTGAATGGCTTGTTTAATTAGCGTGGCCGCGCTGGACTCTTACACAGTCTCCCCCCCTCGTGCAGCACCTCCCTCATTGACTTGAACCCCTTCATCTTTACCCTCATTAACAGCCTTGTTCTTTGACCGGCTGTAATGAATGGTTTGTCACTCGTGCACAGTGCCTATGGGGCCGCTGCACCTTGCTGCAGGAGCTCACACTCTTATAAAACGGTCCATGCCGTCCACCGTAAACTTCAGTGCGCAGCAGCTTTTCACCGTAGAATGGCATATTTTGTGAGTGTTTTTGTGCGTGTCGTGTTTACTGCGAAGCGTGTGCAGCGACGAGAACATACTTGTATGATAATGGTTCTCAGTTCCAGGCACAGACTTACTTTATCCGCGTACAAGGCGGTTTGCAAGAGTTAGGCCATTTTTTATTTAAACCCCTCGGGGACTCGTCAGAGCTGCTCCTCCACCCTCTCGCTCCACCCTGCGCAAACCGCGTCAACCATCTTTCTGCGAGATGAAAGAGTGTTGCACCTTGCCAGTGTGAAAGTTTCCGAATGCCCTGGGAGTTGGTGACTGTTGCTGCTCCTGCACTGTCGCCTTGTACACTGTCACAACAGACGAGAACTGTTTATTTCACGCATTCACCACCTTTGAACAGCTCAACCCACGACAGACACACTTCAGATGATGATTGTGACAAAACATGGTAGAGTTCTATGCCAGGCTTCACCTCAGGGGCAGTTTGTGTGCTCCTCTGCAATTCTGGCTTTGGTCTTTCCTCGTCATCTGCTGCTTGCCCATTCACATCCCTGCCCCCCCTTCTCTATGTTACTCTTCCAACAAACCCCAAATCCATCCACCAACCGCAAGTCCACCCTCCAACTCCACTCTCCAACTCAACCCTCCAACACCAACCTCCAACACCAACTCCACCCTCCAACTCCACCCTCACCCTCCCACCCTCTAACTCCACCCTCCAACCCCACCCTCAAATGCACCCTCCAACTCCACCCTCCAACTCCACCCTCCAACACCACCCTCCAACACCACCCTCCAACACCACCCTCCAACACCACCCTTCGACACCACCCTCCAACACCACCCTCCAACACCAACTCCACCCTCCAACTCCACCCTCCAACTCAACTCTCCAACACGAACCTCCAACAC
Organism: Lissotriton vulgaris; assembly: GCF_964263255.1. Taxonomy (NCBI): domain Eukaryota; kingdom Metazoa; phylum Chordata; class Amphibia; order Caudata; family Salamandridae; genus Lissotriton; species Lissotriton vulgaris. Next base: position 1,031,338,060 of record NC_141698.1, read on the forward strand.
CAACTCCACCCTCACCCCCCCACACTCCAACTCCAACCTCCAACCCCATCCTCAAATCCATCCTCAAATCCACCCTCCAACTCCACCCTCCAACTCCACCCCCCAACTCCACCCTCCAACACCACCCTCCAACACTAACTCAACCCTCCAACTCCACCCTCCAACTCAAACTCCACCCTCCGAATCCACCCTCCAAATCCACCCTCCAACTCCCCCCTCCAACACCACCCTCCAACACCACCCTCCAAATCCACCCCCCAAATCCAACTCCACCCTCCAACTCCAATTCCACCCTACAAATCCAACTCCACCCTCCAAATCCACCCTCCAACTCCATCCTCCAACTCCACCCTCCAACTCCACATCGACCCTTCAACTCCAATTCCACCCTCAAACTCAAATTCCACCCTCCGAATCCACCCTCCAAATCCACCCTCCAAATCCACCCTCCAACTCCACCCTCCAACACCACCCTCCAACACCACCCTCCCAATTTACCCTCCAACTCCAACTCCACCCTCCAACTCCACCCTCCAACTCAAATTCCAACCTCAAACTCCAAATCCACCCTCCAACTTCACCTTCCAACCCCACCCTCCAACTCCAACTCCACCCTCCAACTCCAACTCCACCCTCCAACCCCAAATCCACCCTCCAACCCCGACTCCACCCTCCAACTCCACCCTCCAACCCCACCCTCCAACTCCACCCTCCAACACCAACGCCACCCTCCAACTCCACCCACCAACTCCAAATCCACCCTCCAACCCCAAATCCACCCTCCAACACCAAATCCACCCTCCAACCCCACCCTCTAACTGCAAATCCACCCTCCAACCCCAAATCCACCCTCCAACCCCAAATCCACACTCCAACCCCAAATCCACCCTCCGACCCCACCCTCCAACACAAAATCCACCCTCCAACTCCACCCTCCAACTCCACCCTCTCTCCATTTATCGCCCTCCTCCTCAATCTACCACTCTACTGCCCTCACTCTACCGCCCTCACTCTACCACTCTACTGCCCTCACTCTACCACTCTACCGCCCTCACTCACTCTACCGCCATCACTCACTCTACCGCCTTTTCTAATTCCCTGTTCACTTCTCTTTTCCCGTACCGATCTGCTGCTCTCTTCCACCGCCTCCTTCTCTAGCTCCCTGTTATCTTCTCTTCTCCTGTGCCGATCTGCTATTCTTTTCATCCTCCCTCCTTCTGTAACTCTTGGTTCTCTTCTCCTGTGCCGATCTGCTGTTCTCTTCAAACCTGCCTCCTTCTTTAACTCCCTGGCCTCTTCTCCTGTGCTGATCTGCAGCTCTCATCCACCCCACCCCCTTCTTTAACTCCCTGGTCTCTTCTCTTCTCCCGAGCTGATCTGCTGCTCTCTTCCACCCGCATTCTTCTCTAGCTCCCTGTTCTCTTCTCTTCCCCTGTGCTGATCTGCTGCTCTCATCCACCCCACCTCCTTCTTTAACTCCCTAGTCTCTTCTCTTCTTCCCTTGTGCTGAACTGCTGTTCACTTCCACCCGCCTCCTTCTTTAACTCCATGTTACCTTCTCCTGTGCTGACCTGCTGCTCTCGTCCACCCCAACTCCTTCTTTAACTCTGTTCGCTTCTCTTCTCCTGTGCTGATCTGCTGTTCTCTTTCACTCCGCCTCCTTCTCTAACTCCCTGTTCTTTTCTCCTGTGCTAATATGTTGTTCTCTTCCACCTGCTTCCTTCCTTAACTCCCTGTTCTCTTCACCTGTGCTGATCTGCTGATCTCTTCCACCCGCATCCTTCTTTAACTCTGTTTTTTGCTCATGTGCAGATCTGCTGTTCCCTTCCACCACCTCCTTCTCTAACTCCCTGTTCTCTTCTCCCATACTGATCTGCTGTTCTCTTCCTCCCGCCTCATTCTCTAACTCCCTGTTCTCTTCTAATGTGATGATCTGTTCCTCTCTTCCACCTCCTTCTCTTCCTCCCTGTTCTCTTCTCTTCTCCTGTGCTGATCTGCTGCTCTCTTCCACCCCACCTCCTTCTTTAAATCCCTGTTCTCTTTTGCTGTGCTGATCTGCTGCTCTCTTCCACCCGCCTCCTTTTTTAAATACATGTTCTCTTCTCCTGTGCTGATCTGCTGTTCTCTTCCACCCACCTCCTTCCCTAACTCCCTGTTCACTTCTCTTCTCCAGAGCTGATCTGCTGCTCTCTTCAACACGCCTCCTTCTCTACCTCCCTGCTCTCTTCTGCTGTGCTAATCTGCTGCTGTCTTCCACCCCACCTCCTTCTTTAACTCCATGTTCTCTTCTCCTGTGATGATCTGCTGCTCTCTTCCACCACACTTCCTTCTTTAACTCCCTGTTCTCTTCTCTTCTCCTGTGCTGATCTACCTCATTCTATCTATCTATCCATCACCCTCACTCTATCTATCACCCTCACTCTATCACCCTCTCTCTATTTATCACCCTCACTCTATCACCCTCACTCTATCCATCGCCCTCACTCTATCCATCGCCCTCACTCTATCTATCGCCCTCACTCGATCTATCGCCCTCACTCGATCTATCGCCCTCTATCTATCGCCCTCACTCTATCGCCCACTATCTATCACCCTCTCTCTATCGCCCTCTCTCTATCCATCGCCCTCACTCTATCAATCGCCCTAACTCTATCGGCCTCACTCTAGCTATCGCCCTAACTCTAGCTATCGCCCTCACTCTAGCTATCGCCCTCACTCTATCTATCGCCCTCAGTCTATCAATCTGTCTATATATATATCTATCTATCGCCCTCACTCTATCTATCGCCCTCACTCTATCTATCGCCCTCACTCTACCTATCTATTTATCTCCCTCACTCTGTCTATCTATCTATCGCCCTCACTCTGTCTATCTATCTATCGCTGTCACTCTGTCTATCTATCGCCGTCACTCTATTTATCTATGTATCGCCCTCACTCTATCTTTCGCACTCGATCTATATATCGCACCACCACAGCATCACTCAAGGGCACCACAGCATCACTCAGAGGCACCACAACATCTCTATGCGCTACCACAGCATCACTGAACGCCACAGCATCACTCGTCGCCACCACAACATCTCTCTGCGCCACCACAGCATCAATCAGTGCAACAATTCAACAACTGGTTCAAATATGTTCTCTCAATGTTTCAAGCTTTATTACAAATGTCACAAAAATATGTTAATATTTCACTTCAGTTCTTGGATTTTCGTCACAATAAAATACACTGAACATAATCTTCACAAAAAGTATTTAGAAAAGTTTAAGCTATTGCCATTATAAATTACAATAACTTTTATTTAAGTATTAATTATTTTTAAAAAATATAAGCCATTTTTATTAGTAATATCAATACATGTAAGTCACGTAAATACAAAACATGTTGCATTACAAATGCTATAAGTGTCACATTTGCAAAGGTTACAAGTATTGGCATTGTAAATGACAAAGCTATTAATTTCACTATTTTCGAAACCAACACATATATATAAAATGTGTCATTTACAAGACCAATAGCTCCAACTTTCCTAATGCGAGACCTATTGCATTGCAAATGCTTGTTTTCTTTGTCTCAAGAACCGCTGCTAGAGGAGCTGAGGACTGTCCAGGACCACAAGAGTACATAATTACTTAGAAAAAAATTGAACTGTAATATATCACTACCTGTAATTGTGAAATATTAATAAAACTGATCAAGAAACATGAACAATTAGCATATTAGCCAACATTGTGTAAGTAATTATTCTCATTCCTGCAGAGGTGAGGTGAGCAACACAGGGTCCAAAGAGTCACAGGGCAGCCCTGGGTCCCAGTAGGTTGGAAGAATGTTCCAACGGGTGGGTTTCAGAATAGGGTCTAAAGGGGGAAGGGAGCAGTGCAAGAAGCAGTGCTGAGTGCAGGAGAAGCAACTGGCAGTAAGGGGGCATCAGCTTACAAACTCCCTGGACCCGCACACAATACCTGCAAACATTTAACCCTTGCTTGGAGGAGATGGTTTAATGTCCAGGTTAATCTCCACAGAATTTAGAAGTCTGTGAAAAATGCCAGTCGTTAGATCTGGAACTGCATCGTTAATACCTACTTTGTGGGGGAGTAATTTGCAATTTCAAGGGTCTTGTGTAACTTGTATTCATGGCACTAGACTTCACAGCAGTCTGGGTCATCAGGAAAGTTGATCCAGGTAGCTGGCAATGGCCACATTGGTCAGAACTATGGGTGGGTGATAAATTCAGCTCCACTGGCAGAGTTCAGAGAGGTTTGCCCACTCTGCGTTATGCTTGTAACTCAGCATTTCTTCTTGCGATTGAGAATTGGCGTCCCCTGGCTCGATTTTTGGGCACTAGGACGGCACCCAATGAGATTTCCTCAACACGGTCGGTCCCAGGTCGTTTGCGGAGAGAAAGCTGCCGCTCTAATAGAAAGTCTACTTGAGCGGCAGCAAAGAAGCAGTATCCTCTGGCGCGCTGCGTGGTGCCATTAGTGCTGATTTTGCAGCATGGAACAAGCTGCTGGCGCTAAAAATCAGCGTGACATGTCGATTCTGCCAGCTTGCAGAACTCCATGGAATCTCGCTGAGTTTTCATGGAACTCTGCAGAATTCCGTGGAGTGAAACTCCGCAAGTTCCGCCCACCCCTAGTCAGAACACAGGAGTCAATTATGATTACACAAAAAAAGGTTCTTGTGGTCAAGCTTCCCAAAAGGGAAGGAAAACAACGGGGCAGAGGAAGTATGTGTGTTTCTGTAGTCAGTCCCATGTCCCATTTATTTAAAGGATGAAAGCCCTCACCCACCCTCTGGTGGCATTCTTCATCATAGACCTCTCTTCACAACGCAATTTCCAGAGATGGTGGTGTGTGCTACATGCTGAACCTAGGGGAGCTCTTGAGCTGTAGGTTCTGCTTGGTGATAGGTGTGGATATTACTAGTAAATGAAATAGCAGCAGAGGGAGAAGACAGTTAAAAATACCTCTTCCTGGACTCTTGCTAATATATTTCTGTCCTTAACAGGTCGAGGTTAAAAAAAATGAAGTACGATTCAACCCACAAACAGCTGTCAACATGTTTCTGCTACAAAAACCCTGAATGCAGGTGTAGAGTTATTCATCAGGACCAATGATGTCTTCTGCAAAGCGAACAACATGAGGAAAGCATAGAAGTATACAACCAGTAAGAGCTTGTGAAATGCTTCATTTACTTGTTACAGAGCCCAATTCACTTTGGGTCCAAGCCTCAACTGGGCTGCTATAGGTAGGACATGGATGGGATTAGCTAAATTCTAGTCTGTTTCCAATGTTGCTCCAGGCCAGCAGCATAACAGGAGTATTTGGAGAGTGAACATTCACCTCCATAGAAGATACTGACAGGAATGGACGTTCATTGTTATCCTTCTCAGTGGTACTCATTTAAACAACCTGAGAAGCATGAAAGTCTATGTGAACCTTTTGAAATGTTAACCTACGACCATGGATCAAGCATGGATCAGTGGAGTGGATGCATTATTCCACTGAGCCCCCAGACTGGGCTTCCACTAGACGCTCAACCACACATGTATTATGTGATTACCTTCACAATGTTATTAGAGATGAATAAATAAAAGTAATTTAGCATAAATGTATCACAAGTCGCTCAGATGTGTACTAGCAAAGTGACTGAGTAGAAAAGAGGGTTCCCTGGACTTCAAAGGAAGGGTCAGTTAAGGCCTGCGTCTTTTTAAGACACAGATACAACAAATCACCTGTTGAATATCTCTGCAATATCAAGGTACCAACTATGTCTAAGGTGCAAGCCTAGAGAGAAACTGCTCAGCAGGGGTTTAGTAGGTTATTTGACAGTGCCAACCTCACCGACACTGAAAGAAGGCGGGCAGGGCATCAATGGAAGAATAGAACAAAATGTATTCTAAAAAGTATAGGGACAATTCTTAAAGGCTTTTTGGCCCTACTTATACATTTGCAAGTGGCAATGGCTTAATTTACTCCTACCAGGAATTTACAAATGGAATCCTTGTAGTCAAACATGAGTATACTACTGCAGAATTCTATCCAGTGCAAGGGGCTGGAAGTGAGCAGGCCAGATTATAATACGTCTTGCATGCATGGGAATGCCAAAAACGTGTACATTTGGGGGCATTCACAAAAGTCCAGCTTTTTTCACATATAAAATGGCGAGAGATATACTCCCCTTCCAGTCTAGGAAGAGGAACAAATCATTCCCTGCTTTGGTGAGAGTGTAGAGGAAGAGCTTTCTCCAAAAATATTTTTTTTTCACAGTGGAGGAAAGAATTGTGCTTCTGCATATCGGGCTCCATTATACTGTATGTAAAATTATGCAGAGTAGAAACGATAATCTGTTGAATATGCCATATGACACTCGCAGTAGTACACCTGGAAACCTAGGCCAGTGCAGCTTTCAGGCACACTACTGGGAATGCCTGTAAATTTCAAAAAGTAGTAAATCTGAATCTAATTGTAGGAGTGCTTTTATTGGTGCAGTTTTTTACAACCTTTTCAGATGTTACCTACAATGACACTACTGAGGTGAGCCACTGGGACCAATATACTTCCCAACTTTATAGAAAAATTTAGAAGATTTGACACAAGGTCTCTTTACACTCCGGACAAATTTTTGGAATGCCCCTTCTACGCATCTGAGAAATACGATGTTGGCCTTCACCCCTGCTGCTTTGCTGAACTCGATTTTGTTTGCTGTAGGACTCTGTGCATTTTACCATTGCTAACCAGTACTAACATGCCTCTGATTTCACCTCAAAACACAGTAAAATTGGCTTACACACAATTGGCACATTTACCCAGGGACTGCAAATTAAATGCTTCTAGTGGGCCTGCAGCACTTATTGTGCCACCCACTTAAGTAGCTCTTTAAAATAAAATATACCATTGCAGCCTGTTTTAAACCGCCACTTCGACTTGGAAAAATAAGCCTCTTGTCATGTTTAAACCTCCTTTTTTATTAATATAATTCATCTCTAAGGTTGGCCCTAAACAGCCCCTAGAGTAAGGTTTATCATATTTAAAAAAGCGTACATGTACTTTAAAGTTATACATGTCCTGCCACTGAATAACTCTCAAATTTGTTTTTCACTATTGCAAGGCCTACCACTCCCATAGGATAACATTGGGTTACCTTATTACATTCAATAAGTGATAACTTTTGAATGTCATGCTCCACCTCATCACGGATGACGCCCGTAAAACCATCATCTATGCTCTTGTTATGGCAAAACTGTTCATAGCTTTTTAGGCCTACCGGTTTTCCTAATCCAACTTTTCCAAATTATCCAGAACTCTACTCTACTGCTTGCCTCATCTCGAATATTCCGCCTCGTTCACCAGTGTCTCCTTACCTGCAGCATCTTCACTGGCTTCCTTTCTTCAAGAGAATCCAGTTTAAGGAACTTACTTTTGTCCTTAGAGTCTTTAGTCATAAAGCCTTACAACCAGCTGAGAACTGAGAGGTCCAACAACCTCAAGTTGCTAAATGTTCCCCACATACACAAAGCCAGAAGAGGCGGACCTTCCTTCCTGTATCTGGCCTCCAAATTGTGGAACACATTGCCACTTAGTCAGCTCTGCAGCCCCTCTGAATCTGTCTTCAGACTCAATCTCAAAGCCTTTCTGCTTTCTCACAGTTGTGTAATCTTTAGTTACCCCACACTGCATTGAGCTTTCCGCTAGCACCGTGACACCTCTGTGGCGGTAGCAGATCGCTCTAAAAATGACCTGATTTGTATTGAGTTAGGAATGTCATGTTTAGTGTCTGAGGAATTGTAATTTAAAACATTATTTAATGGTAAAGATGGATTTTAATTCACAATTCTGAAAATACCACTTTAAAGAGATTAGACACAACACAATAGGGTGACCCAATATTCCCACAAGACACTGGGTATGATGAACATTAATGAAACACGGTGTCTCCAAAAGGAAATATTCAAACTGCAGTTACTTCTTTTAGGGAAATGGTAACCATATATCCATTTCCTAGCACATAATACTCAGAACTTAACAAAGGAAAAGGATTTCTACAGTAAAGATTGCGGCTAGGCATATTTCTTTATAGCTTAACCTGATTTTTATTAATCATATAGCATAGCAATCACATAGGTCAAATAAAATGTACTTCGCTGTTGTCAGAGTCAAACCGCCAAAAATTATTTTCTTAATTCCAGTAGTAATCCTAGACAACTTATGGGGACACCCAAATGTATTGCCTTTCTCAGATTTATGAAATGTATCTTCCAAAAAGAAGAAGCTCATCAATCCATAGAGCAATTTATTTGGTTGTGGTGGTCACTTTGTCGATGTTTCAGGTTCTGTATGTCAGAAAAGTACACAAGAACCATCTTCAGGACAGTGTCGAGTTGAGCTATTCTGTTGACCTTATATATCCTAAAACAACCCAAAAACAACATATAAGAAAAAAATATTATTGGACTTGGCCCTTTCTGCGGGGTCATCCATGAACTTTTTGCCTCCCTCCAGTATTGTTTCTGACTTGTTTTTGTTGGTTTTAGGACTCTGGGCACTTTACTACTGCTGATCAGTGTTAAAGTGCATATGCTCTCTATATAAAGTGTTATGGTAATTGGTTGTCCATAATTGGTATGTTTGTCTTACTAGTAAAGTCCCTAGTAAAGTGCACTGTGTGTGCCGGGCTAGTAATGCAGATGCTACTAGTGGGACTGCAGCACTAATTGTGCCACCTACACAAGTACCTCTAAAAAGAGATCTCATGCCTGTCACTGCAGTGCCTGCGCGCAGTTTGTTAATTGCCTTGTTGTCCTGAAAAGTGCCCCACTTACCAGGCTTTACCTTCCCTTCCCTTTTTATGCACATCAGACACCCCTATAGTAGGCCCAAGGTACCCCCCTGAGAAGGGTGCAGTGTATATGAAAGGTAGTTCATGTAATGAGGTATGTACCATGTCCCGACAGAAAAAATGCCAAATTCCTTTTTCACTGTTGTAAGGCCATCTCACCCATAGGACCGAATGGGGAATGCTGTGAAAAAAAAAAAAAAAAAGTGGCCCATGTTTCCAGCATATCTTTCTATAGGCATAAGATGGAGAGGTGGAGTCAGTGTGCCTGAACTCCGAATTTAATAACACATCTTTTTGTGAAGACGGTTTTTAAATTGTGTGCTTAGAAACCACGTTTTTAAAAGTGGCTGGTTTCTTGTCTTAAACCATCCTGTGTGCCTCTGCCAGTTTGTATAATGACCATCTGGGTTTGGATGTGACAGGGTCTGGGAAGTGTCCTGACCCCAGGGAGGAGAAGGTGAGACAGCAAGGCTGACCTGCATTTGATGTGGGGGGGAAGGAATTGCCCCCTGGATGTGAAGAGGGCTATGTTGTTGCCACAAAGGATGACTCCACCTCCTGCTGAATGTCTGGGCCCCAGACCCTGACTATCAAAGGAAGAGGGTGGGCACTGGTCTGGTTTGGACCGAGGTCTGAGCCCCCTGCACACAAAGACTTCAAAGGCTTTTAGGGGTATAAGTGTAAGAGCTGGCACCCCTGAACTCAAGACTGAAATCCAGATTGAAACAGTATTGAAACTACTTCATGGTCAAGAGGAACCTCTGCCAAAGAAGAACTTCTGAAGAGACTGAAGAAAAGGACTGCCCTTGCTGTGTGTTCTGGATCTGGCCTGCAGTTTGCTGATTTGACTGAGGAGAGGATAAGGAACTTTGCTGTGTGCTGTGTCCCCCTGCTTGAGAGGACTTTGCTGTGTGCTGTGTCCCCCTGCTTGAGAAGACTTTGCTGCGTGCTGTGTCCTGAAGTAATTTGTCTCCAAGGGCCCGAGGAGAGCTGGTCCCCTGTTGTGGAAACTCAGGAACATAAAAGCTTCCAAGAGTGTCTCAGCGACACTGTGTGTGTGTGCTCTTTGCACACCTGAGACTGCTGTGTAGTCCGTGGTGCTGTTTACGAGGTGACCCGTGACCGCATTTCCCCCGTAGCGTGAAACATCATCTACGCTGCTGCATAGCTGTTTGTGGCCTGAGCCGTCATTGTAACTGAGGCTGTGAGGAAAGATCACCCCTGCCGGCCCGAGCCGCAAAGTGCTAAAGAATTTCTTGAAGCTACGGAAGCCACGAGGTGAAAGGGATCGTGATCATTGTTTGTCTAAAGAAATCTGCCCAAGATCAGCATCGGTGTAGAAGGCAGTGCCATAACCCGTCCGGCTACAGTGTCGCCTAGCAACAGAACTGCAATGTGATTGGATCGTCCAGCAGGACGTCCGAGGAGTGGAGGGAGAGAGCCAGGCAGAGGACCTCCCAGGTAAGGCTTGGACTCTGACCGGAAGCCGCAAGCGTGTGTGGCCTGAGGGGGCATGCAGGAGGAGTACAGGAGTGCTCCGAGCTCTCTCCCGCAGCTCCGCATTAGACGTGCTGAGTCCCAGAGCAGACCATACCTGCCCAGCAGTCCGGGGGCCGCCCTTTTAAGCGCCTGACCGCTGTCTCTGATTGTTGGGGCCTAGTGGTGCTCGAGTTGACCGCATTTTTTCCTGCATTACGAACTGCCTGATTTATGCATTGTTGACCGCATTATTACTGCATTACGAACGACCTGATTTATGCATTATTGACCGCGTTATTCTTGCATTACGAACTGCCTGATTTGTGCATCACGTAACGCATTAGTGTGGCATTACGAACTGCCTGATTCTTGCATTCAAGACTGTCTTAGTACTACATTATGAACTGCATTCCGAACCGCATAGTACTCCATTAGTATTGCATTAAAGATTGTGAATTGCTCATTAATACCGCAAGAACCTACAAGTGATTGCTGGCCTAATAACCGGCAAAGCGAAATATTACGAATGCGCATACGTTGGATTTCTATTGTTTGGTCTAATCGTATTCCTTTTTATAAAGCTACCGCTATTTTTATGAAACCAGTGTGGTGTCCATATGTGGTGTTATCACTGTGTTACTGGGAGTGTGGTTGCAAATACTTTACACATTGCCCTAGAGATAAGCCTGGCTGCTCGTGCCAAGTTATCAGGGGGTGAGCAGGTGTTATCTAAGAGTGTGTCCCTCCTTTCCGTGACTAGAAGCAAGGGTACCTACCTCAGCCAACTTGAGACCCACAGTTCTAACAAATAATAATAACATAATATATAAAGATAGAGTGGAAAGAAGCACACCTAAAGAATCTAAGATGTGAATCAAATATAGCTACAAAGCAATACACCTATAGGGCCAGTGGTCACCATATGTGCATGACCAAAAAACATCACCTGACTGATATCTGTGGCGAACCTACGTACAATCAATAATGCAATAACCACATCTCAACGATTGAGCAGAATCTCAAAATCACTTCTCAGAGTCACTAAATCTAAATTCACAACTGTAGTTTAGTAGTATTGCCTATAATAAGACAGAAGCTAGTGCCAAACGGGACATATCCACCACTGAGAAATATATCCAAAAGAGGGTAAGTCCAGAGTTCCGTCATATAATGTGCTCACAGGCAATACAAGTGCAAACCTCGCAACACATGCTATAAATCAAGCAATCGAAGGTAAGTATGGCAATAATATGAAAAGATTACTAAAAACCAGCCCTAAAATAATCCATTCTTACACCTGGTATTCCTCGGCAGTCTCCAATCCAAGTACTTACCAGGTCCGACCCTGCTTAACTTCTGAGATCAGCGAGATCAGGTGTCTATACAGTCGGGTGGCCGTAGCCCGTAGTATGCCTCTATTTAAGAGAACATGTTTGTATTCACGTTTTTGGTCACTTTTGTCTTTATTCGACATGAGCCTGGCCTCCATGAGAACATATTTAGCATTTATACTTCTTATGGATGTATTCAGTTGGAATCTATCCATCAAATACGAATGGTTGATTGACTTCTGGAACCTTAGTGCAAAGAGTGGAATGGCACATTCTGTGGCCATGTAATTGATCAGGATTGATCAGCTTATGTTGCTATGCTCTCCTACTGCCTCATTGTCCAAGCCAAGAGTCGTTTTGTGAACCTGAAGCATGTGGCATTGCTCTGTTTGCTAAATGTTCCAACAAACTCCTCAAAATATCTCTCCACTCAACTACCACACTTAAGGAAGCAATCTTGAATAATTCCTTTGAGTGAACTTACTTATGGGCAAGGTTTAAAATGCAGTAAACCAAAGTAATATTTTCTTAAAAGGGAGTGACCAGATTGTTACGACTGAATTCGAGAGGTAGCCAGATCTGTTTCAACCATCCATCAAGTTTGCTCCAGTGAAAATAAATTGAATGCCTACACTGCACCGAATGTTTGAACAGCCATAATGGAAAGCAAGATTTGGTTGTGAGGAACCTATCACTGGCTGGAAATGCAATGATAACTGACCTGGAAAATGAAGGACATAAACTAGATTCACAAATACACAATCACCTGAGTGTGACCAGGAGCATAGTTTAGTGGTTTGGGGAGGGGATGAGTCTGAGATTCTCCAGCAAGCATGAGAAGTGCCTAATGAACTGCGACAGGGCGGGGCGAGGCCACCAAATGGTGGTAATGGACATGGTTAAGTTTAGGCCTCAGTTAGATAGTCTGGACTGTTATCCACTGTAGTGTAGTTCAGCCTCACAGTAATGTAGGGCAGACAGGCCCCAGAGAGCAGGCTTTCAGAGCCCACACCTAACGTCAGAGCCCACAGCCTGATGCACCCTCATGGCACGAACAGACTGGTACCCAATAGCGGTGTGATTAATGCTTCTGAAACATGATAAAAGAAGATCCCTTCCCTCACAGAATAGGTACAGCATCCTGTTAGCAGTGCAAGCATCCTCACAAAACAGGCACAGCCAGGCAGGCAATAGCAGTGCAATTTTGCCCGACTTAACAGAACAGATACACCAGTTGACAAATTTCCCATCTTCAGTGAAGTATATAACATGGTACCTCCCATATTAGGGACAGCTGAGAATCAGCAGTGTAGGTTTCCATTCCTCATTAAAAAGATACAGCATGGGCGGAAGTAGAAGCTTCACTCTTTTGATGAACAGATACAGCACTGAACAGGCAGTGGACGCTTCCCTCCCTAAAACTACAGCAGCAGTGGCAGTCATACTGTCACACAGCCGGGATTGATGCAAGTAAGTGCGGTGGGGCGAGGGCAGGATGTCGACAGACGACGGACTAGGATTTATTTATTTATATAACTTTCCCTATTCCGTCATCTGTCGATTTACCCCCGCTCCCGTCCCACCCCTCCCCACTCCGCCTCACCGTGCTTACCTGCACCGGCCGCCGCTGCTGTCACAGACTAGGTCAAACTCTGGAACATTTTTCAGCTCGGCATGGATGGAACTTGCTAATTCTATGTTTAAAGACTTTACTGTAAAATAGGCAAAAGACTTTGTCATATTTCAGCTCTGCCTGGATGACACTGTGCTAATCCCATGCCTAAAAACTCTGCTAGAGAAACAGACACTTGAAGTGAGCAGATTCAGAGGGTCTGTGGTGTTCCATATCAGGTGCTCCATATGAAGGAACTGTTCTCCACCTTAAACTACCCAGAGTTCCAAGCTTCCTTTTTTGAATACTTTATGCAGCACTCTAAGCCTAAAAGTACATATTATATATGTTGTACTGACCCTTGTGTACCCAAAAAGCTGGGTGCTGAATCTAAAACAAAAATGAGACAAGCTAGATTTTACAGCCAGTTACCTAGTATCCTTAGCCAGAGACTGCCATACATAACCTGGACTCACTGTTAATGTCAGACCTCCTCGATAGAATTGGCTTGCCTCTGGGAGCAGCAAGGTTGAAATGGTGTCAACAGAGACCATTTAGTGAGTCATCTAGGAGGGCGCCAGGAACAAATGGCAACACATCTATTCCTTTTGAAGTGGAGAGCCCAAACTCAGATCTCAGTAACTGATGCTGTTCATGCCTAGAGCAGTCCTAGACGCGTGGTTCCTCGTCTCCTTATGGGACTGGCTGTTGGAGAGGACACAGCTCCTGCAGGTGGGGTAAAGGCAGTGATATCTTGGATGAGGGGCTCTGAGGAGCAGTGCAGTAAACTGAAAAACAAAGGGGCATATTACCAAGGGGGGCGATAGGCAATTATTGACGATTTAGCGGCCGTTTTTGACCACTAAGTGGCGATAATTCTATCGCCCTATTACCAACCTGTCGCTAACAGATGTTAGCGACAGCTTTTAGGCGACAGCGAGCGGTTTGGGGCCCGCTTTGCATGTCAGCGATGTTTATCACTAATGACACGCAAAGTGGGCGTACCCAACCAGTTAGCGACTGAAAGCAGTCGCTAACGTCGCTATCACCTATTAGCAAGGCAGGCGTAGCGTTGGAAATATTTGTGCTAAGCGCGAATATCTCCAAACACTAACACCTGCCCAGACCAGTTCTTAGCCATGTATTCCAATGGGAGGTGGATAACATGGCTAAGAGCATTTCGTCGCTAATGCGTGAATATCGCTGAATTCTCAGCGATATTCACGCATTTCGCCGCTAGTGCTGGATATTTTAGCACAATGGAGAAAAACGTTGCTAATAGCATGTTTTCTCCCCTAACATATCCAGAGATAGGCAGCGATAAACAATCGCCGCTAAGCCTATTTAGAGATACATATCGCTACTTGTTGGTAATATGCCCCAAAGTGCTTAAAAGGGAAATTGGCGTTTTGGCAGGAAGGTTGCCCGGATTCTGAAATCACCGGCTGCAGAGGGGAAGACTGGCACCACACTACCACCTCCTCATAAATCTTCTTGCCATGGAAAGAAACATCAAGAAATAGGAGTACTCTGCCTGTCTGTTTAATGCAATATCTTCTAGGAGTCCTTACTCATGTTGGCACCCAGGAACTGTATTTACTCTTCAAAGATAGAGATGCCCTAATATTACTGCTTCAGGGAGACAGACCTGACATGCAGAATGCCCAGCTCACAGGTGTAGATTGCACTCTGAGTGAGAGCGGTGGCTGTGGAGTGAGGACTAGTGCTTCAAAGCCTGCCATGAAAACCTAAGAAATCTAGGATTTATCATAAGGATTGGAAAAGTTGGCTGCTGTGGAGAAAAATGCTGCCATTTCTACCAAGGAGAAAAGACAGCAATTGAAGGTGACTGCTGAAGAGAAAGGGCAATGTGTCTTGGCTGCTGAGGAGGAATAGTCAACAAAGACCCTTCCACTGGACGAAAGAAGCTTACCTTAAGAGATGTGAAACACCATGCTGGCTTCTGAGTGGTGTCAGAGGAAAATGGTCTTGAGGGCATCGGAAGCCAGCAAGGTTGATGACAGCAAAAATGAGGCATCCAGTGGGGGTTGCTCACAAACTGAGTCTCCCAAGATATTATGCTTAGCTGGGTGGTCGGGGATGCCATAGGCAAATGGTTTGCAGTTTATGAAGTGGCCTTTGAAAGTGCAAAGTATAGACAAGGAGCACCGGGAACCATATTGTAGCACAATCTACCTTTCCAGAAGAGGGATGAGCACTACCTTCAAAAGTTTAGCACACTAAAAAGAAATATCAGTCTTGGAAAGATTTTGTGGCTGCAGTATTGAAGTCAAAGGAAATATGGGCAAAGAGCACAAAAGTATAAAATGATTATAGGTACAAGGAGAAGAAGTCCTTATAACCATCCATGAAAGACCCGTTCTTTGACTGTATACGGCATGGCAAAAAAGGGTGAACTCATCATGTTACTCCCACGTCCACCCATCTGTTCACAGTAGGGACAGAGGGAGACAAAGTGGTGATTGAAGTTACCCTAGTTTTCATTGGTGAGTAAAAAGCTGTAGTGGTGGCTTACATTCCCGCCAACATTAAAAAGTACAGGCCGTAACTATCCATCAATAGGTGGAGGGTTGAGGCTCTCAGGGACACAGAAGCAAGCATGACTGCTATTAGGTGTCAGCTGGCATCTGGAGAGCAAAGCCTTCCAGAGATGTGCTGCCACATGGTCAATGCAGCTAATCAGGTTAGCTGCTATCATGTAGCAATGGTTTTCTTGGGGTGAGGTGGAGGTACCAATCCTTTAAAAGTTGCAGTTACTCCTATATTAACTGTAGACTGTCCACTAAGAAATGAGCATTCTGTCTAAAAGGAGACATAGTTAAAGGCACAAGACAAAAAGTTGGGACTGACTGACTGGGTGTTTCGGATTAAAAGGTCCGTAGCAATCCTTCAGACAAATCAGGGAGATCTAGAGCCTGACAGAGAAATCAGGATCCTGGAAGAAAGAGTAGGGACAAGGGGTGCTGTAAACCCACTAAAGAAATTCTGATGGCTGGCTCAGGAGGCACCCAGCCAGGAGGGGGAGGCCTGCAGAAGAAAATGTGTCTGCCCTGGGAGATCTGCTTGACCAGGGTAATTAGCAAGCCCCACGAGGACCCCCTCCACCCCCCCCATGGAAGATGTACTTAAGGTGCAGAAGGGGTGACCTACTCATGGAGACCTTTGAAAACTGGCAGAGTCGCATGAAAATGGAGACACAAGTAGAATCCACTGGAACTACTAGAAAGATGGTGTCTGATAAAAAGAGCCTAGAACCCTAAACCAGGGGCAGCCAGAATGTTGAAAACTAAATCAGTGGTAGATTGCCATGCTATTTGATTTAGCTCATGATATTCCCTTTGCTAGCCATCTAGGGAAGGCCAAATATTGAAAAGGTTGGTCAGTCACATTTGCTGGCCCCAGATGGATATAAGCTATTTTGTCAATATTGCATGACTTACCAGGTCAGTGGTAAGCAGGAAAGAAAGAACAAGAACTCCTTGTGGTGAGGACGCCTTTTGAAAGATGTTATGTTTGTATTGAAGCCTAGAGTCCGCTTTTAGGTTACGTTTGTTATATGTACGTTATTCAGCTCAAATAGAGAAAAGGTTTACCATGGTAAAGTTCCTAGACTTATATGACTTCTTAGCTAGAGCAATCTATACGTAGTTTACCATAGTAATGTGTTTCTCTATTTCGTGAGAAGCCAGAGGTTCTATAGCGTATATCTAGATTTTCAGCACTATGTTTTTTCTGGCATAATTCCCCATACCAGCCCAAATAGAGAAGAAGTTTACCCTGGTAAAGTTCTTACACCGAAATGACTTCTCAGCTAGAGCAATGTATACGTAGTTTACCATAGTAATGTGTTTCCCTATTTAGTGAGAAGCCAGAGGTTCTAGCGGATTTTGGGATTTTCAGCACTATGTTTTTTTCTGCCATAATTCCCCATACCAGCCACTGTTGTTGCCCTTTTTAGGAAGTGATTTGTTTGTGATATTATCAAAAACAAGTTCTTCATAGATACTTTCGTGTTGTTAATCAAGATACTCTTTACAATACAGTTGTTTTTCCCATGAACCCCTGTTTGTAATGACAGGGGATTGGGTGAACATGTAAATGTAGTCAGTATGCAGCCAGCATGTTGTTCTTGGGATCTCCAACACTTCCCACCTTCCAGAAAACAAAGTGTCTCCATCTTTTATGGATATCAGAAAATTCTTGTAATTTTTTTGTTGAGTTAGACCTGTGTGCAGATTAGCACTTTCTTTTAGAAGCATTCACTTTCCGATGTTTGAGTTTTCAGTTCAAGTCACTTTTGTTTGTTAGCAGCACGGGGGTGATCTCATTAATAGGATGATCATACATTTTAGAACTTAGAGTATCTTTGCTGGAACACCTACTTGAGAGGACAGCTTAAAGAAATGTCAATGCTCTAGATTCAGGATGCTGAATGCTGTGTTTCATTCCTTTGAGGATTTGGTGTAGCTCTTTATTCATTCTCTAGAAACCCATATTTTTTTAGCTCATAAAAAATATTTTATTTCTATTTGAGGCATTATTTGATTGGTCAAGATTATATTTTGATTTTTCAGATTTCCCCAAAAAAAGAGATTCATTTTGTTAGAGGATGTTGGGACTAATCTAGATATGACAGTAGGTAGTTTGAAGTAGTTACCTCATATTTTAATACCTTTTTTTGAAGATGTGTTTGGCAAGGCTTATGCTGTCTGTACACAAATATCAAGACCTTAATTTTCTCCTAAAGATGTAGATTGATAACAGTAAAGGTATTTATTGCTTGGTTTTCAATATAACCCCATCAAATACATTCCCTTATGCTTGGAAAACCAAAGCCACCTTTTTGAAAATGTATTTTTGTTAATTCCGTGAAATCAGTAAAGATTATTTTGGATGGCAAATAAAGTTTGTCAACATGTTTTCTATCTCTAATTAGAAATTGTTATTCTTGATGCACACATATTTTGTAATACATAAATAAATCTTGGTAAGACATTCATCTTTTTTTGTAGTCGTTTTTTTCATCCATAATCTCAAACTGAATTTCTGTCAACATTCAAAGTCAGTTTTTTAAGTTTATAATCATTCATCAATGTTTACTTTAATTTACCAATCTTGTAATTTTTTAAACAAGGTATGCTATTTGTATTACTTCCTTTTTTAGTGGACATTTGCTATATGCTTTTCCATTTTTTTACTTTGATATTGGCATCGTAGTCAGATTGTTTCCATTTATTTTATAGCCCAAGAAGGTGTAGAAATGGTTTACCAATTCCAACAGTGGATGAAATGTTCAAGGGTGGGTTTTGTTAGCAACATATTGTTCTCAAGTAGTAGGCATTTATTATAACCTTATAGCCCGCCGTAGCGGGCTATACCGGCTATTAAAGGCCCACTGCAGCAATAAAGGCCCGAGCCGAAGGCGAGGGACTTTAACCAGGCAGCAGGACTTTAATAGCGGTATAGCTCTGCTACGAAGGGCTATAAGGCTATTAAAACATTCTGCCACAAGAGGGCAGAATGTTCTAACAAATAAAACAAAGCCTTCAGGGAGCGCAAGGGGGTTGAACTCCACTCAAGCTCCCTGAAGCCTATGTTTACAGCCAGAGCTGTAAACAAAGAAACATTGGAATGTTGGGGCTCCGGGCTTATACCAGCCATTATAAGCCTGGAGCACTCCATTGTTTTCAATGGAGCTACCAACATTCCAATGTTCTAATATCTATTAACACATATTTTGACTGGTATTAGACGTGATAGCTATTGCAAGGGTTTAGGGAATAGTGGGACAGGACGGTCCCAAGAACCCCAGAGCTGGTGAGAATGGAGAATGTTGGGGAGAGGGGAACAGATACCCAGACAGACTCAACCTTTATGGGGGTTCACGTGGGGGGAGGGGACCGGTATGCCATAGTTTGTCATCCTGTCTGTGCTTTCCAGAATATAATTATATATAATTGTACATCTGATGTGCCACTATAATTGAACTCTAATGGCCACACAAAAGTTTTGAATAAAGTTGTTATTAGATGGCACCCTTATTTTTCCCTTTATGCAGTTGAGCAATCCTGAATAAAAATTCATTTGTATTATTATCTGTTTTGAAGCCACTAAACATAGCTAACTATTAACAAACGCTTCTCCAAAGTTCATTCTATGCAGCGTCTCAAAAATACATGACTAACATACATTGCAAAATTCCTTCTCTGCATGTAAACTTATCAGTAGATGATGCACACATTTGGATTTTGTGAAGTGTACTACATTTCCAACTTGTCTTATTACGTTGTTACTGCCCGGTTTGCCTTTGATGAAACCTATTTGATTAGAGCTTATTAAATGGAGTATTTTTTATACCATCAGTTGACCCACATTTTGGCACATATTTTATTCTGTATTTTGTGAATCAAAATTAGTTAACGAGATGACAGAATAGAGGGGAAAGGTGGTTTGATGCTGACTGCTCAAGAGCTCATCACATATTAATGTATGCCCTTAAGAAAATACCTAGAGATAGGGAGCATATAGCCCAAGCAAGGAAGTGTTATAAGTTAGCATTATCCGCTAGACAAAATAAGATTAAAAAAGAGGCATGGACTGCACTCATGTCCGTTGAAGTAATCAAGGACAGCTCTAGGTTTTGGGCCATTATTAACGCGCCTTTCTTCTCGGGTGTGGAAAATGACAGCATGGTAACCAATATCACAGAAACTCAATGGATAGACCATTTTGAGAACATATATGGACTATCGGAGGGGCTAGAATTTGCTCTGCCCCCAGGAAAATATGGGGCTTCTTTAGGTTTAGTTTTTAGAGGAGGAAGTTGAAATAGCCATTAAAGAGACCTCCTCCAATAAAGCTCCTGGTCCAGATTGCGTCCCCTCAGATTTATATAAATGTGACCCGAAACTATGTGCGAAGATTCCGATAAATTTATTTAATGCAGTAGAGGCTCATGGGGCTCCAGTGTCTTGGTCCAGGTCTATAATTATACCGATATTTAAAAAAGGAAATAGAGGTGACCCATGTTATTACAGATCAATATCACTGATTGATTCTGTAGTTAAGATCTTAGGGAAAGTGATATTGGCGAGGGTTACCGATTGGGTTACGGAAAACGGGGTTTTATCTAACTTGCAATATGGCTTTAGAAAAGGGAGAAGCACTATGGACCAATGCCTGAACCTACATCTATTAATAAATAAATACACAGTAGCCAAGGAGGGTTCCCTGTATATGGGTTTTATGGACCTTACATCAGCATTCGACCTGGTTAACAGATTGAAGCTGTGGCCCATTTTACTTGAAATAGGCATTGATCAAAACCTGGTATATTTTTTGGGCGGATTTACATCAGGATTTATCGGCTGTAGTTATGGTCACTCAGGATGGCAATTGTACAAGACCCTTTAAATCTTGCAGAGGTGTGCGACAGGGTTGTATCCTGACCCCTCTGCTTTATACCCTGTATATAAATGACTTGGATAAAAAATTGGCCCAGGCAACTTTGAACACTCCGCGTGTAGGGACACTTTCCATCCCGATTCTCCTATACGCGGATGACGCTGTTTTGTAGTCTCGAACTGCCATGGGTCTCCAGAGGCTTTTAGACGCCTTTGGGGGTTTTATGTGTTCTCTAAATCTTACAGTTAATATTGCCAAGTCTCACATTATGACTGCAGGGCATAGAAAGAGAAAGATCAAATCCTTTACTTGCAACGGAGCTGTGGTGTCTAAAGTACCCGCTTTTACTTACTTAGGGGTACTCTTTGATGAGAGAGGTTCATGGGTCCCTCAATACAAACTTTTCAAAAACTCGGTAATTAGATCTACCTCTGCATTAATAGGGTTTGCACGGCGTCTGGGAGATAGACCCTTCGAAGCTATTATTTCCATTTATAAGGCGAAATGCCTGGCAATTGCAACGTATGGCGCTGCAATCTGGGGCTATAAACAAGTGGATGGGGTGCAGCTAGCTGAAAATAGTTTTTTACGAACCCTTCTGTCTGCCCCCCAATCAATGCCAACCTTTAATATCCATAATGAATTGGGCCTGGGTTATGTGACTGATTTATTGAAAATTGCACCTCTGGTCTGTTGGCTTAAGACTTGGCTTAATACGGACATAACATTGAATCATTTAATTTTACGTGACTGTATTTCATTGGATAAAGCTACTAATATTCAATGGTTCCTATATGTAAAATCCATGTTCACCAAGCTGGGACGCCCAGACCTTTATCATAAGCCGGAGGGGATCAGAAAGGCTGATGTGAATTGGTTAATAGCTCTATATTTTCCCCAGCAATTGAGCCTATCTAAAGACCGTGACCAATCATTTCCATTGGTGGCTCCTGACCAGGTTTCGTCTAAATATGATTCATTTTATTTTAGGGGATAGTTCAGGGTGATGTAAACCAGAAGAGGCTGACCCATGTAAATGTGATAATTTCTCCTCACAGGACACCTTCCACTTTATGCTCTTTTGTGATCTTGTTATTGATATCCGGAGGAAGTTCATTGCTCTGCTCTTGAGGGGAAAAGTGTTTTTCCAGGCAAGACCGGCACTATTGTATCTCCAATTATTAGACGAACCCCGGATTATGTTTGGTGTTGGTAGCTTCCTTGCTGCTGCTGTGCGCCTTAAAAAGAAAAGACCCTTCACACTCATTGTTATATGAATTGTTTTTTAAATATTTTTAAAGTAATTGTTTTTATCTATTTTCTATTGATTATTGACTTGATTTTGTGGCATTTTATCTTGTATCGTCCACATGTATATACTGAATGTTGGTATGTATGTGTCATTTGGATGTACTTTTTAAGATTGTAATTAATCGAATAAAAGTTTTTTTGACTGACTGACTGACTCCGTAGTTGGCTCAGTCTTTGGGGGTTTTACTTGGCTTTGCGAAGAGCGTGACATATGATGTATTCATTGTTCATTTAATCTACTTACTTTCCTGTCTGCTGCCATACTAAAGACTGTCTTTTGGTTCCTATGCTGTGTTTGCCCTTATGTTATATATCCATTCATCTATATTTAAATAGAGATTTATTTTCATACATATAGCTTTAGATCTAAAACCGTAGACACAGATAAATATAACATGTTATAAATAACAATACCAACTACTAAGTATTGCAACAGGTGCCCTACTCATCTTTTCACACAAAATCTTACAATTACAAGCCAAATACCTTTTTAATCAACACTGCTTTGTTTGGCACTATAAATAGACAAACCCATTGGCTTTTCCAATGCTTAAGAAGAGTAACAGTGGTTAAGCAGGAGAAAGGGCTACTAGGTATAAATGTACAGTTCTCTTAAATAATGCTAAACCGACCTGAGTTGGACCTGAACACAATTACAACACTTCTGTTGACTTGGTGTTTGACAGGGATCTTCAGAAAGGTTTCTTGGTGAGAGTCATGCTTTGGAAGAGTAGGAGTTCTCATTGTTTTTTGCTACATGGAGAGGTATAAAAAAGCTCTTTTCTGCTGCTTTAAATGCACTTTAGGAGCTCTTAAACTACTGTTCGGTAAGACCTGTTGTAGGGTCTGCTCCTTTTTCAAGGGGTACGTCTAGTTTTTAAAATAGGAAAGACATCAAATATCCCTGACTTGGCTCCATATATATGTAGATTTCTGAAAAACTATCTTTAGTTTCTCAGGATTGTCCTGGCAACATGTATCAGAAATGCCCCCGAGACATTGATAGAGATGTTTAGGTTTCGCCTGCAAATCACTTGAGCTGTGCTTGTGAAATCTATTGATTTAAATATAAACTTTAAAGGGGCTTACATCCTGCCCTATCTCTTTCCTGTATTTTCATTTATTCCTGTAAATGCCACTTTCTTTTCCTCCCTTTTTATTGGCTGCAGCATATTTTCCTTCATTTACCAATGCTTTTGCAGCAGATTTATATAGCAACTAATCACCCAGAGAGATTTGGGGCCTTATGTAGGTAAATTCATTTTACCACTTCATAAATACCGAATCAAACCGATTCGGTATTTAAGAAGTGGTAAAATGGAGGGGGGTGATGTAGGTATTTCAGATTCGGTAAATAACGAATCGGTCTGATTCGTTATTTACCGATTCTGTAAATACCGAATCGGTAATGCCCAATGATTCCTATCGGGATTGAAGCCCATAGGAATGAATGGGCATTACCGAATCGGTATTTACCGATTCGGTAATTACCGAATGTGGCAAGGGTGCAGGGGATGTCACTTTGACACCCTCTAGCACCCTCAATTCAGGCATGTGTGACATGTGGCACACAGACATGCCCTAAGGGCATGTCTGTCTGTCACATGGTACAGGTGTGCATGCACACATGTGCATGCACACCTGGATTTGGTATTTTACCACCCAATCCGATTGGGTGGTAAAATACCGATTCTGTAAGGCCTGTGGGACTCAGAAGAGTCCCACTTACATCTCCAAGTTACGGAATCGGTAAAAATACCGATTTGGTATTTTACAGATTCGGTAAATTAGGGCCCCTACATCAGGAATGACCATTTACCGGTTGGTAACGGCCGAAATCGGCCATTACCGGTCGTAAATGGCCACCTACATCTGGCCCTAAGTGATTTACCAGAATCCACCAGACACGAACCAGGATCCCCAGCTCTCGAGTCAGCAGCTCTAGCCCCTGCACCACATTCTCTCCACTCCTGTGTTACTTGTCAGGGAGCTCTTTCCTTCATCCGACAAGGTTTTATAAAAACAGCTTTTTATTAATCACAGGCGAAACCGATGCATTACCAATGCTTGTTGTTTCGTCCATCAGGTTTTCATTAAAGACCTGAGTCTATTGTATAGTATTACATTGTATAATACCATTTATAAAGAGCCTCAAATCCATTTAGATGCCCCAAAGGACTTCTAGGTTGCACAGAAAAAAGACTGTACTGTTGTAGGCAGTGAATCCTTTTATTTGGCTGTCAAGATCCATACACATTTGCAATAGAATAGGTATGATCTGCAGGCCCTGTGTGCTGGAGGCGCCTGTATTTAAACATGTGCTAAAAAGGTTCTAATGACTGTCTGCTGAGCCCTTCATCCTTCTAATGTATACAATCAGTATAACTGAGCTGCCTACGAATAAACTTCTATCTGAGCCAAGAGCCTGCCTCGGTGATGAACAAGAGCATTATAAAACAGACAGCCCTGTTATGTATAACTACCTCCGAGGTACAGATGAGCCTAGCAAGTGAGTGTGAAAATCATACATTAAAGAACTCTATCAGCCAGTGTGATGACTCCCCATGGATGCTGGATACATTGGATTGAACTCAACTCAAGCTGCCAATAAACGCGGGAATGGTAATTGGATTCAAATGGAAGTGCATTCTAGTTTAAATCCTTTCTGCAGACCCACATGCTGAAGAAACAAAAAAAATGTTAGCCTGACCTCAGAGGCAAACAACGGATTTCCTCCTTACTGTCATCTAACGCGAATAACATCTGCCAGCATTTCTTTCCGAGGAACATTCTGTTAGTGTTAATAAGATTAAGAAGACGTGATATTGCATTCAGGCTCTAGCAGACGTGGTCCCTTTCTGCTTTGAGATTCTCTCTGTTTTGCACATTTACAAGATTTCTTTAGAATCTTCATTTCTTTCTAAACAGTCCAGTTACCCCTCCTCCTTCCAATCTTTTACCGAGCCTTTCACTCCAGCTGTCCTTTCTTGGAGTCATACCTCAACTCCTGCTGTGGTTTCCATTTCTTTCTGCTCGTCTTATCACCATCTGCCCAAGGAGGCTGAGAGGAAAGCTCTTCGTCTGCCATAAAGTATCGAGATGGGGGAGCAAATGGAGATAGGAAAGGTAAGGAAGATGTGGGCATTTTTCTGACATCAGAAATATAATTAGGGCTAGCCATATTGCTGCACATTTTTGTTGTATTAATATTGTGTTTCCCCTTGCCCAATTAATGGAATGTTTTGCCTACAGTTGGACAAACTAGACCTTACTCAGGTTCCTGCAGTTTTGGGTGGTGAAGATGTCTTGGGTTTGCTCCTTTTCAGGGCATCACTGATTGCGGCATCATGCTCAGAGCGGGGTCTTCTGTGCCCTGGGAAGCCCAGCGAGGTTCCTCAGAGGTAGTAGTTGGGGCAGAGCACAGTCGGCGGCGCAGGCCTGCAGATTACTGCATGGCACACGGAATCTGAACTTGGGCTTCTTCGTCGGTCCACAGAAGCCACGAGTTCCTGATTGGATTTGGAGCTTGACTATATTACATGTGCAATCCAATATGATGGTTTCTCCATTGGGACATGACTGGTCCAGGATCTGGTACAGTCTCTTCTTCTGAGGTCAGTCCCTGTTCCTCGTGTATAAAATGCAGAGCTTTGAAAGGATTGATGCCTCCAAACACATTTCGTACCCTGATTTTTCATCGGGTTCACGGCGCCCTTTTGATATATTTTGTCCCTGATTTTCCATAGCAGATTCAGATCATCCATTGTGAATTTTTCCTTTTTCGGTTGAGTCCATGTATCTGTTGCTATTTTGCTATTTTTTTGTTATTTTTCCTCTAAGAAGTTTTGGATAAACTTCCCTGTGCATCATCCCACTCTGGCCCTATTGTCCTGCTTAACTCATCTCTCCCTTCTGAAGTTGGGGGTAGTGTAGTAATCTATCTTTTATGTCTATTACTGTGCATGCTCCCACATTGTCATTCCTCTCCTATGGTTACAGAATGTTTATGTTGGAACATTCCTTGTGTATTCTGGTTTGGCAGTTTCCTGGGAGCTTTTGGGACTAATGTTCATTAAACTACATCTGATCTACCTATTGATGTGTATTTGGCGTCACTTCAAATTGGCGACGAGGACTGACCATTAGTACCATATACCCATGTGTGTTGCAGCTTCACCTACCACTGGATACTTTCCTATGAATTTTTGGAATATGTATCGCTGATGGGATCGTAGATCTCAGTGATAAACAATCTTTAAGCCAGTAAACAAGTGGTTAATTGAAGCAGTGTTTTATCCAGGAACGAGATAATTTGTGTGTAAATCGTCTCATGAAATAATCGTGTGGAAGTCTGCTTTGAAACACGACGATTAAAAAGAAAAGGAACTTTCAGCTTTTAAAAGTCTACTGTGTGAAGGTTTGGAGTGACAGTACAATTTCCTTGGTGAGTTATTCCTATATTTAATTAATAACTTACGTTTGACTCGCGGTGCTCAGTGAAAGGGTCAAGAGAGAGCTGTTGGGACTAATGTTCATTAAACTACATCTGACCTACCTATTGATGTGTATTTGGTGTTACTTCAGGTAGGTTGATGCCTTGCTCATTATCACCAATGCAATATATATCAGGGTTCAAGATAGACACAGATTGCCAAAGTTATTTTTCCCCGCTGTGACTCTTAAAACTAAACACCTGTCACCTTTCTTGTATATTATTCTGTGCAAGGTGTCCTTGCAGTTACTGGAAGGAGTCACCACTTCCTCCGCAATCTCATAGGGCATTCAACAGACCTACTACATCAACCAAGTCCTTGATAGATACATCCCACACTTTGATCAATCATTTTAAATAGGTGATGAATACTTCAATTTTTCATCACCGAGCTATCACCAATGTACTTACTGTTGCACATTTTTCAATACACTCTTAACTTTATTTTTCTGACTTCTAGAGACTTGTTCTACATCCTAAGTTTGACAACTGTCATAAGTTCCTTATTGGATATATCTGCTTTTCATAAATCCTCAGCAAGATCTCCTTTAAAAAAAACAATTCATTTGGCGCAACCCCATCAGATAATTGTGTTATTGATTTTATTTATTATTAATTTTATTTAAACTCTTAATACCATGCCACAGTCTGTCCATGAGATCTTTGAGGATTTTATGACAAATGTTTGCTCTTTTTAGGGTTTTAAAACATATATATATATATATTGCTTTATAGTTCATCTCTGTTTGTTGATAATGGTATCGTCATAGTGCACTCTATGCAATGTGTCCCAAGGTGCTCTCATGCCGGCTAAATCTAAAAGTGGTGCTGGTTGGGTAAACAGGAAAAAGATCGGTCTAGAGCAGATTTTACATTTTTACAGGAGATCCTTGAGTCTTAAAAAGTCAGGTGATGCATTGCAGAGGTACACACCTTTGGAACATGGGCTCCTCCTACCTATTTAGCATTTAGCAGAATGCAATGGGCTTTCTCACAGATTGCAAGCTAACACTGATATAATGAAATTGAAAATCTGAGAAATGTTATTTAAAAGATAGCATGGGGAGACTGGCAAAGTCTCACTATCCAGAGGTAACAAGAATGAGGAGCAACAGGTAGTATAGAAAGAAAACCATGAGAATAACTGAGATAATTGAATATAATGGTCTCTACCATCGTGCATGGATGGAGTCCACCCGCTGATGCTAAACTCTTTCAAAACTGAAATCATTTACTTCCAAGTATCCTTCTGAACCTTGAGACTGCCCCCCCATTCGCGTTCCTCCCTCC
The DNA here is from genome assembly GCF_964263255.1 of Lissotriton vulgaris. Classification (NCBI taxonomy): domain Eukaryota; kingdom Metazoa; phylum Chordata; class Amphibia; order Caudata; family Salamandridae; genus Lissotriton; species Lissotriton vulgaris. The sequence continues at coordinate 1,031,365,845 of NC_141698.1, forward strand.
ATCACCCCTCACTCGAAATCTTAGGGTGAAATTCAACTCCAGCTTTCTGGTGGCACCTTGGTAACCTCCATAACTATTACAGGAATATTCTAACCTTCAAATATCCTCACCTCTCATTTGTACTTACCCTTCCACACTGCCAAATAAGTGATCAGAAGCTTGATCCTGGCCAAGCTCTATTACTGCAGCATCTAATTTTTATTCTCCTGTTTCCTTGTCCTCCCTAAATTAGCATTTTCACCACACGTGCGATCCTTAATGTCAGACACAGCTAAGCAATCTTTCATTAACACCTTGGCTGCTAGGCGTTTTCCCCCCCTGTGCTGGAAATTGCTCCTACTATGTATTCATGACGAGCTCAGCTCGTCATCAGCACAGCTCAACTGTGCATCATGACGAGCTGAGCTCGTCATCAGCATCGAAAGGGTTAAACTCCCCCACCCTAATCTTGAATGATGCACACCACACCTCACCTCCAAGCTTTAATCAAAATGTCTTGTGATACAGCTACTCACACAGACTTCATCCTGAATACGAGTTCCTCAGTCTTACCACCATACCATTGCGGAGGCGGTCTGCCGCCAGCTGTATTATGATTTCACAGCTGGCCCAGTATTTCTTCATATGTGCCAATGCAGGTGTGTACATTTTGACTGTAGTGTACACATATGCATGATACGCGAAAGAATATCTGTTATGAGTACTTTCCCACTTCTGGAGTCTGGACCATACGTGCTTGGTCCAGTCAATGGGTAAATAGTGCAAAATGGACTTTCCTGGTTTTTGGCTCCAGCAGGGTCATTTTTTTCTGGGACAAGATGCTGCTGTGTAGGGGGCCCTGGAGGACCGGATCCACGTGGGAGACTGAAGAGGAGAAAAGGAAATGGGTGAGTATGCACTCCAATTTCTTTGATTCTGCCGACTCAAAGCAGGTGGTCTTCCCACCACAGACGGTTCAAGGGAAAGCCAACTCATAATTCTGATGACGTTGCTTTCCTCTTACCCCATTGCAGCAGTCGACGCATGGCTGGCGGTGGTGCTCCGGCAGGCTTGCGTTCTGCAAACCGCCAACATTGTAAGACGGTGGTCGGACTGCCAACTAGGTGGCGTGGTTTCCGGAACTGTTACCCTTACCACCAAACTCATAATCAGGCAATGAATCTTAAACACCTGAAGGTTCGCAAATAACCATGATTACCACCTAGGTGCAGACCCTTTGAACGCTTACGACTTTTCCACTGAAAGCCTATTCCCAATAGAATCCAAGCAAAAGAACCCCTTCCTGCATTATGGCACACCTAAAGCTGCTGGTAATTACACATTCCTCGCCAATCTGATTTACCACTGTAGCAAGATTCTGAGCACTGGCAGGAAGGGGTCTGAGTGACAGGAGCTCCCACTCACCAGTCTCAGTGGGGTTGACTGAGCCAATGACGTCAGGGATGACCGGAGTCAGTTTGCGGGGAAGAACAGCGGTGATGATAAGTCTGCCAATCGATCTGAACATACACAAGGTACTGCTGAAGGTGTCCTCAGACCGGAGGGACAATGTAGGGCTTCATGCTCTTAAATGGGCTAAGAGTCAGAAGGGAAGAAGACATTTAGGTAGATTTTACTGGTGGTAGTGAATAGGTTGGCAGGCAACCACAACTGAAGGAGGAAATCTCACACACTGGATTCCTACAGCAAGTGGGAATCAGAATTTAACATAAAATATCATGTGTATTTGTAAAGCGCACACTCACCCCAGCAACGGGGCATCTTGGCACTGAAATACCAGATGTATACAGTTACTCAACTCAATAGTACTCATTTTATCAACCTCAAACGGGTGAAAGGTTGGGTGGACCCACCGGGATTTGAACCTGTGAGCATGAAGTCAAACACATGACCCTGCAGTGGAGGCATTAGTCCACTGAGCCACCAGACCCAGCTGTAGAAGGAACAAAACCCTGTTACGGTAGTGGCCTTTCAAGTAATGCTTGAGACGAAAACATAACACGTGTGCGGTCTGTTAGAAATTAGAAAAGTGGGAGCCCTGTAGTAAATGATTTGGGGGGGCTGTTCCACCAAACTTTTCCTCCACTGCATTTAGAGGACAAGGAACTGCTGAAGATACACTAGTGGAACCACCACCGTGCCCGTCAGTGGTCAATCGTTGCCATGGGTGTTTTTGACAAAAAACGTACAATCAAACTCGGGTCCCTTGTGCAGAGCCATTGGGTTTTATTTCTCAGTAACAAACACCCATTCTGGAGATAAAATATATTTTGAGTGGGCTGTCCGGCATTCAATTTGGCAGAAGGTTTCTATGATCTTTGATGAACTGCACAACATGCACTTTTACAGTTTCACAGCAGCATGCACCATGCACACACTGGCTGTCTTAAGGCCATTAAAATGTTCTTGCTGTGATCTGCGCACGAGCTGTGAGGACAACACGGATCCCACCAATCCCTGCAAAGGATACATCTGCCAATCGCTTGCACAAGTCGTGAGGGCAGCCTCCCGGGGCATGATCTCAGCCTGATCCCTTTGTACTAGGCTCAAATACCATTCAGGATCTACACAGGGAAGTTCTGTGAATAACACGAATCACATACCGCCAAATATTACCACTTTACTTGCACAACTGATACAGCCCTCCCAAACTCTTGACCACTTACTTCAACCAGTGAAGAGTATCTTTTTTTTAAATCAGTGATTCATGTCTCAGACATATTTCTTTAACAGTTATTAAGCAGAGGTTTCCAAGTTCTAAATTTTCTTTCATGAACTGTTGTTAAGAGAGGGATCATCAAGCACTCATTAGAGTGTCTGCTTTTTGCCAAAACCTACTTTTGAGTTCAATTTTTACAGTTCCCCCATTAACTTCACTTGGTTGGAGCTCAACAACCGTTGTTTTGCCTTTTGCTGTTAGCGCATCTTTAAGTATCCCTTGTTGCAGCATTTTAAAACGGTCACTCTTTTAGTCTTGGAGCCACCACTAGCCTTCATTTTCTTCTCATAATTCTCTTTATTCGTTTCCATGTTATATTCATGAAGACAATAACAATAACGATAACCGTGGTGCATTAACCCCATTTTGCCTGGCAAAGAAAGTCAACGAAGTAGTAGCACGAGGGCTAGTCCATTGGTGGTAGGGTTTCCGAAAATCCAAATTCCAAATCTTTTAGCTGTGGCCATGTAGTCCATCCCTCGGGTCTATTCAAGGAATGGTGGAGCCAGTCGTGAGGACCAGTACCAGGCAATGTCCCTTCTAGCAATAATGGAGCATATGCCAAAAAGCCATATGGCCTGGTAGAAGAAGAAGAAGAATTTGTACTTGTAAGGCGCACTAATACCCCAACTGGGGTGTCCTGGCGCCCTAACGCATACCGCTGTGGAACCCTTCCTGGTTTTTCCCTGTGTAATGTCCACTCCTGGGCGCCCCCAAGGTGAATCTAGGCATCCCAGCGCTGTTGGGGCCGTTGTTGAGATAATTGCCCAGAGTTGCAGAGTGGGACCCATGATTAGAATAGGCACCGAGGCGAGAATTAACAGGTCCGAGGAAATTGAGCCAAAGACCCACCGAGGCGGGAATTGAACCCTGGTCCGGGGCCAGACCTCTGCATCAGGGTCTGCCGCTCTAACCATTGAGCCACACTTCTCCACAAGGTGACCCCCCCAACGCATCGAGCAGTCCCAACAGAGTCCGCTTGGGGTGAGGCTAGCCTGTTCTGCTGACAAACTGGGAAAAGATGCTGCAAAGTTGTTTCCAGTACGCCTGGATAACCGGGCAGCCCAAGACCATGTGAGAAAAGGTGCCCGTTGGGTTTTGGCAATGCCAACACCATGGTGGCAGGTCAGCCCTCATCCTATGCAGTCTTTCGGGGCTGTGCGAGGTGCAAGTGCTGGGCAACAACTAATCTTGTTTTTTCTCCTTCTGTAGGATGTGTTGGTGAGCATGAGAAGAAGGATCACGAGGAGGGAGAGCAGGACCACGGCCAGAGCGAAAACCAGACCCGGTAATTTCTCACGAAGTTAGAAACCTCTTACACGAAAGGCAAGCAACTGGCACGTGAACGGAGAGTGGTTTTATACCTGCCTAGCATCCAAATGGCCATTGTATCATGTGACTTCAGGAAATCCAGCTGAGGTCTCGCAAGATTTTCTCAGTCATGGGCTGCCATGGCACTCTAAACGTTGGAGAGGCCATGCTGTTTTTTTTGTCAGTGATTTACGTCTCTGACAGATTTCCAAATGTCTTTTCCTGTCATGAGGTAAAGATTTCCAAGTCCTAAATTCTCTTTCCTGAACATTTCAAGAAAATGAAATGTCATTCACCCATCCAAGAGGGCGCTGTTTGCCAAAACCAACTATGGACTCTCACTTTTGCAGGTCCCCTTTGAATTCAGTGGGTTGGAGCTACTGTTGTTTTACATTTTGCTCTCTGGGCAAATTTTAATATTTCTTGTGTACTAACCTTGCTGACTTTGCTTCTTTTGTCAGATGGTTTGCTGAGCATTGCAGCAGGAAGTCCAGGAACCTGGGTGAAACAAAGGAGTTCAGAACCCCGCTGGAACAAAAACCAGATCAGATCATTCCCACCCAGCTAGAAACCGCATCTCGGGTCACGCAATGGACAATCAACGTGCACGTGTATCAGCAGTCGTTTTGATACCTTTTGAGAATCCAAAATGGCCGCCGTGTCACATGTCTTCAGGAAATATTAGTGAAGTCTTATGAGATTTGCACAGTCATGGGCAGCCAAGGAACACTTAACTTTGGAGAGGCAGTGGTTGGGCACATGTGGCAAAGGTCATTTTTAAAGGGTAATTCTGGGTTCTGATGGGGTTGTGGGGTAAACATATCTTCAGGATTCCCATATAGCAATGTGCCTGGGCAGCCTTGAGTAACCTGGGCAAACCGTGCTGGTTGAACTCTCAGGGCATCCAATGGGCCTGGCATTTGGAAATTGGGGCTCACAAGGACTGGATTCATGGGGTTGGGTGTAAGAGAGTAGGGTCTGCAATCCTATGATCACCCAGATTTTTTGCTTTTGTTTCACTGGTTTACGACTTTCTCTGGCTGTGGGCCTGCCAATCAGACCCACAGCCTGGCTGTTCTCTTTCTAAATTACGATATGTACCCTAGGTGCATTTACCAATTGGTACTGGGCCACCTTATCAGACCCTGTAACTCAGGGCATAGGTGTACCCAGGGCCGCCAGGGGCTGCAGCATGTATTATGCCACCCCTGGCTGGCCTCCTAAATTTGACACAACTGGCTGCATGACAGCTGGGGCGAAGTCGTGTAATCACCCTTTGCTTTAGGTATAGTAGCTCTATATCTAACCATACAATGGACACCCGAGTTCCTATCAGTCACTCCTATGGCAGGCCTTGACAATCCTGAAGGCAGAGTGCATGGGCTCATGTGAACTGTGTTCTGGCCCGAGCCGAGCCGGTTGCAGCTTGCGGAGAAAAGACCCAATGGCTGTTCCATGATAACGCGTACCACATCGGTAACTTCGGTGTCGCGTTATCAAGACATGTCGAGTAAGGTGTCATACGAATCGGGGTGCTGCCCTCTCACCAACCCTGGCGACGAGGTTAGCATCCCGCCCTTCTAGAGGGACACGACATGTACGTAACTGTGAACCCCGGTTAAAGTTAACGAAAGCCTCAGCTCCACAAAATGGATGCTGCCACCACAGACACGAGTCTGACCTCCTGCTGCTGGGAGTCCTTCCAGCGAGGAGCGCTTGGACAAAGGGTTTCCTGTCGAGGGCGGTGTTCGCACCGTCCCAGACAGGGTTTGTGTATTCTGGGTAGGTAGGGCTTTTGCGAGAAGGTGACTGCGGAGTGGCACCCCGGTGCTCACTACGCATCTGCCGGTTAGAACCAGTTCCAGGGGCGACGGTCCTGGCCTGGGGAAAGTCCGGCAGGGGAGAGGGGTGTAACTACCACCCTTCCTGGTCCCACCCTTAGGGCAGGACCTAGTCATGTACCCACCCCTTTCTTTAGAATAAAGGCCGGAGCGGGGACCCTTCCAAATTAGATCATCTTTGAATCAAGAATACTTTCTACGAAAGGACTTCAAGACTCTTCTCAAGATTTCTCCCTTGTGACTAAGGAGTAGTCACCCTGCATCAGCGGGCACCATCTAAGAACTCTGCGGTTTGCTGTAAGTCCTTCCTCAAGGAATCCGACGGCCCAGCTCGACGAGAACCGGCTTCCCTGGCACCTCTGACCTCTACCCACGTCATCAGCTCAGCTGTGATCTGTGGGTGCGACGAGACCTCGAGGGACCGGCCATCATCAGAACCTGCACGCTCTTAACCAGCACGACCATCGAGGTAACTCTCTGGTGAGTGCTCTGGGGTCCGAGAAGCCCCGACCCTGAGCCGCTCCAGCTCCGAAGTGCAGTCTCCCAGTATCTCCACGATCTGCGTGGGGCCCTTCTGCTCGCTGCTCAGCACGTTGTCTGGTCACTAGCCGCTGGCTTGTGTCCTTCTGTGACGACATCCGAGAATCATCACTGCCGGTCTGGTTGCTCCAGACTGGCCCTTGCTTCCATCTTTTCGAGAAGCACTCCGGACCCTCCTGGTCCACTCAAGACGCCATCTTAGGCCCACCACGTGGCCCTGAGATTTGCCAAGGCTTGTTGCCCCATCCTGGGCCCAGCGACGCCGACAGCATTATCCTTCGTGGGACAGCTCGCACCTCCACCGTGGTCGCCGACAACGCCTCCTGGTCCGTGAGACTGCAGAGCCTAGCGTCGCCCACTCACCTGGTCGAGGTGACGGCCAACCGGTGCCTTCCTGGTACCCTCTGACTACTGGCTAGTAGTACGAACTTGGTCCCCTCTGCTTTCAGGTTTCATCAATCTCCGATCCAGGCTTGGATCTCTACGAACTATTCATCACTGGTCGCCGGCCAGCAACTCCTTTTCTTCCGGCTCCTGGCTCGTCAGCGAAGACCCCGACGCCTGTAAGACTTGTGCAGCCGCAGCCCTCGTGGCTAGGTAACTCGGCATTTCGGTGCCTGCATAGCCTCTTTACTCTAGGGTCCCGAGTCCCTCGCTTCCGACTAGCCTTATCGGGTCCGCCCGAGACCTTAACCTTTCCGTGTCTTCGGACACTTGTTTTAACTGTGCACTTGAAGTATTTGCTAAAGAGATTTGGTTTGTGCTTAGTACCCTGTCCTCATAAAGAGTACAGGGCTGTTGTGATTCTTAATAAATATACTGTTTATTTTCATAACACTTGTGTGGTGTCCTTTCACTGGGTGTTCAAGGGGTACATGTGTGGTAAACAGCTGGCTTAACGCGCCCTCTCGAGTCTTTAGCCTTAGACTGCTCGTATCCACGCTACTAGGATAGCTGGTCTATAGGTTGACTTACAACCAAACACCATGAGGGTCGTTGGAACGATACATAGCGGTCGCTAGAATAGCGAACGTTGCATATCGGGCCAACTTCTCACATTGGTGAGCAGCGGTTGGGATTTGAGCTTGCTGTTGTTTTACCACACGTATCCTAAGAATATCTTGTTGAAAGATCGCACAAGTACTGTTAGTACATATAACTAAAAGCTTAGAATACTCTGAGTTCTACTGAACCAGCTGTTGTAGCTCCTCAAGGCTAGCACACCTTGGCTACAACTCTTAGCAAGGGAACAGTAGGAAAACACATAGTGTAGGTAGGTGCATCACTTACACCACACTAGAAACAGTATGCCGGACAAAGGAGGAAACTCTGAGTCTCCCCTTGTGTCAGTTGACCCTCCACAGGTCATCCCTTCAGGGTATACTGTGCTGAGCTTCAAGGAGTTGAGACGGCTGTGTCACTCCAGGAAGATTCAGCAGGGGTCTAACCCCACAACGTCCTTTCTGATTGGTCTCTTGGAGACTTATGATGCCAGGAGAGCTGAGAAACTTCGTAGCTCTTCTAATCCAGAAGGAGACATGCCTCCCCTCGAGGGAACCCGGGACGATCCTGACCTCATCCACCTCGCAACTGAGAACGAAGATGACGAAGAGGATGAGGAGGAGGATCTCTCTGGGGACGAGGCAGATAAGGGACAGGTAGAAGTCGTCAGACTAACACGGTCCAACTTAAGCAAACATGATAGTGGTACTGGGGGAGCCCCGGCGCAACTATCAGGTCCGCTTAACATGGGGAATGGACGAGCCAGATCTCTGTCAAGAGGCTCTGGCAGATCCCTTCATACCAATGGCTCTCACAACTCTTCTCAAAGAGGGATGACGTCCCCTCAGAGGAGAGTGTACGAAGCGAAAGAAAGGGCAGCTAATCTGAGGATCGAAAGGGAAGAACTTGCCCTGGCCAAGGAAAAGCTCGCTTTTGCTAGAGAGCAACAGTTAAGTGGGGTAGTCCCCACTGGTGGCAGCAATGTACCTAGTAATAGGGAAAAGAGTTTCGATACGAAACACCTTGGGAAGATAGTGCCCCCCTTTAAACAAGGGGACGACATCCACAAATGGATTACTGCTTTGGAGAGGGCCTGCACTGTGCAGGGTGTTCCCCAGAGTCAGTGGGCAGCTATCTTGTGGCTCTCCTTTGAAGGAAAAGGAAGAGACAAGCTCCTCACCACAAGGGTAGAGGACGCTAACAATTACCAAGTCTTGAAGAATACACTCGTTGAAGGGTTCGGCCTAACCACTGAGCAGTACAGGGTGCTGTTCAGGGATACCCAGAAAACGCAGTCTCAAGATTGGTCTGATTTTGTCGATTGTGCCACTAAGGCTTTTGAGGGCTGGTTGCTGGGCAGTAAGGTTACTGATTACGCAGGATTGTATAATTTGATGATGAGAGAACAAATTTTAAACAATTGTCAGAACCAGTTGTTGCATCAGCATCTTGTCGACTCGGATCTGACCTCTCCCCAGGAATTGGGAAAGAAGGCAGACAGATGGGTTCGTACGAGAGTTAAACAGAACCAGGGCCAGAATCAAGGTGGTCAGAAGAAAGCAGACCAAAAGGGTAAAGATTCTAAGGGGGAACAAAATGACCAGAAGTCTTCGACAGGTCCCCAACAACCCAAAGAGGGTGGGGGTCAGGCTCCCCAAAAGAAGAAAGAAGGCCAATCCAAAAGATGGTGCCAGTACTGTAAAAGTAAATCTCACTGGTTTAGTGAGTGCACCAAGAAAGGAGGAGGGCAGACTCCTGCCACTGCAGCCCCTAAGGCACCTGTGCCCCCTAGTACAGTCAGCAGTGGTAGTGCGCCTCCCAAGGGTTTAGTAGGGTTAACCCTGGGTTCTGAGGGGCGTGACAACTTAGTTGGCACACTCACTCAGGCTGTCCTTGTCAGTACAGGGGACGTGGACGTGTCCCCTGACGTAAGCCCCAATACTTTGGGCAAATACCGACAGACGCCTTTCATAAATGGAAAGATGGCTCAGGCCTATAGGGACACTTGTGCCAGCGCCACCATGGTGACGCCTAACTTTGTGGACCCTGGACAGATCATGCCAGGTACAGAATTCCTGGTGACCAATGCAAGCAATGTCACTACCAATCACAGTATGGCAATTGTAGCTTTCTCCTGGGGAGGGGTAACTGGCCAAAAGAAAGTTGTAGTTAGTCCAGACCTCCCAGTGGATTGTTTGTTGGGCAATGATTTGGAGTCGTCACAATGGTCAGAAGTGGAGCACCGGACTCACATGGAAATGTTAGGTTTGCCAGCACATGTGTTCGCTGTGACTAGGTCACAGGTCAGGAAATGCCCCACTGAACAGGTGCTGGATCCTGGAACAACGGACCAGACACCTCCCAAGAAAAAGAGCGGTAGGGTTAAGGCTGCGCCTTCCCCCTTGCCCCAGGTCGTGGATCAAGTCTCAGAGGAGGCTGACCTACAGGAACTGAGGGAAACTGAGCCTAGGGAGTTCGAACTTGATCAAGTTGAATTCTTGGGCTCAGGGGGACCCTCAAGGGAAGACCTGGGGAAGGACCAGTTAGACTGCCCTTCTCTTGAACCCCTCAGACAGCAGGCTGCTGCTGAGGCTGCTGGGAACGCCACAGGTACCCACAAGGTATACTGGGAAGATGGACTCCTGTACACTGAGTCAAGAGACCCCAAGCCTGGCATGACCAGGAGGCTGGTCGTACCCTTGTCTCAGCGTGGTTTCCTACTTACCTTGGCCCACGAGATTCCCTTAGCAGGTCACTTAGGCCAGACGAAAACGTGGGACAGGCTTGTCTCACACTTTCACTGGCCTCACATGAACGAAGATACCAAGGAGTTTTGCCGCTCCTGTGTCACTTGCCAAGCCAGTGGTAAGTCAGGTGGCACGACAAAGGCCCCCCTTATACCAATGCCTGTGGTGGGGGTGCCCTTTGAACGGGTGGGGATCGACATCGTCGGTCCCATGGAACCACCGACAGCATCAGGGCACAAGTTTATACTGGTGGTAGTGGATCATGCCACCAGGTATCCTGAAGCTATTCCCCTTAGGACCACTACAGCACCTGTTGTGGCAAGAGCCCTAGTTGGAGTATTCTCCAGAGTGGGCTTCCCTAAGGAGGTCGTCCCCGACAGAGGGGCAAACTTTATGTCGAGCTACTTAACTGCTATGTGGAAGGAATGTGGTGTCAACTACAAGTTCACTACACCCTATCATCCACAATGCAATGGGCTTGTTGAGAGATTCAACAGGACCCTAAAAGGGATGATTCATGGACTACCGGAAAAGCTTCGGCGTAGATGGGACGTCCTGATCCCCTGCCTCTTGTTCGCCTACAGAGAAGTCCCACAGAAGGGGGTTGGCTACAGCCCTTTTGAACTTTTGTACGGGCATCCTGTAAGAGGACCCCTGTGTTTGGTGAAGGAAGGATGGGAGAGACCTCTCAAAAAGCCTGCAGCCAACATAGTGGACTATGTGCTTGGCCTCCGCTCGCGGATGGCTGAATACATGGAGAAGGCATCCGAAAACCTTAAGGCCAGCCAAGAACTCCAAAAAGCTTGGCATGACCAAAAGGCTGTCTTGACTGTTTACCAGCCCGGACAGAAGGTGTGGGTGTTGGAGCCAGTGGCCCCAGCAGCACTCAAGGACAAATGGTCCGGGCCCCACACCATCCTGGAGAAAAAGGGAGAGGTCACCTACCTGGTCGACCTGGGAACTCCCCGGAGCCCCCACAGGGTGCTTCATGTCAACAGGCTAAAAGCATATGTCGACAGGAAGGACATGAGTTTGCTCATGGCCCTAGATGAGGGACAGGAAGAGGAGAGTGACCCTCTCCCCGACCTGCTCACTCAGAATCCTGACGATGGCTCGGTAGATGGTGTTGTCTTTTGTGGCAGCCTCTCCGAACATCAACAGAGCGACTGTAAACAGGTTCTTCAGTCGTTCCGACATCTGTTTTCTCTGACACCCAGTCAGACCGATTGGTGCACCCATGAGGTCAACACTGGTGACAGCTTGCCCGTAAAGAGTAAAATCTACAGGCAGCCTGATCACGTTAGAGACTGCATCAAAAGTGAAGTGCAGAAAATGTTGGAGCTGGGAGTCATTGAACCCTCGGATAGCCCTTGGGCTAGTCCCGTAGTTCTAGTGCCGAAACCTCACACCCAGGGTGGTAAGAGAGAGATGAGGTTTTGCGTAGACTACAGGGGTCTCAATGCAGTCACTAAGACTGACGCCCACCCAATACCAAGGGCAGACGAGCTTATCGATAGATTGGCTTCGGCCAACTACTTAAGTACGTTTGACCTGACCGCTGGGTATTGGCAAATCAGGTTAGCTGAGGACGCCAAGCCTAAAAACCGCATTTTCAACCCCTGGTGGGCATTATCAGTTTGTGGTGATGCCCTTTGGTCTGAAAAATGCACCTGCCACCTTCCAACGGTTGGTGAATCACGTCCTTACTGGGCTGGATGACTTCTGTGCGGCGTATCTTGACGATATTGCTGTCTTTAGCTCCACCTGGGAGGATCACCTGGTCCACCTGCGGAAGACGTTAGAGGCGCTGCAAGCAGCAGGCCTCACTATCAAGGCCACCAAGTGCCAGATAGGGCAGACACAGGTTGTATACCTGGGCCACCTTGTAGGTGGAGGCCAGGTTCAGCCACTGGAGAGCAAGATACAGTCAATCAGGGACTGGGCTCCTCCAACCACCCAGACTCAGGTTCGAGCTTTCTTGGGCCTGGCTGGTTACTATAGGAAGTTTGTCAGGAACTATGGTTCCATCGTGACACCATTAAATGAACTGACAAGTAAGAAAATGCCAAAAAAGGTTCAGTGGACAGCGAGCTGTCAAAAAGCATTCGATGACCTAAAGCAGGCCATGTGCACGGCGCCTATCCTCAAGAGGACTACTCCAAACCATTCATTGTCCAAACAGATGCTTCTGAGTTGGGTGTGGGAGCTGTTCTTTCTCAACTGAATTTTGATGGTCAAGACCAGCCCATTGCTTTTAAGTAGAAGGCAGACCCCTAGAGAGAAGAATTGGTCAGCTATTGAGAGGGAGGCCTTTGCTGTGGTTTGGGCCCTGAAGAAGCTGAGGCCATACTTGTTTGGCACTCACTTCAAGATTCAGACCGACCATAAGCCCCTCTTGTGGCTAAATCAGATGAAGGGTGAAAACCCCAAACTGCTTAGGTGGTCCATTTCCCTACAGGGGATGGACTTCACAGTGGAACATAGACCTGGTACTGATCATGGCAATGCCGATGGGCTCTCCAGATATATCCACTTAGAACAAGAAGACTCACCTGGTCAAGGTTAGCTAGTTGTTCCGACGTTTGGGGGGGGGGTCATGTAGGAGAGTAGGGTCTGCAATCCTATGATCACCCAGATTTTTTGCTTTTGTTTCACTGGTTTACGACTTTCTCTGGCTGTGGGCCTGCCAATCAGACCCACAGCCTGGCTGTTCTCTTTCTAAATTACGATATGTACCCTAGGTGCATTTACCAATTGGTACTGGGCCACCTTATCAGACCCTGTAACTCAGGGCATAGGTGTACCCAGGGCCGCCAGGGGCTGCAGCATGTATTATGCCACCCCTGGCTGGCCTCCTAAATTTGACACAACTGGCTGCATGACAGCTGGGGCGAAGTCGTGTAATCACCCTTTGCTTTAGGTATAGTAGCTCTATATCTAACCATACAATGGACACCCGAGGTCCTATCAGTCACTCCTATGGCAGGCCTTGACAATCCTGAAGGCAGAGTGCATGGGCTCGTGTGAACTGTGTTCTGGCCCGAGCCGAGCCGGTTGCAGCTTGTGGAGAAAAGACCCAATGGCTGTTCCATGATAACGCGTACCACATCGGTAACTTCGGTGTCGCGTTATCAAGACATGTCGAGTAAGGTGTCATACGAATCGGGGTGCTGCCCTCTCACCAACCCTGGCGACGAGGTTAGCATCCCGCCCTTCTAGAGGGACACGACATGTACGTAACTGTGAACCCCGGTTAAAGTTAACGAAAGCCTCAGCTCCACAAAATGGATGCTGCCACCACAGACACGAGTCTGACCTCCTGCTGCTGGGAGTCCTTCCAGCGAGGAGCGCTTGGACAAAGGGTTTTCTGTCGAGGGCGGTGTTCGCACCGTCCCAGACAGGGTTTGTGTATTCTGGGTAGGTAGGGCTTTTGCGAGAAGGTGACTGCGGAGTGGCACCCCGGTGCTCACTACGCATCTGCCGGTTAGAACCAGTTCCAGGGGCGACGGTCCTGGCCTGGGGAAAGTCCGGCAGGGGAGAGGGGTGTAACTACCCCCCTTCCTGGTCCCACCCTTAGGGCAGGACCTAGTCATGTACCCACCCCTTTCTTTAGAATAAAGGCCGGAGCGGGGACCCTTCTAAATTAGATCATCTTTGAATCAAGAATACTTTCTACGAAAGGACTTCAAGACTCTTCTCAAGATTTCTCCCTTGTGACTAAGGAGTAGTCACCCTGCATCAGCGGGCACCATCTAAGAACTCTGCGGTTTGCTGTAAGTCCTTCCTCAAGGAATCCGACGGCCCAGCTCGACGAGAACCGGCTTCCCTGGCACCTCTGACCTCTACCCACGTCATCAGCTCAGCTGTGATCTGTGGGTGCGACGAGACCTCGAGGGACCGGCCATCATCAGAACCTGCACGCTCTTAACCAGCACGACCATCGAGGTAACTCTCTGGTGAGTGCTCTGGGGTCCGAGAAGCCCCGACCCTGAGCCGCTCCAGCTCCGAAGTGCAGTCTCCCAGTATCTCCACGATCTGCGTGGGGCCCTTCTGCTCGCTGCTCAGCACGTTGTCTGGTCACTAGCCGCTGGCTTGTGTCCTTCTGTGACGACATCCGAGAATCATCACTGCCGGTCTGGTTGCTCCAGACTGGCCCTTGCTTCCATCTTTTCGAGAAGCACTCCGGACCCTCCTGGTCCACTCAAGACGCCATCTTAGGCCCACCACGTGGCCCTGAGATTTGCCAAGGCTTGTTGCCCCATCCTGGGCCCAGCGACGCCGACAGCATTATCCTTCGTGGGACAGCTCGCACCTCCACCGTGGTCGCCGACAACGCCTCCTGGTCCGTGAGACTGCAGAGCCTAGCGTCGCCCACTCACCTGGTCGAGGTGACGGCCAACCGGTGCCTTCCTGGTACCCTCTGACTACTGGCTAGTAGTACGAACTTGGTCCCCTCTGCTTTCAGGTTTCATCAATCTCCGATCCAGGCTTGGATCTCTACGAACTATTCATCACTGGTCGCCGGCCAGCAACTCCTTTTCTTCCGGCTCCTGGCTCATCAGCGAAGACCCCGACGCCTGTAAGACTTGTGCAGCCGCAGCCCTCGTGGCTAGGTAACTCGGCATTTCGGTGCCTGCATAGCCTCTTTACTCTAGGGTCCCGAGTCCCTCGCTTCGACTAGCCTTATCGGGTCCGCCCGAGACCTTAACCTTTCCGTGTCTTCGGACACTTGTTTTAACTGTGCACTTGAAGTATTTGCTAAAGAGATTTGGTTTGTGCTTAGTACCCTGTCCTCATAAAGAGTACAGGGCTGTTGTGATTCTTAATAAATATACTGTTTATTTTCATAACACTTGTGTGGTGTCCTTTCACTGGGTGTTCAAGGGGTACATGTGTGGTAAACAGCTGGCTTAACGCGCCCTCTCGAGTCTTTAGCCTTAGACTGCTCGTATCCACGCTACTAGGATAGCTGGTCTATAGGTTGACTTACAACCAAACACCATAAGGGTCGTTGGAACGATACATAGCGGTCGCTAGAATAGCGAACGTTGCATATCGGGCCAACTTCTCACATTGGGCATATAGCGTTGGCATTACTGGCTGTGTATGTCGCAATAGGGACTTAGGGTTGTCATCCCACTGCAATTTCAAGAGGTCCAGTTTGATCCAGAAACCATTCATCCTTGTGATAAGAAGCACAGAGTGGGCCTCCATGCCTAGCTAGGTGCATATAAACAGCATCCTTTCCACTTTACCTCACTTTACAGGAACATGGAAACCCCTATATCCTTTATCCTCTCCAAAATCACTATCAAAATTAACATCCAATTACCAAACGAATGCAGGCTTCTTGATCCAAAGGTGTCACTGTCGACGTCAGGGCAGGGAGCCACCCTCCCCTGCCCCCTCAACTCAGGATGTAAGTGTTCTGGATAATTGCAGGTAAATTAGGGTTGTAATCCCCAAATATATTGCATGCAACATACTGAATGACAAAAATATAGCAACTAATACATCATGTGGTGAGTATAGGTTATGTGGGTGTGGAGTTAAAAATAGTAAATTTATAATTACCTTGTTAGTAGAAGGCGATGTCATGGGTGCAATACTTTTTAAGGTCTAGATAACCTTGAAATAGAGTCATACAAGCATTGGGGGCATACCTATATTTAGAACTCAATCAGAGAGGCTATCTTTGTCCATGAGTTCGTGTGTTGAATTCTAGCCTGGATCTTTGTATCTCAAAAAAATTTCTAGCTGCCAAGTGGTATAGCCTGGAGAGTGGCGAGTCGCAAAGGCAACACGGGCTACATTGGATCGTAAACTCTCGTGGTGCATATGGTGACCTCTAGTAACTTCCAGGTGCAAGAGAGGAGCAATAATCGCGTGTGTGGCATGGGTCCTGGATCTCTGACTTCCATGGGAGTTGCAGGAGAAGTCCTGGCAGAAGTAGTAGGTACAAAGCATGGAGTCAACATCCTTGGAAGGTAAGTCCCACATTGGACTCTAAGGGTCCACTCCCAAATGGCACTCCATTACATCCCTTTTAGAGAAAGAGAGAGAGAGAGAGAGAGAGAGAGAGAGAGAGAGAGAGAGAGAGAGAGAGAGAGAGAGAGAGAGAGGGAGAGAGAGAGAGAGAAAGAGAGAGAAAGAGAGAGAGAGAGAGAGAGAGACAGAGAGAGAGAAAGAGAGAGAGAGAGGAGAGAGAGAGATAGTTATTGTGTCCTTGGTACTCCCAGAGCCCTTAAGAGCAACAATGGCCACACAGAAGTCTAAGACATTGAATCACACAATCTTTGATAATAATAGCAGTGGACTGATCATTATGAGCATGGATTTGTGTGGTGAAATATATCCCCAATATGGGTCAAAACTCATCACATCCATAATAAAGTGGCTCCGTTTGACATTATATCATGCAAAGAACTAGACCCTGCAAATTTCACCTCTTACAGAAACCACTGATACCCAAATGTACGCACCAATCTTTTGTCTTATAGGAACATGTCTATGGATGTCGTCTTCATTCCTATTCGAGGTTAAAATAAAGGAATAATTACTGGGGAGAAGACTGTCATTCAGACCTATCCAGTTAACGGTCTAATGTCCCACAGACTGTCCTTGGGAGAAAACATGCATCCTCACTCAGCCTAGTGACCCCAACAGCTATGAGGCATATGGTTGTAGGAGCAGGACATCACTTCGCTGCCTCTACTCTTCTCACACGGGTCTTCTAGGGTACCTACATCCCAGTTCTTGTGTCTTTGTAGGGGCTCACCCAATTGGAACAGTGATGCAGAAGAGTCAATGCAGCCCTGTAACTCACAATGATGGAAAATCCCCCCTTGTCTTCTCTAAGGGTAGCATAATCTACCCAAAGGTTCAAACTCAAGGCATCAAGGCCATTCCTTGGCAGGTCGCATTCATACTGAACAGAACCCTACCAGTACAAGAAGGCAGGGGACTTCCTGGAGCTTGACCTGCCCATGGGTTTGTTAATCCTCGTGGTGACCTTCCTGTGTTTGCCATTAGCAGGTCCAGGGCCACCCATCCTAATGTACTGTTTTTGGCTTTCGGAAGCCGCTTTAAGGTTACAAGTGACAGGGCCAAGTGTAGACCCTTCCTGGTACTCACCAGAACCAGACTTCTGAGCAGGAAACATTTGGAGATGCCACATTAAGGTTTAAGACATGGGCTCTTGTTAGTCAAACCTGATCTGATTCGGAAGGGGATGGGCAACATAATGAAGTTAAAGAAAAAAAAAACATACTCATTATTTCTTACGCAACTGTCTTGAAACTAATATGCATTGGCACAGCATAGGACGAAAGTGGCAAAACACATTTGTTAATAAATATGTGTAAATCCACATTCTGCATGATTCATATTGCACATAATTACATATTGCACCTCACATGGATATGTCACAACTTTTGCCTTTGCCACTCTTTAACTATTTGTTTCTAAAACTACAGCATTCCACTACACGTTTACTTTATGTTATCGGTACTGGTTAGCTGTATGTTATCGGTACTGGTTAGGTGCAGGATTGCCCATGGAGTCTGTTGGCACTCTAGACAGAGCTATGAAACACCTAGAGCTCATTCAGAGTCAGTGTCACAGCTACTAACCAGGTCACTTTTAATAGCTGCAACTATTCGCTGAGGAACACATCTCCTTATGTTAAGTATATAGAAACGTTAATTAATTGCATATATTTAAATAAGAGCCAATAAAATGTTACACCCATTAATTCTTCAAATTTAATTTGTAAGAAATAATGCATTAAAATATATTAACTTAGTTAAAAAACATTTAAACAATAATAAAAAATAAATCCCACTTCCACCAACGTTTTTTTATTTAATATTTAGTATATTTTGTTAAAAACGTGTGCTTAATTAACTTAAATCATTTAAAAAATGTTATTAAAAGTTGAAAAGTTAAATTTTTGTAATTAGCTTTATCATTGGTTTCTCTGAGGCTTATACTTTCAGGAAGTCCTGTGTATAACGTATATCACGTCCAATTTAGCGTGCGGGAGAAGCAGGACTCATCAAAGATGTAGGTGCTGGAATAGGCTGTTAGAGGTTGATTTAATGTGAGCAGTAATTGCTGTCAATGACCCAAGCCACGTGCTGTGGTGCAGTCAAGATTTCTTGATAGTGTGTACATGGGCCAAATAAAGGGAGATGTAATATATATTATTAGTGTTTTCTTTCACGTGAAGGAAACAACCATTTTTTTGCATGGCCTTGGTATTAACATCTCAAAGTGTGTAATTTAAAATACTGGCCCTATGATCAGACCTTCCAGGAGTTCGCAATTTGCAAAATTGTACAATTTTGCCAATGATAGAAGGTGGACAGGAGAGTGGCTTCATCTTTCTCTCTCCCTCTCTCCTGTACTGCACTGGACTACCAGTCCTTCTACTATAAGCTACAAGCACCACCAGTGCAGCCAGGAGGAAGTGGCTTCTGGTATTTATGACACAGCCGGTATGTGAAGGTTCCAGTCTCCTTTAGCAGCCATTTTCCTGGCCTCTTCTCTCCTTTGGCCACAGTTCTCCTGGCCTTCCTCCCCCTATGGCACCTTCTTTCCTGCTCCCTTCTCCTCTGTGGCATCTTTGTTCTGGCCCTACATTGTCACGTCTCATGCTCTACTGCCCCTGTGACACCCATTTTCCTGGACCTCCTTCACCCATGGTACACGTTTTTCTGGGTGATTTCCCACCTGTCTCGTGTTCCCCCCCTCATCAGCAGATGCCTTGATTATTGTCTGCACAGGGTTGAAAGGGATCTACCCTATGCCACTTGCCTCATGCATCGCCAACCTGTGTGAGATACATTGGGCTTTAGAGGGCTGTTGTTGCTGTAGCCCGTCTACACCGCCTCAACCACCTTACATTGAGAGGGCAGATGGGCTTGGGTGTCTATTGTAGGAGATCCATCCAGGACCATGCATGTTTTGTGACAGGTCTTTGAGGCTTGGGAGCGATATTTCAAGACAGTGCCAGAAAGTGCACAGATTTCACATTGTAATCCGATTTCTCTGTGGCACCAGACATCCACATCCCAACTCTGTCCTGCTGTGAGGCACAGTGCTGCATTGCTAGCTTTGTTCACTAGGATATTTAGCAAAACCATCACAGCTTTTGTGCAAAGCACGTTTTTTGCCTGTCATCACCAGCAATGTTGCATTTACAACTTTTCTCTTCACAAACTAAAAATGTTGTAGACTTAAGGTCTTTTGACCTCTTTGTTGCAGAGGAAGTGGCCTCTACATCCTCCACATCATCTTTATATTGTGGAGGACGTAGAAGTCACATCCTAGAGCAGAGAACCCCTCTGGTGCTGGCACCAGAAAGCACTCGCGGCTGGCATGACTCGTGGGTGTGTGGGACGCACGGGGAGGGGGTGACGCGGGCAGGCTTTTTTATTTTAATTATATTTAAAAAAATAACTTACCTTACCCAGCCCGATCCGTTCCTTCGTCGTCTCTGCTTCTCTGCTCCTCGCTCCTCCCCTAAGCCAACCACAACACCCCAATGGCAGCATTGTGATTGGTGGGTACAGGCGCCCAGCCAGGCAAGCAGCCTACATGGAGAAAATGGCATAGTGCACATGACTGGTTTGGTCGGCCCCAGAAGGTTGACCAAAGAGTCAGGGCCTGCCACTTTGGGCTAGCCACTCCACCACTGCCCTGTTGCAGGGCCGCCCACCCATCCGCCCCCAACCAAACACTTCTGTTTTCTCAAAGTGTGAGATGCAGCAACACAAAATGGTATTCATTCCATTTTATGTTACTGCTTCTCGTACTGGGAAAAAGAAGTGGGGCGACGCTCCTCCGCCCACATGGAGGAGCCGCCCCTGCCAGAAAGCTTTTCTTTGCATCCACTCATTTAGGGCTGTTTTGGGGGCATCCACTGCAGCCTGATGCTTTTTTGTGAAAGGGGACTTCACACTAACATCACCACAAGTTTTTTAGCTCCTGTGGTCACTTGGCTCACAGGCACACAGCTCTTCCTTCAAGCACCGTGCAAAATGGAAGAGGTATTGTTGGAAATAGCAGATTTTCCCCTTTTCAGTGGGGCCTTTCCCTACTGGATTCCCGCTTGGGAATCACTGCTAGAGAGGGAACTCTGAACACGAATCCCCCAATGGATCAATACGTACGTTTTTACTGTAGGGTGGCTCCCATGGCACGCCAAAGGTTTTAGCCCATTTATCACCCCAGGGAATATTGGTCTTTAAGTCTCCATGGCAGGCAGGTTGGGAGCTTTCCTCCTCAATATGCCTTCCACAAGAATCAGAAAGCTTTCTAGACAGCAGAGAAAATATTTTAAAGGAAGTAATAGGTGGGGGCTGTGTGATCAGGCCAACACCCACCCTCCCACCCCCCACCAGTCTATCTGCCTTCCACTTCCAGGGGGGCATGTTGTGAGGTATAGCCTCAATCTGCCCAACCCAAGGGAAAGTGTGGTAAGCCTACCGGACAGTAGGGATTTATGGCCATAAAAGGATTTGGGTTGGGTGCTGGGCCTTCTTGCCATCTGACCCCATTCCTGGACATTCATTGTGGTGGCAGATTTGGAGGCTTACTTCGAATCTACTCACCCCGCGGGGAGGAGCAGAACGCACACTAGGCACCTAGGACTTGTCCTTTGTTTCAATGTGGTGAGGGTCCAGTCCGTCCTGGCATCAGACTGCACCCCTCCACCTACGGGCACCAAAGTAGTCTGACTCTCTTTGGAGGCAAAATGAGGTTCTTCCCCAAGCTACGGGTGGGGGCAGAAAACTCAATAGACACCAGGAATTGGAGTAACAAATAGATTGGGGTGATTGCCCCTCTAGCATCAGACTATTCTTCATTTGTGAGAAGGAATTTGCTTCCTTGAGGAGGCATAATGTGATTTTCCAGTTCTCTACTTGTATGTCAAAGCTTTCCCCATAAACAAATCACAATAACACCACCAATACCATCATCACTACTAATATCACCACCACCAATAACAATACTTCTCTCAGCATTACCACCATCTTCAGTGCAACCACCACCAATACCACTAATAATACCACCACTAATACCACACCGCTACTAAACCCACCATCACTACCATAACAGTATGTCTGGTTTTATTCTGTTACTGCATTGGAAATGCATTTTGTCATGCCTGTGTTTTCAGGCGTTGTCAAATTAAAGCCAGACCTATTGACTTTGCCAATACTTGTTCTTATTTTCTGTCCTCAAGCCTTAGTCAGTCTGGCAATTCATAATGTTTGGCAGACTTTAAATGTGGTAATTTCATAATTCAGGGTGGTCGAGTACCAAAGCTGCCTACACCAAGAATGCCATTAGTTATATGCTGTCTGCATTGGCAGGATAGTGTACACACCAGAGTCTGTGAAAACTGTTTGGCTACAGAAGAAGAGGGTGGTAAAGTAATTTGACAAATTTCATAGAGGTCTGCTACTCGAGCCAAGTGCCTGGCTCTGGCTCAAAGTTCTTCTTGACTCTTAAACAAAAAATGAGCTGAGCCTTCCATGTTCTTGAAGCACCACCCCAACTGTGCAGTGGATGAGGTGCCGGCCAGCAGCTGTGCGCCAAAGTCTTCCTACATTTTTTATTAAACCCTGGTGAGGCTTTGAGATGGGCTAAATCATAAAGATGCCTTGCAGTGTTGTGAAAAGGCTGCACTCTCATCCTATTCAAAATCAGTCCACTGCTAGACCTGACATCCTTGGCGTGGTCTTCCGCCAAACTTTTTGCCTTCACTGCTCCTGTTTTTTTTATTTGTTTTTGTTCGGATTAGTGCACTTTACCACTGCTAACCGGTGCTAAAAAGCTTGTGCATGGTAAAATTGAAAAACACTTGAATGGTACATTTAATTTACTAGTAAGTCCCTGGTATATAGTCCTACATGTACCCACGCCCTGTAAATAAAATACACAAGATGGTTTGGAGCCCGCCCCTACTTACTATTTGGTGGCTACAATTTCACTCTTCTTGGCTTCCTCCTATTTGGCCATCATATTGCTCATGTCACTTTCTTCTTATCTTTCCTATCTTTCCGGCGCACAGACCAAGTACTTATTGATTTCGTTTGATGACCTTCCTCGTGCTGCCTCCCCTTGCTTGCCCCCTCTCCCTCCCTCTCCCTCTTTGCTGCTTGCCTGCCCCTCCTCTCCCCCTTGTCATTGCTGCTTGCTCCCTTCATCCTTCGTAGCTTCCTCCATTCCTGTTCTTTAATCCCACCCGGCCTTCCATCCCTCTTTCTTCTCCCCCTCTACCACCAGACCTCCTATCTGTAATGTCTTGCAAGTTAGAAATGATGTAACCCTTCTGGCTCCTAATGGACTCCATAGAACTGTGATGCAAGTCTTAGAATTAAATGTAATGAAGGAAGGCTGGTTTAGAATGTTGAGTTTGCAGCCTCAGGCAGATGAATAAAGGCGTGTAAAACTAAGCTCCATGTGTGGTGTAGTCATTGGTGGGAACCCAGGCTAGAGAAGACGCTACACTGTTTCACTTATGTGTCTCCCCCTCACATGCCTGTTTCCTGTCCCCCTCCCTCCCACCCTTACCTATCTCTGTTTATTCTCCCTGCTGCCAGAAAGAAAAAAATGCACCATGAAGCTGCCAATGCTGGCCACTTCATAGAGCTTTTTCTAATGTCCCGTTATTTCTTGGAGCTTGCCCCAGTCGACCTTGCCTCCCTCCCCCATTGTTTTCCCCACTAGCCCCTCTCATTGCGTTTGGCTTTAAAAAAACTAATTATAATTGGCAGTTTTGCATTTACACCTGATGGCTTTCTGTAGATATTGCATACACTTACTATAAAGAAGTTCTTCTGAGTCTTCAGCAAAGATTAACGGATTCTTCTTTATTGAAAGAATTACACTACAGGATGAAACATCCTATCCACGAAGTTCCAACAGCAACTGAACTCCCAAGGTTCTATAGCTACTACAAAAGCTACACAAACACTCCAGAGCAAAGAAGGCATATCACATTCTGAATACCCATGTGAGATTCTTAACATGTTAATTATTACACACTTTTATTTATTTATTTATTTATTTATTTATTTATTTTTGTAATTTGTTGAGCGCGGCGAATACCCGTGGGCGTCTCGGCGCTAATTGATTCCATTAAATTCCCTCATCGCTCATGGCAGGCTGTGTTGGACTATTAATCAAAAACTTTTCCCCCATACATTAGAGAAACATAGGAAACATGATCACTACAAGAAACATTAGTGCAAAACAAAGTCACGTAACATCACTGGAACTTTGCAAGTACGAGAACTTCTGTGCAATAATGACGTACTATTGGAAGACTCCTCAAGTGCTACTGGTATAGTTTGACCACTAGAATGCATGAGAGCAATTCTTCTCAAGTTCCAAATGTGTCCATCATTACATTTTAAGTTTAACAACATTTTGGAAAAGCTTTGTCACCATCAATGGCAAAGAGTATTTAGAAACACCACCAGACTTCTGAGGGTAGCGTACTCCCACTTTGTCCCCCACACGTACACGGGTGAGAAACAGCATGTGCCATCAAAGTACTCCTTTCTCTTGATGGACTTCAACTTTTGTGTTGCTTGCCAGGGTACCAAACCAGAATCTACATCAATGCACTTATGTCTCATGCACGATTGGAACACATTACTGTTGGGACTTCGTCCCCTGAACAGTTCAAAAGGTACCTTATTCATAGTAGAGTGAGGGGTGAGATGGTAAACCATCACTCTCTCCACTATCTCAGACCTCCAGTCCTTGCCTCAGACCTTGGCTAATTGAATGGACTCCTTTAGAACTCGATTGAACCTCTCTACCATGCCGTTAGTTTCGGGATGATAGAGAGCACAACGTTGGTGCTTGATGCATATTTTCCCCAAATACTCCTCCATTTCTGTCAAGACTAATTAAACCCCATTCGCCATTGCGGGGAATGAGATTTTGATATCAAATTATGATTATGATCAATTTAATAATTTATCTCATTCGTCACTTTTGGACCGTTTTTATATCTGTCATTGAGTAAAAGACGACCCCACATAGGTTAGACAAACCCCATTAACTGACGCCACTCTGAAGAACCACTTACAACTGATAAAGTTTTAAGAGTTTTATATAAAGTTAATTTGAATGCGATACAATCCACTCAGGATAAAATCTCGAAGTATACAAAATACAAAATCAGTTACAATATCAGCCGCTTAAGCTTCGGTGTGAAGTGGTTCCTTCTGTGTCATCTGCAGTAAGATAAAATCATCAAGTTAATCTGTCCCTACTCTATACTACGTGACAACCCTACTTCGCAAGTTTCTTCCCTAAAAAGGTGTCAGCAGTTTGACTCCCAAAGAAGTTCAAACTCTCTTAGCCTCTAAAGGAAATCTTAAGTTTCAGAAGCAGTACCCTATCTGCCTACCCATCCGCTCTCTCTAAGGGTCCTCGGCCTACTGCTCCCTTGCGCTCTGATGTCTCAGCGCATCTGCTCAAGGCATCTACCCTTCGCCCTTGCTCTGAGCAATTCGTCTCGCTGTTCCTAATCTCCCAATTGCCTACCTCCTCCCCGGGGTGCTGTCCCTAAAATACACAATCACCGTGTGGGTGGAACGCCCCTTGACGCCCACCACGGACTTTCCCCGATGATGTCAACTTCCTGCTTCTTCCATTGGTCCACTCCTTGCGTCGTCCGTTAAGTTGACCCTTCTCCTTAGATGTCATCTTCACCATCTCATCGTCGACTTTTATTGACTCTTTCAGATCGAATGTCATATGAACTTAGACAAGGCTTTAACTTATCTGTACAACTTTTTAACCTTCTAGATCCTGTGAATGGTCTTATCAAAACATAGTCCACCTCAAAAGTGTCTCTCCTCACGTTCGAGCAATAAGCTCCGTCCGGCATTGTCACCTTAAATCTAACAAGTGCTAGACTTCTTGGCTCTCACGTCCACATCAAGCTATTTACGACTTTTACAAGCCCACTAAATTACATACATTTGACTATGCTCCTGCGAACTCTTGGTCAGTTAGGTTACAATCACAAATGACCTAAACTCTTCCAGCATTCCTACAGAAACCCTCTAGACAGTATAACCTTTGGCATACATTTATATACTCGTACTTTAGCAAAAAGTCTTAGTTATACTTGAATACATTTTACATCAAATATATAATACATAGAATACGACTGCGTAGAGTATAACTTATGCATTCTCCTTGGTTACATCGTCATGTAAGTTCTCTATACATTTATCCACGTTATTTCTCCACGTTTCTCCATTTAAAGTTACACACGTATACGAATTCTACTGTGCACGTTCTACATTTCGTAAACACTTCTACACATTCCTATATTTACCCATCATGTATACGGGCCTTCTAAATCTAATGCATTTTTAACATGTGAATTCATTTACATTTCCTATACCATATTATCACGTTAGTTGGCTCTTATGCTATAATTGTCAACTTTACATTACGATATGCGTTTCATTCCTTCGTTTATAACATATACGTCTAAATATGGCTATGATATACTCTACATTCAAATTGTGCTCTCTCAGTTCCCCCCTTTGATGACTTTTAGGAGTCATCACTAAAAGCAATTTGAATACATCTTTTTATACAGAACTCGTTACATCAGCTCCTCTTTTCATCGATTCAAGCGTTCTCAGACTTTTATACTGTTGATCTTGTAGAACAGCTAGTCTCCTTTCCTGGTCTCTCATCGATCTTTGTAACTTGTTCGACCTATACCACTTATACAATTTTACTAATCCTAATAATGTAATTATACAAATTAATACTATTAATACAGGCTTTAAAATATACCAAACTATACTTTTGCCAAGATTAGCAAACCAACTTCCAACCTTTCCCACTCCATTTCCTACTTTTTCCCAAACATTTACTTTTGATAAATCTTCAATTTCTTGATGAATCTGTGTAATGTTCCGTATGACTTTCTCAAGTGGTTTTGAATTATCAGGAATATAAGTACAACATTCCTGAACTTTCAAAGCTTTACAAACTCGGCCTTCCTTTGCTCCCAAGGAAGAAAGAATTTAGCTAATCTATCCTCCTTTTTGTAATAGTCCCACTTATTCATCTGCTTATATTTCGGAACTTCAGGCAGTACCGAATCATAATTTGAAAAGTAGTACTCAAATCCTTCTCTACCATAAAATATACTAAGCAGTAAACTACATGTTATCCCATAAGTCAATGGGAGATGGTGATATCTAATGCCTTCGTCTACAGAAGCCGGCAATTGCATACAAACGTAGCAATCTTTGGCCTCCATGGCATCGATATATTCGTACAATAATTTGGCATATGCATTTGACCTAAAGTTTCCCTGTGACTCGTCTATATGTAATCTACGAGCTTCATCTGCAAGTAACGCCTTTTCACGTGTAACAGTGCTTTCCTCCTTTTTTCCCACAAGAGCAGGTTTCAAGGTCGTTACAATTTTTACATTCGCTATTCTTTTATCATTCTCATGTCCTGTCATGTAAGATATCGTTACTACTATGATTATGAGGAATATCACTATTGCTATAAGTGTACCTACTATACATCTAGCTTTTCTGTTTGGGTTGCCGTTCTCCATGTCATCAAACAGCGTACCTCGTTCTCTAGCGAAAATTCTCTTTCCAGTCTTTGGTTGCTTGTTTGCTTTCACAGTCTTTAAAGTGCTTTTCTCTTCTTAGCAGCAGACAACCCTAGCCCTTCTCCGTCCTCTAAATGTAATCCCTAAGTTTATTCTTCTTTCCACTCGGCGCTAGGTTATCTTCTTCTTTATAACACACGTACAAAAGTCCTTTATGCATCAACAATTATTTTTGGACCTGCAGCTTTCTCAACAATTATTAACAGTTCAAAGCGAATAACTTTTTCTTCTTCTTCAGTCATTTGCTGACCAACTGTTGGAAATTGTAATCTTTTTAGCACTAGATCTTGAATTTTACTCAAACGTGGGGGTATGGGAAGTGTGAAAGTCAGTAACCCCTCAGTCTCGAGTCCAGGCGCCAATATCCATATCTCCACTGCCACAAATGGATCGAGATCGATTACTTTCACACTCTTCACTCTCCCAGATTTCTGTCCCCAATACATCTGCTAGATAAGTCCACTCTGGGGTGGCGTACCTTCTGCAGGGCACACGTACCCTTCTCGATCTTCGTGGACTCTCAGTTCCTGAATCTGTCGTCTCTTCCTCCTGATCCGATTCTTCAGCGATCGGGGCAAGAGTTCTTTCCTTCTTTCTTTCTGAACTTGGCCTTTTTCTTCTCTCCGGCCAACTGGCTTCTTCACTCTTTGTCTTTCCGCTCCTTGTTCTAGGACCTGTCTCTTGGTCACTCTCAGTTTGCTCGATATCTGTGTCGGACTCCCAATTACTTTCTTCTCCTGAGGCGACTTCGGTCCCACTAGTGTCCTGACCTTCGTCGTCCTGTTCCAACACAGTTTCAGTTTCTTCGATCACCTCCACAGCTTGGCTTTCCCCCTCTATGGCTTCTCCGCTTCCCGTCGGATTTTCATCCGAGAGAGGAGCTGTTCCTTCTGGAGGTGTTGGCACTCTTCGGGTGTGTGAGGCATGTATCCAGTTTGGCAGACCTCCACACTTCACTGCGGTATTCGTTACAAGTATGACTTGAAATGGTCCTCGCCAACGCACGTCTAAGCAGTTCTTCCTGACATGCTTCTTCACCAGGACCCAGTCTCCTGGACTCAGGTCATTGCACAAGTCTTGTACTGATGGAACCTCTGCAGCCTGGACCTGGAGGGACACAGAATTAACGGCATCAGATAGTCCCTTGCAGTAGTCCAAGATCAAATCGTCTGTGATGTTCACTAGCGCTGCAGTCGGAACCGATGGCAATCTCATAGCTCTCCCCATTAGCACTTCGTGTGGAGAGAGGCCTGTTCTTCTATCAGGTGTGCTACGTATGCTCATAAGAACTACTGGAAGTGCGTCTGGCCAACTCAGGGATGTCGATGAACAAACTTTAGCCAGTCTGGACTTGATAGTACTGTTAATTTGCTCTACAATCCCTGAAGCTTCTGGTCGATAGCTGCAGTGTAACTTCTGATCGATATTCAAAGCTGAACACAGCATCTTCACCACTTCGCTATTAAAATGAGTTCCTCTGTCCGATTCCAAAGAGGATGGCACCCCAAACCTCGGTATCAACTCTCTAAGTAACAATTTCGCTACTGTAAGTGTATCGCACCTACGTGTAGGGTAAGCCTCAACCCATCTAGAAAATATGCAGACAATCACTAAAACGTATCTGAGTCTGTTGCATGGAGGCATTTCTATGAAGTCAATCTGCATCCTATTGAAAGGCCCCCCAGACCTTCCTATGTGACTCAAGGTAACTGGTGTTCTCTTTCCCACATTTAGTTGCTGACAGATCGTACATCGCTGGCACACTGCTTCTGCCGCTACTCTAAACTTAGGATTGAACCACGTTTGTCTGAATACTCTCACCATAGCATCTCTTCCTATGTGTGCTGATCCATGCAATTTCCTTGCCATTGGACTAATGAGTTCATTTGGTAAAACTGCCCTTCCGTCGGCAGAAACCCAAAAGTTCATCTCACTTTTCCCGCAACCTGCTGTTTCCCAGCTCCTTTTCTCCTCATCTGGTGCATTTTCTTGTACTGCTCTCAATTCATCCCATGTATCTACAGTATCTAGTAACATGGTCAACTCAGTTCTTTCCTGGATTCCCCCCACTTTTGCATCAGTGTGAGAATATCCCTGCTCTGCGCAGTAACGCGCTACTTCATCTGCGTATCTGTTTCCCAGTGATACAAAATCCACATTTTTTGTATGCGCTACACATTTGACCACGGCTATGGCCATAGGTTTTTGTAAAGCCTCTAACAGTAGTTTCACGAATTCTCCATTCCTAATAGGAGAACCCGAGGAGGTCATGTAACCTCTTTGAGACCATAACTGCCCATAATCGTGAACTACCCCGAAACCATACTGGCTATCGGTGTATATGGTGACTCGAAGTCTGTCGCCTGCTAAGCAAGCACGAGTCAAAGCCACAATTTCAGCTACCTGTGCGGAGTGTACTCCTTCCAGGCAAGCGGCTTCTATAACTCTGGTAATCGTGCATACTGCATAAGCTGCTCTCAGCTGACCGACATCGTTTCTTACGCATGAACCATCGACGAAGAAAATTTCATCTGGGTCTGTCAATGGCTCATCTACGATATCAGGTCTAGGTTTGGTACATAGTTCAGTCACATCGAGGCAGTCATGATCTGTACAGTTTTCATCGTCCACTTCATTCGGAAGTGGCATCAAAGTTGCAGGATTCAAGACAGAGCATCTCTTTAGGGTCACATTCTCGGCAGCCAGTATGACTTGCTCGTAGCGTGTGAGCCTGCTATTCGTCAGATGCTGAGTCTTCGTCCTGGTCATTAACAGTTCTACAGAATGTGGTACATACACTTCTAACTGATGACCCATAACTACGCTTTCAGATCGTTCAATGCTGACACCCGTTGCAGCTACGGATTTGAGACATCCGGGCAACGCTGCGGCTACTGGATCTAATGTAGCCGAAAAATACGCCACTGGCCTGCGCGCATCTCCGTGGATCTGAGCTAATACCGCTAAAGCGCATCCCTCTCTCTCGCAGCAGTAAAGCAAGAAAGGTTTGGTGTAATCTGGCATTCCTAAAGCCGGGGCGCGACATAAGTCCTCCCTCAGCTGCAAAAATGCCATCAAACAATCTTTGTCCCATGGTACCGGATCACTTACTCCTTTGTGTGTCAGTTGTAATAACGGTTTAGCCTTCAGTGAAAAGTTTGCTATCCACTGTCGACAATAACCGACCATGCCTAGAAACATCCTGACTTCTCTTTGTGTCGTAGGCGCGTTCATTTTCATAATCGCCTCTATTCTGTCTGGAGACACCTTCCGCTTTCCCTTTTCAATCCTATGGCCCAAGTATTGCACCTCAGTCTTACAATATTGCAATTTACTTGGAGACACCTTGTGTCCGTTCTCGGCCAAGTGATTTAACAAGGTGATGGTGTCTTCTCTGCAAGCTTCCTCAGTTTCTGACGCAACTAGGAGGTCGTCTATGTACTGGACTAGAACTGACTTCTTGGGCAGTACTAGACTCTCAAGATTTCGTTTCAATAACTGGTTAAAGATCGACGGGCTTTCTGTATACCCCTGAGGGATACGACACCATGTTAAGACGCGATCTTCCAGCTTGAAAGCGAAAAGATACTGGCTCTCTTCGTCTAACGGTATCGAAAAGAAAGCCTGACACAGATCTATCACGGTAAACCATTCAGCTTGGAACGGTATCTGAAACAATATCACTGATGGATTCGGTACCACTGGACAACATGAGACAACAATGTTATTAATCTTTCGAAGATCCTGCACTATTCTGTATTTTCCACTAGGTTTCTGCAAACCCATGATCGGGGAGTTACATGGACTACCCACGACCTCTTTCAGTATTCCCTGCTTAATCATGGATTCGATCACAGGCTTTATTCCTGCAATCGTCTCTGTCGTTAGCTTATACTGTGGTGTTCTTGGATACTCAGCATGGGGTCTTACCAAGATTTTTACCGGTTCTACTCCTTTGATCAATCCTATTTCTTCTCCAGTAAAATCCCATACCTCAACTGAGACTTTCTCCCTCAAGTCCTGCGGAAGCTCCTCCACTGTTAAGGTAGGATATAGTTCCACACACTCCCTTGAGTTTACGACTTTAAAATCAGCATCCTCATCATTGGTCTGCACTTCTACTCCTTCCGGTGTGCAATGTATCGTGCAATTCAGTTTGCACAGCAAATCTCTCCCTAATAAGCACACAGGACTAGAATCGCAGATCACAAACTGATGTTCGTCACTGTAATTCCCTATCCTTACTGACACTGGTTCGGTCAAGGGATTTGTCATCCTTTTGTTCGCAACTCCTACCACCTGTACCGTTTCTCCTGATATTGGCAGACCCGGGACTACCGCAGATCTCAACGTGGATCGAGTGGCCCCCGTATCCACCAAAAAGGTTGTAGGACATCCCGCTATTTCAGCCTCTACGTATGGTCCTCTCTGATCTACTTCCAAAGCGGCTCCTAGGGTACAATCTTCCTCCCTATTCGTCCGCTGCCCTGTAAGTGGATCAACGTAGTAGCATTCCTCTCCTCCTACGAACAATGGCATCTGTCTGTAGGTCTTCCCTCCGTTTGAGATGCGAGGTGGTTGAGGAAACGGGGCTCGAGGAGTCTGAGTCCCCCCTTTGACAAACTTGCCCTTCGGGACTGTGGCTCCCTTAACCACGTTGTTCTGAACCTCTTCCTCCTCCTGCTCTAATTCCCCTGACTCAACATTGTAAGGACACTCGCGTCGCCAGTGTCCCACCTCATTACACTGATGGCATCTCGTCGTCTTTTTCAGTGTCACGATATCCATTCTCGGTCTCGGTCTTTCTTCCTCATCTCTGCTCTGATTGTTCTGTTTCTTTGCTTGCGTTCCTGTTCCCTGCTGGCGCGGTTTATCCCTTCCAGCAGCTTGCATTTGCACTAGCATTAACTTTTCTTTAAGCTTCTTTGCCTTAGAGTCTATCTCGTCACTACAGTACCTTGCGTATCTCAGAATCTCATCTAAAGGTTTGTTCTGCCAACAGATCAGATGCTGTTGGATCATTAGGCATATTTCTGGTCTCAATCCGAGGACAAACTTTGAAACAAACTGTCCTATGTCCTTGGGATCCATCACATCTAACCCGCTGTACTGCTTGAATGCTTTCAGCAATCGCTCATAGAACTCATGAACTGTTTCCTTCGGCTCCTGAGTAGTTCGATCTATCTTTACCCAGTCTATGTCTTGCACCGGCACTTTCTCTTTTAGCCATGTTATTACCCTCTCGTATTTTTCCATGACTCTAACTGATGGACCATTTGTCCGAATATTTCTCGGTGGCTCGCAAGTAGGCCATTCAACACTGAGCTTGCATGCCGTC
Organism: Lissotriton vulgaris; assembly: GCF_964263255.1. Classification (NCBI taxonomy): domain Eukaryota; kingdom Metazoa; phylum Chordata; class Amphibia; order Caudata; family Salamandridae; genus Lissotriton; species Lissotriton vulgaris. Next base: position 1,031,398,033 of record NC_141698.1, read on the forward strand.
CACAAGTCTCCGGGTACTACGATATCGAACAGCGTGTTCAAATCGATCCACAGTACCTTCGAGATCTTCACGAATCTCTCTACCTGCTTATACCACTCGACGGGATTATCTCTAAGCTTTGGGAAGGAATTGGTAAATGCCGCCAAATCCCCCCTACTCCAGGGCACATGAACGTAGCTTCCATTCGCGATTTCTCGCAAAGGGAAGGCTTCCATTCGCATCAAGCCTGCGTCCTGGGACTCCTCAAGCACACTCCGTCTAACGGAGCCCTTTCTGGACCATCTTTCCTCCCATCTATCCAGATCTCTCCATATTCTGATACTTACGATCAATTCCCTTATGTGTACTTTCAGCGCGATCGTTCTGCGATCATCCAAATCCTGATCCGTGCAAGTTAGCCTATGGTTACTCTGTAAAGCCTTAGTTCGTGACAGGTCTACCATGTACCTGTTTGCCAAATTAGATAAGTTCTCATGAGCTGACCTCGCTCTTCGAGTAATATCTTTGGATAGGAACAGTATCTCATCTGGTGTATACGAGGCTAATCTCTCTAATGACACTGTACCATCAATCAATTCATCCAGATCTGCCTTCAAACTCATTACGTCAAGTCGTTTTGCTTTTATTTCCGCTTTCAGCATCTCAGTTCTGTGTTCTTCTCTCATATCCCTCTCACCTCCACTATGCGCCCTACGCCTGAGCACAGGTGAGTTATGAGGAGTCTTCCTCTCTTCTCTTCGTTCCCACCCCTCTAGATCCCAAGCCTTTCCATCTTCGCGCGGGGTATGGTGGAATAATGCTCCGTCCCCCAACCCTAGGTTCCGATTTTTAGGCTCGGTTTCTCCAGATGTGAGATAGGATCCACCGTTCTGTTCTAACCCATTATAACTTGCTTGTTGTCTGGTGTCGCTTAATAAAATGAAAGGCCCTCGCCGGTCTTCCGTGTTCCCGTGATCTCTTTCGTGATCACCGGATGCATGGCGAGACGTTTCATGACTCCCTAAATTCTCATGACTCCTTCCACTATCACCGGATGCATGTCGAGACGCTTCGCGACTCTCCACGTTTCCGCGATTCCAATGCCTCACATCCTCACCTGGGGCATGGTGTGTGCACCTAAAGGTATTCCGGTACTCCTGTGTCCTACGTTCCCCTTCACTGAAGGTGACGCGAGGCACTTCGCCACACCCTGCACTTCTGTCTTCGCACATTGGCCCATTGCTGTTATCAGTAGGATAAGTATCTCTTCTGCTCTCTTGGCTTCCTCTCTCCCACTCGGGGCTGCTTTCGCCCGCTCCACAATGAGAGAGAATCCTGTTATCCTCTCCTCTCCACTCAGGTCCCGTTTCTAAACTTCTATTCCGAGCTTCTTCGGCAGCGTCCCATTCTCTCAGGTATTCCCTTAATTCCTTATGGGTTTTCGGTTTAGGACCCCTCAAATCCATTGGTCCTCTTCGACCTCCCTGTTCTACCCTGGGACCCGTTGCAGAATCTAATGGGGTACTCCGACTCATTGGTGCACGTATTTGCCTGTGGGGATTCATTGTGGCATTCCTATTCTCCACTTCTGCTCTTTCACTGTCCCATCGTGCCTGTTCCTCCTGCTGGACCCCTTCTGGGTTGTAGATTGACACAATAGGGCCTATGGTGACCGGAACCTGCAAGGCGTCTGGCATTTGGTATGCCCTAGCGCATTGCGTCTCTGGCACCTTCTGGACCACAAATCTTCCCACTACTCTCTGTTCAGGACTAGTTTGGGGTATCTCCTCAGCCTTAGTAGCGTCCCACTCGGTTACTGGGATCGACTTATATTCCCCCCACCTAGCTCCGTCTGTTTGCGGTAATATGGGACTCGCAAGTTCACCGCTGTATGGAGGTGGTCTATCTGTTAATAACCTTTCTATTAGATCCTCCTCCGACTCGCTTTCCTCATCTTCTTGTTCTAGAGGTTTCCTTTCTCCCGTGGCCTCTATCATGGTGAACAGTTTGTCCGCTTCTATCTTCTGCACCCTCCATTTCTTAGCTTCATCGTCCCATTTAGCATCCTGCACTGCCTTTACCGATCTTCTCACTCTTTCTTGGCGCCTTTTTACGCCCCTTTCGTGTGCTGTTCTAAACCACACACCAAGAGCTTCAAATTGTGTTGGCCTCGGTAGAGGTCTCATTGAAAGCATCGTCGCCTTCAGTTGGTTCAACACTTCTAATTTAAACGTTCCGAATCTTGGAAACGCCAGTTCTTTTTGCCCTTCAGTTAGCCTATGCCACTCGGAGATCCATAATATCGAATGTAAGCCTACATTGACTGCCATATGATATGCTGGTGTGCCTTCTGGTGGAGCTTCTTCTTCGGCATATAAATTTCTCCTTTTTCTTTTAAAGATTTTCCCTAAACCCTTGAAACACTTCATTTTGATAACGTACGATACTCCTTGCTAATTCTCTTCCTTATTTATCTCTTGATGACTACCACCAATCCCTGTACGACTCTCGCTAATCAGCCTATCCCAGCACGGTTCTACACCAACCGACCAATCTCAGCGCGGCTCTACGCTGACGTCACTTCTCTCTTCTTCAGCAGCTTCCCTTGTTTCTCAACTCGTCTCACGATCTCACATGCGTTTTCATTCATACACTGAAAAATGACTACTTACGTCCAAGCGATCACTTTTCTCTGACTGTACGGCCACAGTCTAACTGTAATTGCTACCTCAACTGGCACAGCGTCTTTCCTCTTACGGTCGGACACTTGCCTCAACTGATAGGTTACTTACACACAGTAAACGTACGACCAGCGTCCGTTACTCATTCACTCACTCATACGCTCCCCCTATCATCGGTCTGTCGGGAAATCAATGGTACCTCATGACCCCCTTTTAATGGTAGACAAATTACTCTGGGTGTCCTCTGGACATAAGATTTCATCCGGTTGCGCGCGCTCACAACCTTCCCCCAATCACACTACAGGCATTCAACTCCGCTTGACATTACAACACAGGAACAACATGAAACACCGCAATCTTACAACGCATGACCCTTATACTCACTCTCGACCGACTCTGCTGCTTTTCTCTCGACGCACCGTCAGCACCGTCTTCGGCTGCAATTCTTCTTCTGGTCGACGATGACTAGGGACCTTGGGGTAAACTAACCTGGCCTAGGTCGTCTTCCTCAAGAAGATAACCATCAAATTCTGCTACCAACTGCGGGGAATGAGATTTTGATATCAAATTATGATTATGATCAATTTAATAATTTATCTCATTCGTCACTTTTGGACCGTTTTTATATCTGTCATTGAGTAAAAGACGACCCCACATAGGTTAGACAAACCCCATTAACTGACGCCACTCTGAAGAACCACTTACAACTGATAAAGTTTTAAGAGTTTTATATAAAGTTAATTTGAATGCGATACAATCCACTCAGGATAAAATCTCGAAGTATACAAAATACAAAATCAGTTACAATATCAGCCGCTTAAGCTTCGGTGTGAAGTGGTTCCTTCTGTGTCATCTGCAGTAAGATAAAATCATCAAGTTAATCTGTCCCTACTCTATACTACGTGACAACCCTACTTCGCAAGTTTCTTCCCTAAAAAGGTGTCAGCAGTTTGACTCCCAAAGAAGTTCAAACTCTCTTAGCCTCTAAAGGAAATCTTAAGTTTCAGAAGCAGTACCCTATCTGCCTACCCATCCGCTCTCTCTAAGGGTCCTCGGCCTACTGCTCCCTTGTGCTCTGATGTCTCAGCGCATCTGCTCAAGGCATCTACCCTTCGCCCTTGCTCTGAGCAATTCGTCTCGCTGTTCCTAATCTCCCAATTGCCTACCTCCTCCCCGGGGTGCTGTCCCTAAAATACACAATCACCGTGTGGGTGGAACGCCCCTTGACGCCCACCACGGACTTTCCCCGATGATGTCAACTTCCTGCTTCTTCCATTGGTCCACTCCTTGCGTCGTCCGTTAAGTTGACCCTTCTCCTTAGATGTCATCTTCACCATCTCATCGTCGACTTTTATTGACTCTTTCAGATCGAATGTCATATGAACTTAGACAAGGCTTTAACTTATCTGTACAACTTTTTAACCTTCTAGATCCTGTGAATGGTCTTATCAAAACATAGTCCACCTCAAAAGTGTCTCTCCTCACGTTCGAGCAATAAGCTCCGTCCGGCATTGTCACCTTAAATCTAACAAGTGCTAGACTTCTTGGCTCTCACGTCCACATCAAGCTATTTACGACTTTTACAAGCCCACTAAATTACATACATTTGACTATGCTCCTGCGAACTCTTGGTCAGTTAGGTTACAATCACAAATGACCTAAACTCTTCCAGCATTCCTACAGAAACCCTCTACACAGTATAACCTTTGGCATACATTTATATACTCGTACTTTAGCAAAAAGTCTTAGTTATACTTGAATACATTTTACATCAAATATATAATACATAGAATACGACTGCGTAGAGTATAACTTATGCATTCTCCTTGGTTACATCGTCATGTAAGTTCTCTATACATTTATCCACGTTATTTCTCCACGTTTCTCCATTTAAAGTTACACACGTATACGAATTCTACTGTGCACGTTCTACATTTCGTAAACACTTCTACACATTCCTATATTTACCCATCATGTATACGGGCCTTCTAAATCTAATGCATTTTTAACATGTGAATTCATTTACATTTCCTATACCATATTATCACGTTAGTTGGCTCTTATGCTATAATTGTCAACTTTACATTACGATATGCGTTTCATTCCTTCGTTTATAACATATACGTCTAAATATGGCTATGATATACTCTACATTCAAATTGCGCTCTCTCACCATCAACAGACAATCAGGGAGTCCTTCCCTGCAGAAGATTTCATCTAAGAATTTAACAACATCCTTAGTCTCAGTGCTTTGTGTAATTTTGATATCTGGCCATCTAGAATACAAGTCTATCAGCACCATAACATAGAACTGACCAGATTTGCTTGTTATGAGCCCCAGGAGATCCAAAGCTACCTCTTGCCAACAGCGTGTGGAAGCATCCCGTATAATCATTGGTTGAACTCTAGTCTTCTATATCTTGTCACACGCATTGCACTCCATGCAATCTCTTATCATACGTTCCACAAGAAGATCAATACCAGAAATGTAATCAAATTCTCTCCTTGGTTTTTTAAATGCCTTGATGTCCCTGATGAGCTAGAGGAATAATTCTCAACCTGACAGACGATGGAGAAACCAGTCTAGCACCCCTCCAAAGTAAACTACCCCTGACAGACAATTCATCGAGCACCTTCCAGAAATTACAGACTTCCTCTCTCAAACCCTTTTTGCCATTCCAACCTCCTGTCACATACTTCACAAACTACAACATAATTTTCCATGGAAGCATTCCATTTTTCCAACTTAACAAATCTTCCATGATCTCACTCACTTTATATTCATTATCTTCCCATAGATCCTCTAAGTCATCAGATACATCACTTGATTTTGTAGGAATAAGGCGGGTGAAACAGTCAGCAACTTTGTTCTCTGCACCAGGTATGTAGTTTAGCACAAAGTCATAATCCTGCAGGGCAACTATCCACCTACAAATCCTTGAAGAGACTGCATCTAAACTCTTTTTGCAAAACAAGTCCTTCAATGGTTTAAAGTTTGAATGGACCACAAACAAGCTTCCCCAAAGGAATTTTTTTAACTTCCTGATGGCCCAAAAGATACACAGAGTTTCCTTTTCTATCACTGAGTATTGTACTTCTGGTCACACAAGCTCTCTTGAGAGTAACATAACAGTTATTTCCTTTTCATCTTCCACTTGTTTGAGAACTGCACCCAGACCCTTGGAAGTTGCATCTGTATATTTAGATAGAGTGAGCAGCGGTGCCAAAACTTTGAAGAGAGGGTGCACAACTCAAAGCTCTCTTGACATCACAAAATTCTGCTTGACAATGGGTTGACCAGATACATTTTGCGCCTTTCTTCAGAAGTGACCGTAAAGCAAAAGTGCAGGAAGCAAACTGTGGGCCAAATTTGTTATAATATTCAGCCATACCAAGAAAGGTGACCAGATCATCCCTAGATTGGGGAACTGGGAGATCCTCGATAGTTTTTACCACATATTCTCTAGGTTTAACACCTTTATTTGTGAACATATGTACCAAGTAATCCATTCCTGAAAGATTAAATCTACACTTGTTTTCTCGCAAGGTCAAACCATGTGACTTAAAACCCTCTAAAACAGCCCTAAGCCTCTCATCATGAACTTTTTGAGATAAGCCAGGGACCGAAACATCATCTTGATATACTTTAGCACCAGACAACTCACGTAAAACATCTTCCATGGCTCCCTGGCTGCAGATTTTAAGCCAAAGGGATTTTGGGTGAATTTATATGTCCCGAATGGTGTTATGAAAGCCGCCAGGTCCATGGAATCATCATCAATTCTGATCTGATGATATGCGCCCCTAAGATCTAAGGTAGAGAAGACTTCAGCCCCTTCCAATTGAGTTAGCATCTCCTCAATATTTGGAAGAGGGTACTTGTCAGCAATGACAGCACGATTTAGAGAACGAAGATCTACACAAAGCCTCACTTCTCCAGAAGCCTTGCGAGCAAGAACAACTGGAGCCAACCAATCTCTAGCTTCTGTCTCCATAATTATTCCCTCCTTCTTCAACTTCTCTAGATCATTACGCATGGATTCCCTCAACGCTAAAGGTACTCTACGTACTTTGCATTTCTCTGGAGTGGCAACAGCTCTAAGGGTGATATTATGTGTATACCCTGAGAGACAACATAACTTTTCACTAAAGACCTGTTCAAATTCACTATGTATGTCACACACCTGATCAATTTTAAAAGGTCCAGAGGTATCAACATCTCTTGAAACCGAAGAGGGGAAGCTGTTCTTTAGAACAATACAGGGATTGCCACCTGGAATCAAAATCACTCAAAGATCAGCCTGATGAATTTGGCTCACAAAGCTGTCTCCTCTGAAAGAGATATAGATCTTTCCAGCAGTTAGCCTCCCCTTGTATTATATATCACCCACAAAATAACCAAATAGTTTTATGGGTTGACCATCATATGCGAGTGGTTTGATATCAGGTTTAAAAACCTTCACTTCCGCAAACAACGTAGTGTCATTAAAACGTTTGGGGACTAAAGTAATTTTTGCTCCTGAATCAAACAGCATATTAATAGAGTGACCATTCCCTTGAACGTTGTGGCAGGACATGACTTATCATTAGCTAAATGACCAACCATGTCACAGCAAAAGCATTTCCCTTTAAAAACTCTTCTTAGTTTTAAGAGACAGAGGTTCAGTTTGTTAAAATACTTTTAACTTTGTCACACTTTGTACTTTTTCTTCAGACGATCCATTCTCTTTTTTCATGACTTCAACGCAGGCAAGAGTGTTCAATCCGTTTTGCTTTCAAGATATCCTCATCCAATTTTGGGTCACCTTTCTGCCACAATTCATCCATAACTTTCTCTATGTTGCAACTCAACATAAATTGATTGCGAATACGTTCATCAAGAGAACTCTCAAATTTGCACGTTGAAGCTAGTTTTCGTAAATCTGTAACATATACCTCAACAAATTCCTGAGACTTTTGTACGAGTTTCCAAAAGTGGTACCTCTCTAAAATCGTACTCACCTTAGTAAGGTAATGTTTATCAAGTTTCTTTAAACATATCTCAAACTCATTAAGGTTATCTGACTCACCGTCACTCATTTCAGGTAAGTGTTCATACACTTCTTGTCCCTCAGAGCCCAAACAGTGTAGGAGCAAAGCAGACTTTCTCTCAGAACTTAAAGAAACACCACATACTTGCATAATTAAGAAATACTCTTTTCCACTTGTACCAGTGAATGCATGGCTCTCCTGGATTAGTGAGAAAAAATGGAGGTGGAGTGACGTTTTGCATTATGTTGAGGATTAAAAGTTCCAGGTGTAAGTAGAGGTGAAATGATGTACCTATCACTGTTGAAAGTAAGTTAGGGCCTCTGTTATTTAGTAAATGGTGTGCCTGTCACCGTAGAGTAAGTTAGGGCCTCTGTAATTTAGTAAATGTTGTGCCTGTCACATTAGAAGGCAATTTGAAGAAAACAAGTAAATCTTCTTTAGTAGAGTAGTGAAGGCACTTTTAATGTGAGTGTGCCTATCACTGTAGAAGAGGAACTGTTGAAGTATAATACCTTTGAAAAAAAATTCAGTTGTAGAGTTAAATGACTTTACAACAGATAATTGTACCTTCAAACCTGATGATTTCTCAGCAGGAGTCTAGTCTTTGAGAGACATCTCTGCAGGAAGTCATCTTTTGAAAAACGCTCACTGTAAATAAAGCTGTGCCCATCAGTGAAGAAAGGCACTCTGTAGAGATGATTGAAAAGGAAACAATCAGCACATTGTATTTTATTCTAGTTGCTGGGGTTAAAGTTACTGATGCATGTGTACTTGTATGTTTCATTTTAAGATTAATCATGTTTTCTGAGATAGAAACGCAGCAGTACCGAAATTAAGATCACTGAGTAGCTAGGGAGACAGAGGCAACGTTATAAGCTCTGCAGTGCTGGTGAGCACGAAGCAACGAAGGTTGTCAAGGTAACGTCCAGAGTCAATGTGATGAGCGTTGCGGCGCTGTTGAGCACCAAGGTAATACACTGAAGGTTGTCTAGGTAATGTTGTGATGATGATGACACTGAGAAACGGCATTCATGAGACAGAGCAGGCACAAGCAGGTAACAGCAGGCTTTTAAAAAACTTATTTTAAGTTTGTTTTAAAGTTAGCGTAAACAGTACCGTTTTGTTGCGAAGTCGGTCGCGTACAAACAGCTTCTTCTGGTTTCGGGATCACAGAGTCAGCCGTGTTAGGACATTTCTTTCATCATCGTAAATAGGTGTAGGGTTCTTTTTCTTTTCCGCCAGAACGTTGCCAGCGTAAAGATGTTCTTCTGAGTCTTCAGCCAAGATTAACAGATTCTTCTTTATTGAAAGTATAACATCTACAGGATGAACGTCCTATCCACCAAGTTTCAACAGCAACTGAACTCCTAAGGTTCTATAACTACTACACAAGCTACATGACCACTCTAGAACAAAGAACACATCTCACATTCTGAATACCCACATGAGATACTTAACATGTTAATTATTACACTTACGAAGGATAACTGCTCATAAGCAGATTGAATGATGTAGTGTTGCTTCGGTGTAGGCATCTATTTAAAAAAAAAAGTTACTTTTCTGTCGACTTTTATGGCAGACAAAAAACTTCCGCGCAGGACTTGGTTTCTGACTCCCTCACAAAAGAGGGCGTTTGTTCTGACCGCGTATTGGCACAGCGAGGTGCCCCTTTTCCCTTCATTTACTCTGTTCAGCTCCACAAGATGCCTTATGGTCCCTTTAGGGAACCATGAAGACCCTGTGCAAGTGGCATGTAGGTAAAGGGCAGACCAGTGAGTGATGTGGAGGCAAGGAGAGAGGAGGAAAGCCACACAGAAGTAGGGGCATTAACTTTGAAGAATAGTATGTCCTTTAAATAGTTCAACATATCCTTAACGTAAGAGATTACACTTTTGTTAACAATGTATCGCTATTTTGCAAGGTTCTTTTCTATGCCCTGGTTTAATAATATCACTACAGCCACATCATTTTTGGTGTCTTTGTGGTAGCTTAAGTGACTGGTGTTAATATCCAACCCAACTCACTGCAATTCCTTTCATCAACTTTAGTAGGCTGAAACACCAAGTAGGCCCGGCGGGGACTTTCTGCAGTTTGTGTACATATTTCTGTAGCAGATGAAGAAACCCATTGTCATTGTCATCGTCATCAAACACCAATGTGTTCATGACAAATCAATGTGTGCTACATATAATAAGAAACAGTGCAAACTTGACAACCTGGCAACAGCAGCTACTTTGCGTCTCCCAATAGCCAGCTGGGCTGGGTGGGTACTTTATTTATTTCCTTGCCCCCGTCGTTGCAACTTGTCCCAATCGCTTCAGCTCTACTGTCCAATCCCGTGTTGTGTTCCCCATCAGCTCCACACTCTCCTGTGTTTTATTTTTATATATATATATATCTTCAAAATCCTCGCCAGCTTCAATCTCCTCCGTGGAGAATAACGAGTGTGGACCCAAATTCTGTGCCATTATTTTATTGTACACTCAATCCGTCATAACGGGTTTTGGCCGTGGCCGGTCTTGATCACATGACAATGCTGATTCAGTAGATCGCCCTTTTTAAAGTGACAATGCTAGTAAACCAAATGATGGAAATAGACAACATACTGTATAACTGCACCAATGCATGATTATATAAGAGTATAAATACCTTTAAAACCATTTTGCATATCATTAAAATCACATAATGTAGGAGCATTGTGTGCAGATCGGTACCTTGTGATATACAGAATTCCATAATGGCTCAAATGCATTTTAATCCTGTCAATTGTTTTCTTCTTACACATTTGGCTTTTATGAAACTTATAGTGCCCGCAAACCTAATTTCAACCACCCAAATATTTCCTTTTATATTTGCAATTGCTACAACGTTTTGATTTCTAAACTATTACTTTGCATAAAGTGACAATTGCACAAAAATTAAATACATATTTAATATACAATATTGTATGCATTTAAAGCCTAGACAGGGTAAAAGTTGTCAGTACAAATACATTTATAATATATTTACCTATTCCTGTCTGACCACTTCATTGTACAGTCATCTTTATGTGCAAAAGAGCAAATACTGGGAAAAAAGTGACTAAGTGCTCAAGTAATCATTTCCCACCTGGATTGCCTGTAGTGCAAGTGAAACAAAAGTGCTAAGTGCTACATAATTACTGTCACCAGCAACATCTATTTTGACTTAATGTCCTAACAGCCCACTGGCAACAAATCCTAAAGTGTATGAAGTATAAAGACCTGTTGAGGTCCAAACTGTTAAAGTGCATCACAGATAATTCTTATATAAATTCAAACATATTGTCAAAAAAAATTTCAATTGGCAATTACAATCTAGGGTTCCCGTATTCTAAAGTGCATACACATAGAGAGAGATAAGAATACTCCATCTAAAAAATGTTAACACATATATGCCACTTAAAACTGGAGAGTCTTAAAAAGCTTTTGCAAATTACTAGATGACATTGCCCCTTAATGCCCCATCTGAGTTCAATCCATAAGAAGGGCTGTACACACTCAGAGAATTTTAGGTGAGAAGATCAATAGCAAGCTTCTATTTTAACCAAACATAATTTAGGTGCAATAAATCAGTGACCACAGTATAAGATATTCATACAAATATAGAGGACAACATAACTTTAGAAAAATATATTATCAATTTATTTTTTAACTTTTTTCTGTATCAAGCTTTGTTTATTCATTCATTTGGCTTGGTTTTTGTTCAAGACACAATCCAATTTTTAAAAAAATATTCTGATTGTAAGTGACAACAATAATACATAACATAAACTAATGACAAGAAGAAAATCATCCTGATATTCTCTAATTTATCCCTTCATTAATCATATACAGTGGTCCTCAATTGATTTGATCGGACACGCAGAAAATGATAACTTGATGAGGGCAAGCGGTAGATGGGAACGACGCGCGTTTCGGCACTACTGCCTTCATCGGAGAACCGACTATTGCAAAGAAACTAAATGAAACACAAAACAACACAAACAATGTGGTGGTTACTAACTGATCTTATATACAGACACCCAGATCATTTAATAAACATCATTACTTAAATAAATCAACCTAGAATTAATCATGATCACGGCAACTCAATTCATTGAATCATATATCGGATGATACAGTTCACATTTCAATAATATATTGTATTATATTTTATACTTGATTATATCAACATGTCGGCAATTTAAAAGCGTTTGAAAAAGACACATTTTATTACAGTTAACTTAACATGTGTATAAATCATACGAAGTGTATATACATTCACTACACATTATGAGAAACAACAATAAAGACTGTAAATTATAAAGAAGAGGGAAACAGACAGATGAAAAAATTGAAAAAACAAAAGGAAGATATATGCAAGAGGCCCATGTTTAATTAGTTAAATGCCCTGAAATATAAGGAAAAAGGGGGATTAGAAAGATGAAAAAACGAAAAACAATATATACAAAAGGACCATATTTAGTTAGTTAAAGGATATTTTTATAACTTGTTCTTGATCACTATCTATCTCAAAACAAAGGTAACAATTTAACAATCCCATATTCATTAGTTACCACTTGTCTAGTTACATAGCTATATGGCTGTATAAACACAGAAAAACTGTGTATTGGTAGACTTATAACTGAAGCGCCTATCTTAGATGTTAATCAGACCTGGTGGTAAAGGTGTTTTATTTAAATCTGGGTTGGACAATGCATTAATGAACCTTAATAGCAGGTCTACACTCACATTAATGGTTAAGTACTCAGAAGATGATAAACTGTCTTGCTCGAAAGGTAGTCAAACAGACTGAAAAACAGAAAATAATAAAGTGCAATTTTTAATTACAGCCTGATTGAATACTTAAATAGTGTCTTTAAAAAAAGATGAAAACTTATACACTCATTTTGTTGCAGAGGAATATGAATATCCTGCTGGTTTCAATTGAAGTCGATCCAAAGTGATGAACTGAGTTCACAAAAGCTGTGGATTGAAGTCCACAGACGCTATATTGAAACAAAGTACAACCTTTAAGCTGAGATACCTTATTCGGTCAAGAATGGTCTGTATATGGTCAAAAAACAATCATATGTGCTTACTTGAGGGATAAGCTCTCTCTTGTTTTCTGTGGATGACTCTAAATTCGAATTCTCTGCCTAGATTCAGATCCTTGTTAGACAAAATACAGCGCAGCAGATTGTAAAATTTAAAAGAGAAACAGAAAAGAAAATTAACCATTTTTTAAAATCAAGTCCAAATGTTCATAGAACAGGATTAGGTCTGAGGTGCTTACTTAGTTAATAGTGGATGATCTCCCACAGATAGATATAAGTGCCGGCTGTGCACTACATGAAAGAAATGGACATCGCCAGAGCATGAAATGCTTTGCGATGCTGGAAATAAAACCAAAAAATATGGCATCACTATTTCAGTAAGTGTAGAACGCCTAGAAATGAGCAGCAACATACTCCTGCCTGACGCAGATGCCATGATGTTAAAGGTATGTGTGCAAATCTTCACTAGTGTTCAGGCCCTCTGGGTACTTTGTGTACAGCTCCAGTATGTATCGTGTCTCTAAACGTCTAAGCTTAGCTTCCCGGTTGCCACCTCTTTCTGAGCGGGTACAGTATCAATAATAACATACTTCAGGTGTTCAAGATTGTTATTATGGAATTCTTTAAAATGTCTCGCATTCGGGTAACTGGAGTCATTTTTGAGAATGGCCCTGGTGTGCTGGAGGATCCTCTTGTGTGCAGCTAACTTGGTGCTACCTATGTACTGAAGGTTGCAGCTGCATTCCAGCAGGTAGACTACATTCTGTTTTGCAGGTTAAGTGCTTGTCAATCACCATTAAAAGTGGTTTAGTATGAACTTTTATTTATACCATATTGACAGGCTTTAAAGCTTGAACATTTAAGAAAACCTTTTCTAGCTGTTAACCAGATCCCTGAATCCTGTTCCTCTGGATAACTCTGAACCAGCACAACCCCCAGTAGATGCAGTCTTCCTATATGTAATAACTGGCATTTTGGGTAAGAGGCATCCTATTACTGTGTCGTCTAGCACAATGGGCCAGTTACGTCTTATAACACCCCTAAATTGTTTCTCTTGCCTTGAATACAATAGAAGCAATCTGGTGGGTCCATCGATTAAATGCAAAGCCTCATTAACTGTGTCTTGGTGTTTTGTATTGTATTGCAGCAGATCCACCCTGGCTCGCTTCCTAGACTTTATTATCGCGGCATCTATGATCTCAGTTTTGTAACCTCTTCCAGGAAACGTTCCTTACTCTCCCATTGTTTAACAGAAAGGTCTGCCTCGTAACTACAAATCTGTCTTATCCATAGTATTTTGCCATACGTCATACTCTGTATGAGGTGCGGAGGGTGCGAGCTCGTGGCATGCAACACAGTGTTGCCAGTTGTGGGTTTGCGATACAATGGCGTAGTTAGTTTATTGTTAAGGATCTGAACCTGCACATCTAAGAACGGCACCCTTTCTGCGCTAATCGATGAGGTAAAATTCTGATTAACATCATTGTCATTGAACTGTGAGATAAACTTAATAGCACTTTGCTCAGTGACATATCGTATAATAAACAAATCATTGATAACCAGGTAACTACCTTTTCATTGTAAATGTGCTCAAATTGTTTTCTGAGAACCAGGTCCTCCCACCAGCCCACGACTAAACAAGCATAGCTAGGGGAGAAGCTGGCCCCCATTGCCACCCCCTGTATTTGTTGGTACATTTGGTTTTTAAAGAGAAACAAGTTGTTTTCCAGACAAAACAGTAACATACTGATTAACATTTTGTTTTTTTGGGCATATTTCAAGGAACTACTAGCTAGAAAATACTCCACAGCCCTGATGCCATCATTGTTTCTTATACATGTATACAGGGATTTTTTAAGAAAGGGTAGAAGGTGCACTTGTAGCAAAATTAGACACGTAAGCAGTAGTTCCAAAAAGTGCTTCTTTTATTAAGTCAATCCTTAAAACCGGCACACAGCCAACGCGTTTCATTCCCAGTAGTGCCACAAGGGAACTTCATCAGGGCTCTTGAATACTGAACCAATCGGCGTTGGAAAGTAAAATGCATAAACAAGTGACATCCTGAAGTGAAATATTCGCCTGGAACAAAGTGGATGTGTATCTCTCGGATAATCATTCAATCGCAAATTATGAGAAATATCTGAACCAGTAATGTCCTGAGGGGGCGCAGTTCGCCGGGTCAAAGTGAATTTGGTATCTTACGCCATTAGGTTGAAAGAGTATCACTAGAAGGGTCATAGAGGTAGTATGTGCAGGTGTAAATGTAAATGTAGTGCTTTTATATAGCGCACTTATCACCCCCTAAGGGGTCACAAGGCGCTGAGCACATACCGCTGTGGAACCCTTCCTGGCCTTTCCCTGTGGAGTGCCCACTCCTGGTCACACCCAAGGTGAAGCCAGGCATCCTAGCGCTGTTGGGGCCGTTGTGGAGATTAAGCAAGCTATTGCCCATAGTTGCAGAGTGGGACCCATGATTAGAATAGGCAATGTGGCGAGAATTATCAGGTCCAGGGAAATTGAGCCCAAGACCCTCCGAGGTCAGTATTGAACCCTGGTCCGGGCCAGACCTCTGCATCAGGGTCTGCTGCTCTAACCATTGAACCACACTTCGCCACTTGTTAGTCAATAGATCCTAACTCGTACTCTCAAAGAAAGGATTACAACAAACGGCATGATAACCGGCAAAGTTTGGAAGGAACTTGAAAGCATTCAAAGATCGAAGAGAGAAATTACTTGAAATAAAAGAGACAATATCGTGACTCAATGCACGTGGTATATTTAATTGAGTGCTTCTGTGGAAAACGATATATAGGGAGCACTATATGTCCACTTAAGAAGCGCATATTGGAACACATCCGAGCTACCCAAAATGGGGACATGACATATGCAGTAGCCAAACACATGGGGATCCATGATGATAAGACCTGGCAAGACATCAAGGGGCCGATTCCGATTCAGTAAAATACCCTCCGAATAGCCGTACATAGCTTTTTTACCCGTACGAATCGTATGCAGAACCTTACCCGTACCTACGATGTAGTACGATGTGTACCCAAAGCAGTTCTCCGTACGAATCATACCGAAGACGTACAACTTACTAATCCGTATGAATCGCATTCGGAACGCGCAGTACGCGATGTCCGTACGGATCGAAGCCAGCAAGTACGAATCGTATCGACAACACTCCGTACGACTCTTTTTCTACGGGAGCTTAAAATGTCCGTAAAAGCAGATTTCGCCTCGAAATGCATATGAAAAGGACCCCCCGGGTGCTGTGCTTATACCCCATGATTGCAGGGGTACGGTGCATCGGGGTACGGTGTGTACACCCCTGGATATCAGGGGTACGGTGCGTATGTCCCCGTGCGTACACCCCATGATCGTAGGTGTACGGGCCGTAGGGGTGCGGTTCGTACACCCCAAGGTCGTAGGTGTACGGTGCGTACACCTGTGCGTACACCCCTTGATTTCAGGGGTATGGTGCGTATGTGATAGTGTTGCCCTCCATACGAAAAGCTGATATGCGACGTTTACCGTGCGAATCGCGTACTCATTCCCCGGTCCGGATCGTACTTGGCGGGTCGTACGGCATTTTTACGAAATGTACTGTTCACTGTGCGGGTCGATGTTGCTTCATTTTCATATGGTTCGCAATGATTCGGACGTATTTTCTCGCAACAGATCGTATTACGCCATCGGATGGATTCGTACGGAAACAGCTAGGAATACGAATCGTCGTACGGATTCGGTTCCCGAATCGGAATCAACCCCCAAATATTCAAGCATAGCCACTGTACCTCCTCATGAAAGAAAAGGAAACAGGACTCAAAAACTAAGATGGCTAGAATCAAAACTAATTATTTGCTTCAAAACAAAATCCCTCTTGAACTCAACAGGGATGATGAGATGTATGTACATTTATAAGGACATTGCTTTCCAATTGAAACCTTTTAATAAGTTGTCTCATAATGGAACAATATAATTGAAGAATACCTTGGCCAAAATATATCACTGTAAATAGCTAATACACATATTCAAGATGTACCTAGACACCAGGATGATAAGGAAAACTGTTGTGTAGTTCTTTTGTAGTTACTTAGTATTTTTGTTGTTGTTTGTAGATGAGGCTCTGGTCTCTGTGAACCGACATATGTAACAATTTACATAACACTAGGGCACTCAGCCCATAATCAAATCAAGACACTCAGACTACGTAGTGACAAACCCTTCATCTACCCGGTGTTATTCAAACCGAGGAGAGCAGACTCTTTCCTAAACATCTAGGACAGCTTCTTACGTGGGAGTTCACTCTCACAATTTGGTTTGTGATATCATATAATTGGGCCACTCAGGCATCAGTGTTGTGAGCTATTGCCGATCTGGGGGTGCGCGCTGATATCTCCAAATAAATGAAAAAGGAAATTGTATCACCTAAATGCGTAACAGTTATAAAAAAACTACCAGTACCACATTGCCTCATTATGGGCAACTGTGATGACTGATTATAAATATCAGAAAGAGAAAATGGACTTGTTTACCTACCGTGATCAAGAACTGCTTGTTCGAAAGGCGTAGGTGGAGGAGAGAGATGGTCTATTAAAAAGAAGTTTAAACATCCAAGAACTGGGGTGGCGAAGTGAGCTAAAGAACGATGATGGATTCAACCCAGATCTGTGACTGGGGGTGAGTGTCTGAAAAGTTTCAGCGCTCCGTCCATCATCTCCTTGTGTTTGCTTTGTTCCACCAAAAAGTGACAGAAGAGTCAAGTCAAGTCAAAAAATACTTTTATTGATTCTTTAAAAATCGTAAAAGGATGGCAAACCATCATAAAACACAGAAAATTAAATGAACATATATATATTTTTTTTTAAAACATAGGAGAGGAGAAAAAACCTTGGAGTCATTACCACAGTTAAAAGGCTAACAAGTAGTGCAGTATATTTATGAAAAGTCAGCAGGCAGGTTGTTTATTGGCTGCTTAGCTTAGTTCAATTTTTCCAGTTCCTTTGCTGCTATTTTCCAGAATTTTATGGCATTACAGGAGAGGGGAATAGATAGCCCTCCGAGACACCTGATGACTGCAGTTCTACTTGTTGTTATCTGTTTATTCCTTAAAATCTCCCAAAGAATGGATTTAAGGGTTTTGGGTAAAAAAGGACATATACATAGTAAACGTAGTAGTGACTCCTTACCTTGACAACAGAGGCAGCATTCCTTAGAAGGCCATATGAATTTCCATTTTGGAGTCAGATCCTTTGAGGGGAATGATCCCATTCGTAGCAACATAAGGTAATGCTTTTATGTGGTAGGAAAAATGTTCGGTCAAATACTGTTGCGGTTTTAGCCTCTGGTAGGCCTGTATCACAGCCCAGGCATTATGTTTTTTTGCAAAAATCGTTTTATCGGTTATCAAAGAGATCCGCTTGGTTGTGGCGTTCACTACGATTTTGAATCAAGAATATGTTACTGGTGTAGACCAGGCCACCTTTAGCTGTAATGCCGACAAAGATTCCTTCAGGATTGTCGTGGTCGAGTTAGCTTGTCTTTCTCGATTTTCAATCTCAATCCAACAGCGGTGAGCTAAAGTATGATCTTCTGCCTCCCTCATCCTCCAATAGAACTTTACTAGGGTGCCTTGTCTAGCCATAATCTGTTTTTTTAGTCCAAATTCTAAACAGATTTATTCTTGTGAGGTGTGTAACAGTAATTCTTTGAAGAATATGGATTGTGCAGTATTTAGTATTGTGGCATCTTTGGTATTCAGGATTTCAGAGCCATACAAGATGGAGGGTAGAAATTTTGCGGCGATCACTTTTAAGAGATGACCGGTACAGCAGCCTATAAGCTTTTTCTTCAGAGTTTTGAAGGCAAATAACAGTTGCTTTGCTTTTATGCGTCCTTGCTTCATCTGTTGCTTATCTATCAGAAAGCCTAGATATTTATAGGAATCTACACAGGCCAGTGGTTGTTCGCCCAATTTCCAGGAAAAGGTACACCTATTCAATGTTTTATTGTGTTTGGAGAAACGCATGACTTTTGTCTTTTGGTGATTTATCGTAAATTGGTTTGAAGTGATGTAGATTCCTAATCCCGTAATCAATTTCTGCAGGCCAACTGGTGTTTGTGCCAGCAGCACAATATCATCTGCATATTGGAGGCACGGTGTCGGTATTTTACCCAATTTTGGGGGGTCACCTGGGATTGTCTGAAGGCACTTGTCGAGATCTGACTTGTAAATGTTAAAAAGACAAGGCGCTAAAACGCAGCCTTGTTTGAGTCCATTTAAAGTTGGAATCTTACAGGTTACGCTGGACCTGTCTCCTTTCTTGATTTGGACTGACGTGTGGGAGAACAGATTGATAATGGCATCCAGAAGTCTGGGCAGGACCCCCAAGCTTGCATTTTTACCCATAAAGAGGCTCTTGGAACTTTATCAAATGTCGCTTTAAGGTCTACGAAACAGGCGTACAAGGGCCTTGATTTTGCGAAGGCTCGGTTAGCTAAAAGAGTGACCGCAGAGATGTTCGTAAGGGTGCCCATCCCAGCTCAGAATCCAGTTTGCGTTGGAGGAATAAGGTTTGTATGACTGATCCAAGGCTCTAGCTCTACCAAGAGATTAGATGCATATATATTTTCGCCTCCACATCTATCAGCGCAATCAACCTGTAGTTGGAGGGATCCGAACGGGAACCCGACTTATAGATTGGATTGAGGATGCTTCCTCTCCAGGACTCAGTGATCAAACTGTCAGCTGTAACTTTGGAAAAAGGAGGAGTCAGGACTTGAGACCAGAATGGGGGATCTTGCGAAACAGGGCATTTGGTAGACCGTTCGGGCCTGGCGCTCCCTCAGATTTTAAATTTTTTATGATTTTTAAAACTTGAATTTTTGAAAACAGCTCTGGATCCTCAGAGAATTCGTGGTTCATGGGATCGTTGGCTTTACCTCGACCTCCGGCCTCCTACCCTGTTGGTAATCCGCAATTTGGGGCTGATTGGGATCAATTTTCATTATATAGGAGTTCAATGTGAGCTCCCCATGTGGACTCCAATATATCTGAATTGTGATGTCGATTCCGGCCGTTAGTTAGTTGGTTAATTTGTTCCCAAAAGAGCCTAGGTTCCCCTAATTTGCATGCATATGGTAGTTTCGCCAAATATGTTCTTGGTACTCTTTTTTGGTAGATGTTATGTCCCTTTTTAGCTTTTTTCTTGTTTTAGAGATTAAAAGCAGGTGTTCCTGGTGGCATTCTGTTTCCCTGGATCGTAGTTGTCTGAGGTATTTATTTAGTTGTTGTATTTGTTTCCTCAGGCTATGGTTGAACCATGCTGCCCCTTTCACGTACCCTGCAATATGAACGTGGGAGTTTTTAGAGAATTTGTTATTAATTTCATAAATAAAGGACTATCAAGCTTTTATGGTTTTAGGTTATAACATTGTGTTAAAGATGATAGGGCCTTTGCTTTCACTGGGGTTGTGAAAGATTTTAATAAAGTAAAAGTTTGCAGCTGGTGATCACTTTCCGCCCTGTCTTTTATCTGGAAATTCGCAATGTACGGGAGAAGGTCGTTATCCGTAAAGGTATAATCAATGGTAGATCGTGTTTTTTGTGTAACCCTGGGGTATGCTGCGGGCCGATCGGTCGGGCCTTGTCCATCAAGTACACACATTGAAAGGTCTTTAAGGCAGGCTGCTCATTTCTTACCAGCTGTATCCCGTTGGTTAATGGCTGGTGTGGCCTCCGTTTTACCCTTGCACCTAGTATATTGTAAATTCATGTTGAAATCGCACAACAGGATGGTTTTAGTGTCTGGATAGGCAAGTTTTAGTGTTCTTAGTGAGGTAAATAATTGTTCAGTTCGTGCTTTCTTTCATTTGGATGAAGGATGAATATAAATGTTAAGTATGAGCAGGGTCTGGAACTCCGAGACGACTATTTTGATGCACAACATCCATGAACAGTCTAAATCTATGATCGAAGCGTGTCATGGAATTTCTGTTAAAATAAAAAAAGAGAGACCCCTTTTGATCTTCCATATTTAGTAGCTCACTTAGCCAGGTTCAGGAATTCCTTAAAACCAGTTATTGGGGATGAGGTTATCTGCCAGGATTCTTGGAAGAGAATAATTTTGTATTGTGTAATAAAGGCCATGAAGTCGGGGTCTTCTAATTTTGAGTAGAGGCCATGCACATTCCAGGAACAGATGTTACAACCTTGGTGTGAGACTGGGGCTATTGGTGAGGTGGTTCATGCAATTCCCGAGGGTGTGCCTTCTATTATTGAGACCCAAGGGCCCGAAAGCTTACCGGCTTCAGATTGTCAAAAGTAATGGTGATTTTCCTTGCCGAGTCCACTGTATCCCTTGTTTGATTGTGATGGTCTGGGCCTTTTGCCCCTTTTAAAAGAACGTAACCTTCTGCTGCCAAATCTGGTTGGTGTACATTTTGTTAATAAATGTAGCTATTGTAGCTTCTTGACCGGTGAAACTCAGATTTTGATTAAATTCTATACTTTCAATATCATTGGTGTTTATATGGCTTAGAGATGGAAGAGCTTGAAATAATTTAAGCAAGACACTTCTATTTAGAATGTCATGCGTTCCCCTTGAAACATATAGTGGATTGTCTTCTTGGTGTGTTCCGTTTTTAAGTGATGTTGCCGGCAACATCACTTGAAAACGGAACACACCAAGAAGACAAGAAGACACCTGACTTATTTGTTTGCGCTTTCTGGACTTTCTTAGTCGTTTTTGCTCTCGCTTAGATAAAAGCTTTGGTATTTTTAGGTGACTTTCCAACGACTGGTTGCATTGTTCTTGGAGAGGAGGATCCTGGGCGCTTAAGTTGTCGAAAACATTTGGTGACTTTTTTGACCCACTGGGGGATCGGGACCTTCCAGATCGATATCCGTTAAGACTGCGTTTTCTTTCTCTGTTGATGTTGCTTTTATTTTCTCTGCAGCTGTTGGGGGATGGTTGAAACTTCCCTTGTTTTACCCAGTAGTTTGGTAAGTATACTTGGAATGGCGGCTAATTTATCGATTATTCAGGTACAATGACAGTGGCACATTTGAAAAGCGGTTTCCCGGTCGCGCTGCACCTTCAGGATCATCTCGTTAAAGCTGTGTAGTTTTTGTTCGAACACCTCGGAACATGAATTGGGAGAATATTTAGAAGGTCTACTTGAGTGTCCAGTTGGTCTGCATGAAGGGTCATTGCTTTGCCGATTGTGTCCAATTTACTTAACAGGTGAGGCCAAACTGGAGACTTTGGTGCAGCTGAGCTGGCACGGTAATCCCAGTGGGGCGAATGCCCTAGGGATGGTTCGCTCAAACTACCTAAGAAACCGATAGGTGATGCCTTTTTTAAGATAAATGATGACTGAAAGACTGATCCTAATTGGTTTAGTTGGCGATTTGGCGCATCATTTTGGTTATCCAGAGAGGGGTGTTCTACAATTCCCGGCCTTTGGAAAGATGAATCAGGGTGGCCTGGAGTGGCAAAGCTTGAGTTGGCTCTCCCCTGACTAATGGGGGGATAGGCCCCCTTCTGTAGGTCTAACATACCCAAGGGACTCAAAATGGGTTTGTTGTGCTGATGTGCTGAATTGCATTCAATTTGACAGACTTGGGCACTTGGGCCATTATGACAACTGTGTCCTGGTTAAGTTTGATGTTCTTGTGACAAATAAGGCAGATCCGGGTGAGACAAATGGTAATGGATTAAAACCTCAGTTACCTGGGAATTTTACAGTTAGTTGGTCTCCGGAAGGTCGAATATTTCCGGGGTTAATTGTTCTGGGCTCTGTGTTTCTTGATTTTTGTTGCCTAACGTGCCCAATCCTGCGTTCTGGAGGTCTTTTTTTTCTGACCATTCCACTTCACTATTTGTTGGTGTTCTGTCCCCTAACGTGGACGAGTTTGCATCATTTTTATTTAGGAGGGCTTTATTGTTGTAGCTTGGGTTAATAAGATTGGGAACTTTCCAGACGAGACCGCTCCGGTTATCCTCCCTAGCTTTAATAGCAAACTTTAAGAAGTCTGTAATCAGTGTTCATTTGCTGCAATTCGGGCAGGAGTTATGCCTGTTGAGGACCGTGCGAGTTGCCGCACGGATTGCCTTCTTGCTACCATCGCACATGGTTAGTGGGGTGGCCTCTACGGAGGGTTTTTCTGTGGTTTCCAAGATGTTTGCCGTGGGAAGTGGTACATCTGGTATTGATCCGCACTCGTGCCGTACTTCTGTTGCTCCTATTTCTTCTTTGCCCTCTATATTTCGCGTGCCAGGATATGCTAAGGACGTGTGCAAATGGTTATAATTTTGAGCTGTAATATCAATCATCGGCCCTTCCTTATCCTCATCCTTGTCCTTCCTGTTTTTGCCTGGGGCTGGGGCTTGCAAGTGTTTGTCTCTTTTGTCACTCCCTCTTATTTTCCCTGACCGCATTTTCCAATTTATTGGGCCCACACTCTTGCCACACTTTTGCCGGACTGTAGCGTTTTGCCAGCCACTGTATAGTTGAAGCAGGTCGCTGAGCCGGGACACTGAGCACTGAACGAGTATATATCTGTAGGGTGAGCTGAGTTTGCTATAACAGTGATTGTTTCAAATGGGGGCTTTAAATAATTGGTTCGCTGGAGTGAAACCTTCAGAGGAGGGCCCGGTTGTTTAATCTCTCCCGGGGGTGTGGAGTTAGTCTGTATCTTATCTTTTTCTTTCTTCCTTCCTCTCCTCTCCTCCTCTCCTCCCAGCAGCGTAGCTAAGGAGTGGCAAAAGGACAGTTTCTGGGCAAGTTTTGGAGGGGCAAGCAGGGAAGGCGGGTTGCGCACAGGTGCCGGCTGCACATGGTCCGAAACAGGTCTTGCCCACTCGCCGCAGCTTCCCACTTTCCACCTTCCACTTACTGCCACTTGATGGCAGCCGCAAAGGCACCTGCCTGCTGCGGGGACCCGCTTCTGGCAGCAATCACCCCAATGTCCCTGGAACAATTCTGGGCCACAGCCTTCGCACACTGAGCACCCGCCTAAGCACACGTGTCTGCGCAGGGGAGGCACGCACCTTCAATCGCTCCGAACCTCGCTACTCCCCCGGGTATCCATGAGTTGGAAGGTCGACAGATGAATGAGGCGACCTGCACGCCCTGCACCCTCGCTGTGTCTGGAGTGTGGGGGTGGGACCGCAAGCAGGACACAGAGAGCAGTGGATTGTGGTCCGGAGCGGCCGGCATCCTCCTTGCGTCTCCTCACACGCCTCCTCGGTCAGCGTGAAAACCTGGACTCTGGCTGCAGCTCAAGTTGCTGTGCGCTCCGACGTGCACACTTGCGTGGAGAGCTCTCTCTCACTTTCACTCCGGGAGAGACTGGGCCAGAAGAAGTGACAGAAGACCAGAACCTACCAGCCAGCAGATCTGCCCAAGGTGCATCACCAGTTGGTCTGACTTCGCATTAGAACCCTCTAGGTTCTTCTCCGCTTCAGCAAATCCTGTTCAGTGGGACCTCTCAGCACCTGCATCTGGCCTCATTGAGCCCTCTTTGCCTAAAGTTTGCAGCTTCGTCCTGCTGAAGGTTCTCAACTTCCAAACGATTGTCCGAGTCTGAATGTAAAATTATACACCGGCTCTACTGCAACAGGCCCCCCCATCAACAATGACGATGTCCTCGGCCTGAGAACCCAGCTTTTCCTGCTCAGTGCTTTTTCCTGGTATTGTTGACGGCTTCACCGAGATTTTGTCCAGCACTCCCCAGTGATGACAGCTCCCCCTCAGCCACAGCCTGCTGAGTTGCCCCGCAGAACTCTACCTTCTCTTGTATTTTTTTCATAGAATTTCTTTGAAGTCTGAAGGTAAGTCGAGACCGGGCTCAATCCACCTTGTGTAGCCTAACTGTGCTCCATTGTGGTCAGCCTTAACTTTTGACTTTGCCCCGGTCTTGATTGACCAGATACCAGAGGTAGGCGCTTTGATCTTATAGGCACTATTCTTCACTAAAAACTTTTAAAAAATCAAAACACTGGTTCTACTGATTGAATTTTTGTGTCATTTTATGTATTAAAATCTATTCTATTGTTCTAAATTAGGTTGTGTTTTACTGCATGTGTGCTCCATATATACGTGACACAGTGCCTCTAGGTTAAGCCTGACTGCTTCTGTGCCAAGCTACCAGCAGGTTAAGCACAGATGAAATGTACTGACTTGTGGTTCACCCTGACAAGGAGTGTGGCTGTTGCTTCAGAAGGGGATACATCCCCCTCAACCAATAACCCAATTTCTGACGCCTACCTATCGAAACTCCACCCGAGCTGGTAATCGGGATTTAAAAAGTCAGATCAGTCCATCTGAACTGATGTGTGTGCAGCTGAGCTTTGCACTTTTCCTTCGTTCCTGGAGTCCTATAGCTCTGCAGGAGAGACTGATGTTTTCCAAATACATAAAATTGTTGCTATTGTGCCTCTTCATTAAGTACAAGGAAGCCAATGGAAGGAAAATAAAAATTGAATACCCTTCCTACCCTTTAGTTGGTACTTTTGTTTGTAGAAAGATATATTGGGTTAGCTCAATTTAATAGCTGGTGGGTGTATTTCATTAACACAGTTAGATCCTGGAAGAAATAAAAAACTTTAGCCTTTGGTGTTAATGGGAAAGAGATGATGATGCCCATCCAGTGGCTGAACTGCTCAATTTGTAACAAGGAATCTTGGTTTCAAATCCCATCTTACCTCCTGACCAAATTATGCAATTCTACCCAAACCACTTACTTCACTGCCTCATTTTAATTGAGCTTAATATGAGACCACCTTGTGCTCTATAAAAACCTCTCTAGAAGTAGTAGCCACTTCGCAGTGGTGGAGGAGGGATGCCCCACTGCTTTTAAGCAGTGCAAAGTACGAATCATAAAATAATAATAACTTGGGATTATTATCATTTTATGCTTCGTGCTGCTCGGAGGGCGGCAGGTAGGCGCGACTGCTCTGCTCTCGGAGCAGGGCAGGTAAGGAGTGCTTTGCCCATCCTAAGTGCACAATGACTGTTTCTGAGCTGCCCAAACCAGTCATGCGCACTTTCCCTGTTCTCCATGCAGTCTGCAGTACAGCCTGAATGGAGAACATGCCCACCCCGTCAGCGCTTACACTAGCTCCATATCTCGGGACTCAGACCAATTGGTCAGGGGAGCCTGGGTGCTTACGAATCACAACAATGCATTGCTGCCTACTGATTTGTCAGTGGGGCCTGGCAGTGCTTCCTGTTTCAAGACAAGGAGAGTAGGAGCAGAGACGCGGGGCCCGGCAGCAAGTTTCTTTTTTTATATTGTGCACCCACACAACCCTGGGGTGCGACCACCCCCATGCTACCTCTCCCATTCTGCGACCTCCCATGCCCTGCCAGCCACGAGCCATGCTGGCCGCCACTGCTGTCTAGTCTAATAGGTCACAGTTTTGTCCACATACAAGCAGCAGTGGTCAAATGTACAGCGCACATAACAAAGTGGGCCCTCTTGGTTTACTCTTGGTAGTTTTGTCAGGACATCAAAGGTTGGGAAGGAGTTATGGTTTAAAAACAATTACTTTTTACTGATGTTGATACAATGATACAACCTAATACACTATAGTGAAAAACAGGAGATAACTCATTTTTTGAGTCGTTATCATATTTTTGCATGCCTTTTGCTGTATTTGCATGACGAATCTTTGGTCCTGGATGACTCGGCCTGTTGTAGTGGTACCCCGCCAACTACGCCCACCCTTATCTTTGGATGACTCTGCTTGTACTTTGGCTGTTGGTGGCAAGCCAGGCCCCTGGTTCAACTCTATCTATGAATTTCCTGGCTCGCCCACCCTGTAAAATATATCACACATTTCATTAAGTGGCATAGCTAAATACCCAGGCCTTGAAAGCATGCGCCCTGCGACTGGTTTGATTCCTTCATGAGCTGCAGTGATACAGTTTCACATAGTCAGAGACGCTTGAATTATGTGGCAGGGAACGACCACGTTAAGCGGCAGGGTTGGCTAAGTTATGTGGCACCAATGCGGCTCATTTTGTTTTTGTTTTACTTTATTCTTTTGTCATATTTACACTTTAACACTGTCTGAGCAAAGGTTTCATAACATCAGCAGCAGCTAGTTTAACCCCCAAAGACATCAGTAAGCAACAGAAAGGTGACCAGTAAACCTTTGTGAAGGGTTTTCCACTGTGTCACTATTCTTTTTAGTAACATTTGATTGATTTGAACACGATCTGCAGATTATGAGGGGGCAGAGCTTGCCTGACTCAAAGATGGCCACGTCCAGGAGGCGAGGTGAGCAATCATTCCAGCTATAAAAAGAGCTATGTGACTACGCATAATGGCAGATGGCAAGGCAACTATACTCAGTGATGCGAAACATGTGATGCGATTCCACAGGCGCAGAGAGACTGCGGGGACGTCATCACTCCCCTAGAGTGAGGCGAAGCGGGGAACACTCAGGAAACGGACAAATAGACTTTCATCCTCCTGATGCAGGGCATCCTGCCGACATCCCCAGGGTGGCAGTATTGAGATGGTGGAGGACACTGCTCCACCTGGGGGTGGTTTGGACAGTTAACAGGGCTGTCTCTCTCATCCCTCTCCACATCTGCCCAGATACAGGCTCAAGTTAAATGTGGACTCCCTATGCTCTGGTAAGAGGGTCCTAGGTGCTTGCGCAGAATTTCAGGGGCTTAAATGATTATAGAAAATTAGGCAAAGTGGTAGCCTATTTGCAGAGACATAGGGTAGAAGTGGTAAAATTACAGGAAATGCATTTGGCGCCAGAGAGTGGGGTTCTAACGCAGCGTAGGATGCAGGGTCAAGGTATTGCGGCAGGTTTCACTACACATGCCAGAGGTGTCCTGGTCTGGGTGCAAAGAGTAATGGGCGTTAAAATACAAGAGATGTATATTAACCCAGTAGACAGATATGTGGTGGCTCGTTGACATAAGGATGATTTAGCTGTCCTCCTGGGCGTTATTTATTGCATGAACTTCAATGACCCTCTACTCTATCATACCCGAAATGATCGGTTAATGTAATTTGGGGACTTGCCTCGTATATGGGGGTGGGGATTTTAATTGTGTTTTGAGCCCAGAATTGGATTGATCTAAGGGTGCTCATCGGAGGCCATTGGCTGCAGCCCATCCCGGTTTGGAAGTAGCACAGCAGGGAGGTATTTGAGTTTTCGTCGTTATAGCTCAACTTCCGGGGAGGGGATTCATGCATTATTCCTGGGTACATGATGTGCTCACCTGCATTGATTTTTGGTTGTTATCACATGAACTAGTTACTCGGGTGCGTGAGTGTAGGCTACCCCTGCACACATACTCAGACCATTCATAGGTTCTACGAAACCTGGAGTTACGCGCACTGCAACCCACTGCATTTTCCTGGCACTTCCCACCATACTCATTGTCTGTGTTTTGTGATGAACTGGCACAAGCCATCACTGAGATTTTTACTCACAATATTTCAATTTCAATTTCAATCTTTCTTTATTCGGTTTAAAAAACCTTGTAAGATACAATACATTAAAATCATAATACATTATATTACAGTACATAGTAAAAAAGCAGCAGTGGGTAAAAATATCATCACATCTCATTTGCACAAAATACGTAAAATTCGATACATTTTCCAAACCATCTACATTGGGGTTGGCTAGATCTTGGTCGGTCCCTCTTCTATGGAGAACACTGAATAAATATACATAGTAATAAAATAATAAATTAGACATCTGTTTTTGTTAAAAAATGGTATACACCATAGCGGTAGAGCAGGCAGCACTATAGTAACTAATAAATGAGTCAATAACATGGTAAAATAGCCCATTACATTAGGTTTTTTGATTTTTCTTCCTCCTGATCAAGGCTATATATAGGAGAAAACGACTTAGGCTAAACACAATCGGTTGTGCAGTATCTCCTTTGAATATTCTGAGTCCAACCTTAATTTGTCTAAGGCCTAACCTATTACAAATTGGCTTAAGCCATATTTTCCTTGCTTTAAGGTATGCTGGGCATATGAATAAAACATGAGACTCATCCTCTTTCATCCCCATCTCACAGAACTCACATATATCGGAGCCAGCGGCCCCGGTCACCCCCTTGTTACAGTTCCAGCTAGTTGTTCTTTCTTTTAATTGCAAGATACTATACCGGAACTTTAAGTATAGGCTTTTAGCCAATGGAGGGTGAATTTCATCCATAAGGGGCTCTAGTTGCATATTCATTTTAGTTTCAAAAAATGTCGAAGTTAGAGTCCCTGTTCTGGGATTTGAAAGCACTGAATCTCTAATATAGTCCCAGTACCTTTGCTTCAAGATCTTTTTTGAGCTGTTTGTAAGAGAATCAGGGTCAAACCAAAAGTCACTTAACCCTAGTTTTTCAAACCATTTTTTGACGTACTCTAGCCATGGCAAGTGCGTGGTATTCTTTATAGCCAATATCTCTTGCAATGCTTCTCTATAGTCAGCCAGCTCTTCAATGGACCATAAGCGGACCCAATAGAGCAGCGGACGAAGAGAAGCATAATCGTCAGTACGTCTGAAGTTAAGGTCCCAAAGTACGGGTGTCAGTGGTGTTGACCCAGGTATCCCTAAAAGTTGCCTGATGAAGGAGTTTTCCCTCACTCGGAAGGTATCCTTTAAAGCATAGGCCCAAAGGTCCGCACCATAAAGTGAAGATGATTGCACTTTATATTTAAATAATTCAATAGCTGGTGAGACTGCTTTGAAGTGGCTATTCTTGTGCTTCTTTAAGATCGGGACCTGGTTTTGAGTTAGCCTTAGTTTTGAATTCTCCAGCTGTGTTTTCCATGTAACATCACTGTCTAAAATAATGCCCAGGTATTTAAAATTGGGGACTTCTTCAATAGGTTCATTATTTATCTTAAAAACCTTATTAAAACCTTTATGGGGGTTGATTGTCATAACTTTTGTTTTTGAGGAGTTAATTTCTAATTCCTTGTCATGGCAATACAAACTAAATGTATTTAAAAGGTTTTGGAGCCCCCTAGGTGTCTGAGAGATTAAGATTGTGTCGTCTGCAAACAATAATGCCGGAACGGCTTGCCCGCTCAATTTGGGAGAGTCATGCTCGCAGCCCAAAAGAGTATCGGGGATGTCATTGACGTATAAAGAGAATAAGGTAGGTGCCATTACGCACCCTTGCCTTACCCCTTTTGCTATTTTTATTTTCTCGGTGACTTCTCCATTCGGACCCCATCTGACTCGTGCATAATTATTCTCGTGGAGTCTGATTAAAATTTGAAGGATATTTCCAGGGACACCCATTGTGTTTAATGTCTTCCATAGGGCTGCCCTGGGAACCATATCAAAAGCTGCCTTCAAATCAACAAAGGCCACGTATATATGGGAACTCCTTATAATGGTTTATTTCCAGACTAAACATACAAATCTAAAAACCTGGTCTACAGTGCTTATCTTGCATCTAAAACCTGCCTGGTATTTTGTGTAGATAGAGTGCTCTTCAATCCAAGAGGTGAGCCGACCAAGAACCTGTCGTGCAAAAATTTTTTGCAACACGTCAATTAGGCTGATAGGCCGGTAATGCGAAGGATTTGACTTATCACCCTTCTTGAACAGAGTTACAATCTCTGCCCCCTTCCAGGTTTCCGGAATAGGAGCTCCTCAGGCAATATCATTGGATAATAAATTGATATAAGGAGCCCAGATGTAATTTTCATGTTTCCAAAGATCACCTGTTATTCTGTCAGGGCCTGGTGCTTTCCCTGGCTTGACTGCCTTGATTGCTGAAATTGTTTCTGTTAGAGAAAAAACGAGGGGTGCATCATGCGCAGCCAAGGGGGCCTGCAAACTATCCCAACCTCCACTCTCACCTGAACTTTCACAGGAATATAACAAAGTAAAATGCTCGACCCATGTTTTGTCCTCTAAAAATTTGTCTTTACATTCTGTCTCCCCCCTGGTACCTCTAGCAATGAGGCTCCAGAAGGAAGTCCGATCTTTGCACTTGCATGCGTTCAGCAAATCGGACCAAACCCTTTCGTCCCACTGTTTCTTGGCCTTTAATAATATTCTTTTGTACTGGGCTCTCTTAGTTCTCACAATATCCGCTGAACCCCCCCTGACCGCTGTAATTAGGTCTGTCTAGGCCATGGGTACTCACAAACTTTCTGTCGGGGGCCAAAATTACAGTGAGGTTTGTGGCCAAGGGCCGCACCGGTAGGAGTGGAGTCAGTGGGGGGCGGGGGCGGGATTAGAGTAAAAAAATCAAACCTGTTTCAAAACATTACACAGTGCGATAATGCTGTATTTCAAAAGCAGATGTAACTACAAAGAGCATATTTTGATAATACTTTTTTATTAGCAGACAATAGCAATATTAAGAGGTATTGCATAGCTTCCTATACATTTTAATCCCAATTCCATCAGTCTCTCTCTCCCCCAGTCCATCTCGCTCTCTGACAGTCAATCTGTCTCTGTCAGTCTCTCTCTCTGTCAGTCTCTCCCTCTCTCTCTGTCAGCCAGTCAGTTTCTCTCTCTGTCAGTCAGTCTCTCTCGCTCATGTAAACAAAAAATCTTTGCTTAGCATAGTTTGCCACCCTACTGGTATTTTGCTTTTTGTCATTGTATCCTGATATATCATATACAACCAGTGACATTATACCTGGGACAAGTCCAGACTATTGGCTTTGCCAATGGTTGTTAGTTGCATAAGATAAATAAGCAACAACTATGGCTTTGTTGTATATATATTATAAAATTGAAAATGCTTCAGTTCTGAAACGATGAGACTTTGAAGGAACTAAAACAAGTCTATTTGAATTACATCAAAGTCTTTGAGCAATGAAGCTGGTATTGAGATGAGATATTGTTGGTTCACCCTGAGGGCGAAAATGGAGACCAATGGTTGTTAGTAGCATAAGTTAAATAATCAACAACTATGGCTTTGTTGTATATCATATCTAACATTGAAAATGCTTCAGTTCTGTAATTATGAAACTGTAAAAGAACTAAAACGGGCCTATTTGGAATTGCATCAAAGGCTTTGTGCTGCTGTTGAGTTGATATTTATCTAAGGGCGAAAATGGAGACCCCAGTAGTTGTTAGTTGCATAAGATAAATAAGCAAACACTATGGCTTTGTTGTATATAATAATGAGAATGCTTCAGGTCTGAAATGATGAGACTGAAAGAATGAAAGCCGTGGATTTGAAATGAAGGCTTTTTGAGCAGTAGTGCTGCTGCCGAGTTGATACATATTTTTTTCACCCTGAAGGCAAAAATGGAGGCCCAATAGTCTCAGCAGCCCTGCCTGCTAACTCGGGAGAACAAACTCGCATAAAAAAAGTACATTTCAGACGATGATTAACTCCCAATATGTCACAGAATACGGGAACAGCGCCATCTACTGCCATAGGCACTTAAATTAATATGCTTATGCAAAGCCACTCGTAATAATTGAAAAGGAAAACATACATAAATAAATCTTCTGCCCAAGATTTTAAGCGCCCTGGAAACCCCCAAACGATATCTTTAACTTTTGTGTGGTGCATAAACAAGATCTAGCAAAAGAAAACCACAAAGTATGGGGGGCCCAGCAATAACAATTCTAGTATTGGCACACACTTACTATTTTCAAAGGCGAGGAGACGCGGCAATTGGTGTCAGGTTGCAGTGAATCTCGGCTCGGTTTCAGCTGGGCACACACGGCTTCCATTGGTGCGAGTCCGAAGTAGGTCCTGCTGCAAGCCTATGACGTCACGAGGGCAGGTGAGGGGGAGCTGCAGGTGAGCATGGAGACACTAATTGTCTGCGCATGCCCTATGATCTTTCTCGGCAAATGCGGCCCCCAAGGAGACACCTCAACAGCAGTTATGGCGCTGAGTCCGTGACTGCTGTGGGGGCCGCAAGGAAAGGTCTGGCGGGCCGCAAATGGCCCGCGGGCCGTACTTTGAGTACCACCGATCTAGGCTTTCCGACAATCCTGGTTATACCAGGTGATCCCAGTTTGTTTACTCTTTTGGGCGTTATGTGATCTTTTTACCGCCCTGGTCAGGATCCCGCCAAGTTGGTTGATTAAATGTTCATGGGATTCTATCAGACTAGGATTTTGGATGATAGTACTGTTGCCTAAGAGAAAAGACATATGCCTCACAAATACATTATAGATTTGACTAATGATTTTAGAGTTGTCTAATACCACTGGCCACTTCAGGGATCTACGGTTATTTGCCACTAGGGGATCCTGTGGCAAGGACATTGTGCTATTAGCACTTTTGTCAAAGGTTTTAAAAATCTGAGTTTGGACAGATAAGATCAGAGTATAATGGTCGCTTTCCGTGCGATCATCCACCATTAGGTCGATGGTCATGGCCACAAGTTCAGGGAAACTAGTAGATAATCTAGATGGCTGGAGTGTGCCCCTCTGGTAAATGTTAGTCTACTGGGGCAGTCTGATGGCAACCGCCCATTACATGCACGTAGGCCGGATTCTAATGTCAAGTTCAATAATTGTAGGGCGCTCACTGTGCAAGGTGCTTTGTAGTTCGTATCTACTAAAGGAATATTGTTGGCACTGTCCTCGTCCTTATAGATGTCTTCTAGACCTATTATGGGTTCAAAACCTCTATTAAAATCACCACCTATAATCATTTGTGCATTTTGATCAAACCCCGCCACAAGATTACTCAGGTGGGTTACAACTGTTGATTCTTTACATGATCGATGTGGTCTGCTATAGATATTGATCACATAGATGCTACAACCCTTAATATTTTTTAGCTCAAGTAATAAGATGTCGGGATTATTTGTATCAATTTGCTTAAAGGACAAGCCTCCTGTGATTTTCACCCAAATTGTTAGTCCGCCAGAGGGTCTCCCCCCATTTGTATTTACTGCGGGTATGAAAAAAGATCTATAGTCAACCTTAAAGTAGTTTTCAAGCCCCCAGGTCTCCTGGAACATAATTAAATCCCCACTAGCCAGATAATCATGCCAGGACGGATCTGAGAGGTTTTTTTTCAGACCCGCAATGTTCCAGCAGATAATTTTTGTACTTCCTAAAACACCTAGTTTCTCTACTACCTGGCATGGTGCAGTTACCCCAGTTGTATCTAAATGCAGTTGTTGTGCCATTATGTCAGCAGAATGCAATGGCTGTTGCGAGATTTTAACAGGTGTAATCTGCTTTGGTTCGACTTCAAGATGCAACCTAGGATATGTGTGATTTGTACTGTATGACGTTGTCGAGGCACCTCCCTCAAGTCAGTCGCAATCAGCTAAGCCAGCTAAGGCTTCAAACCTATTTGAGGTGCTGACTCCCCAGTTGTAGGATGGGGCCCCAAAGCCCCAACCATTTATAGGTGCATTCCATCTAGGTGCAGGGGTAATGGGAAAGGGTGGATTCTGATGCGAACCCAGCCATCCTCCATTATAGTCAACATTGCCTGTGGGTGCTGGAGTATTAGGATACAATACATTCTGCTGCATGCCTGGCCATCCTCCATTGTAATTAACATTTCCTAAGGGCCCACAGTTGTTAGCTAATATACCAAGCCCTCGTCTGCCCATTTGGTTCCAGTTTTGCCCTGAGGTAGTATGGCGAGGAGTATTGTGTTGGTTTACTAGCCATGGACCTGCCCTGTTTTGGGGAGCGTAGTTTGTGTCAAATGCTGGTAGTCCCCCTCCCCAACCATTATCTCTCGCCGACCAAGCTGGCTTCCGGGGTTTTTGATTGTTGGCCTTTTGTGACTCATTATAGAAAAATTCTAAGGTAAGAGGGATTATAGAACTACTTCTTTTTTGTGGTGGAAGGATATTTGATAGAATATCGGGAAGAGCAGCTGGGGTTGAAAAGTTTAATATCACACAGTCGCCCTTCCATTTTTTTTGCTTATTTCTTATCCATCCAACCCTCCTTGCCGTTTTAATTTCGTCAGCCAGCCGCTGTTCGCCCCCCTGTGCTATCCGCATGTTATTTGACAGCCAGTATAGTGCCTTGCTTTTTAGTGATGAGGCTGACTCAGTTTGGTCCGGTGATAGGGTTGGTGTGTTGGCTAGCACTAGCACCAGCGGTGCTGCTTCAACTACAAATTGTATTTGATTTTCTTCAAAACTAGAGGGCACTGTAGCATGTGGTGGATCAATTAATTGGACAGTTGGGGCTTCTGTTGGCAAGTTGTTGGTAATATGGCCAGTTTGTGGGCATTCTGAAGGAATTGCTCCTAGTGGGGTAGCATCTGATGTTACCCTGAGTTCATTATCTTCCTTTGGGGAATCACGCCCTTTATTGACATTACTTAAGGCATTGCCTATTGTATCTGCTAAGACATTTTGTGTACTTCCAAGTTTCTTTATCTCTGCAGAAAGTTTATCAATCTTACTGATAAGTGGCTTAATAATTGTCTGAATTTTTATTTCTAACAGCTCCGCTATTCTAGACATTAAGTCCTCGTCCAATATGTCCCTCGGATTGTTTTCCTTATTATTCTGGCAGGTACTTTTTGATTTTGGCGGTGATGTGACCTTATTTTTTCCTGAACGTGCCCCCCCACGTTTACTTTGCAATCTGTGACAGGCTCTGACAGCCCTTGAGGTCTGTTTAGCCGGTGGTTCATCCTCCACGTCTTCTTTTTCATCATTTCCTTCAACCTCAATGACAACCTGTGCATCTGAGTCATTATCCACATGTTGTTCAATGTCCCCCACATTCACTGTGCTGACATCAATGTTGACAGTTACTGGGGAAACTGTTGTATGGGGATCGTTGTTAGAGTCTAATAACAGAGACTCATTAATTCGCGAGGAGGTGGGTGGGCTCCTGGGAGGGAGGATAGGTGATTGAGACAAACCTAACGATTGTCTGCGTTCGCTGTTTATTTTACTAACCACTTGAACAAGGTAGTTTTCCATCGTGTTCTTTGGTGTTTCGGATGCCATGGGATGGTTTCTTTTGCGCATAATTATACAAAGGTGTGTGATAGTCTTACACCCACAGCTCGATGAGATAACAAAATATAATTCTCAAGGTTAAAACAAAAGTCTTACTTCAATAACTTGTGCAGATGTCCAGCTAACTCCTTTCCAGATTCGTCGGTGTGTTTGACTGCTATTAACTTTTCCACGTAGGCCCCCTCCTATTCCTGGGCTCCTGGGCGATTCGATAGTAGCTATACAGCCTGCTTACCGACCCCCGTCTGGATAGCTAGGGCTCAGGAGGCGGTCAACCAGCGTCAGAAACACCACCACTCACAATAAGCTGTCATGAAGGTAAATCCCTGGTGCACAATGAAGTATTTTAGGGGTGTGGCCTAGCCTGGCCTACTCGTGCCGATGAGGGCCGTAGAGGGCCCGCCCTTTGCCCGGGCTGCGTCCCGCTCGCGTCCCGCGACGCGGGTCTTGCCCCTGCTTTATGGCTCCTTCGCGCTCTCACAGCGCGTCACGCAGCGCGCCGCCGCGAGGCCTGCCGGGTATTGAAGTTCCCGGAGCGGCGGCGCGGTTCTCGGTGGCAGGATGACTCTTGGCGGTGGCGGCTTCTCTGACTGCTATGCAGCGTGCAGCGTGGCGTTGCAGGTAAGTTTGTAGCGTTTTTAGCGTTCCCCCCGCTCTGCCGGTCTTGCCCCTGCTTTATGGCTCCTTTGCGCTCTCCCAGCGCGTCACGCAGCGCGCCGCCGCGAGGCCTGCCGGGTATTGAAGTTCCCGGAGCAGCGGCGCGGTTCTCGGTGGCAGGATGACTCTTGGCGGTGGCGGCTTCTCTGACTGCTATGCAGCGTGCAGCGTGGCGTTACAGGTAAGTTTGTAGCGTTTTTAGCGTTCCCCTCACAATATAGGCTTGGTTGACAAATTTAAAATGATGTGGGAAACGTTCAAAGTTTATATGCGTGGTGTTATGCTATTCAAAAATGGGGGCTTTCTTTGTTCAATATGAGATTCATGTAGCCAGCATTGAAATTGCTGATCTAGTGAGGCGACATAGGGAGACAGCTGACAGCCACCTCCTAGGCGAGATTAAGACTAAGATTGAGGATTATCATGAAACTTCACGAAGTGAAGTAAATCACTTAGATAAATATGCAGTGGCTAGGTCATTTGGGAAGGGGGAGCGACGTGGGGCTACACTTGTGGCACTGCTGTGCCCCCGCCAAGATGGCAATGTGATTCTTGAGGTGCAGAATGAGGGTGGGCAGAGACTACGTTCAGCTGAACAGATATTGGATCGCTTTCGTAGATTTTACACTGAGCTCTACCGGTCCCGAATTGCTTCTGATGATAACGCTGCCATACATTACCTTGCGTATATTGA
Organism: Lissotriton vulgaris; assembly: GCF_964263255.1. Taxonomy (NCBI): domain Eukaryota; kingdom Metazoa; phylum Chordata; class Amphibia; order Caudata; family Salamandridae; genus Lissotriton; species Lissotriton vulgaris. The sequence continues at coordinate 1,031,435,073 of NC_141698.1, forward strand.
TATTCAAAGACTTATGAATGAGCACAGAGAACCCCTTATGGCCCTTTTATGCTCTGGGGAGGTACGAGCTGCTCTGAAAGCCATGCCTACTGGTGAAGCTCCTGGTACTGAAGGGCTCAGGGTAGCCATTCCCCAAGTCTATCAGGAACTTCTTATCTCACACCTGATCTCCCTCTATGAGGAAATGGCTGCTGACGGTTGAATGCCCTCCACTATGCGAGAGGCTTTATTAGTGAACATTTTAAAGCCTGGCAAACCCGCAGACGCGTTTTCATGCTACCAACCATTGTCCCACTTGAATGGTGATATCAAAATATATGCGAAAATACTAGCCAACCACATGACTCCACTGCTGTCTGGACTCGTGGGCCCTGAACAGGCTATGCTGGGTTTGTCCCAACATGCAGCTTGTCTTTAAAGCACCAGATGCTATTCAGCACCACCACCAGCTAGACCTCGAGGAACACATAGCTGCAATTTTTCTCGACTCTAAGAAAGCGCTCGACTCAGTAGAATGGGGTTTTATGATAAAGGCACAGCACCACATAGGGGTTGGAAATGTCTTTATTCAATTGGTAATGGTGCTTTTTCACTCAACCGACAGCGAGACACAGATTTAATGGCACAGTTTCAGCCCCCATTGTCATTAAGAGAGGCACCAGACAAGTCGCCAGAAATGTTGTAAATAATGCCAGGTAGTCTATATACTTTCTTGATGCTCCTTTATTCAAGTAAGATGGTAAGTTAGTTATATAAAGGAGAAACCCCACCAGGAGTGGCCTCCTGCCACTCAGCCCAGATTCACTTTTGCCCCCCCCTCCCGTTGTATGCCCTGGTTGCCGAACCATTGGCATGTGCCCTACGCAAATCCCACGTGCACAGGGGCTTGTGGGCTGTCTGCCAGCACTGCCGCGCAGCAGAGGCGGGATTAGCAGACCTTGCCTGGTATTGCCCATGTGTACAAGATTTTTGTTTGGAGAGCTTGGAACGACACTAGATCCATCCCTGCTTATGCGATGTTGGGATACGACAGGGGGGTACAACATAGCATGAGGCGACTGGTAGCCATTGGTTTGCTGCTGACACGATGCTGTGTCGCTATGCGCTGGGCCAGCGGGCCACTAGCAGTGTTAAAAGAATGGCTTGAGGATATGACTTATTGTAACACAGTCTGATACTTATATGGAGCTTCTCTCACCGTACAATTCGCCCTAAAGGTATATGGGGCCCTTATCAAACTTATGAAACGGGGAGGATGCGACAGTGAGGAACGCTACTGAGGAGATGGGGGATGGTACTGGTTGAGTATGCTTATGCTGGTCCCTCCTGAAATGCATTCAATCAGAGATACTCCATTTTGCTTCTATACAGAAGGGTGCACTCCTATATAGAGGAGTGTGCACCTGCATTGAATATTGAATATGCAACCTTCGTGACTATGGATGGGGCATCCAGGAGCTGTAGTTGAGGGCTTGGGTATGATGCTTGTTTGTGTTGGCCCTATGCCATTCAGTGCAAATGATTAATTAAGATTGTATTTGATTACCCTGACTGTAAGTCACACTTTTGCAGAATTGTTAATACGTGCTGTGTTATTGCAGCTGTGCTCATGTCATATGTTATGCTGTAATACATGTTTGAAAAAAAATTATAAATTAAGTTTAAAAAAAAAATCAGCATCTTATGCAGCAGATGGATTATGTGTAAATGCGGCATTATTATGCAAAAAGCGCTGTGGCAGCAAAATTGCATCATTCCAGTGGCCCTGCTCATAATCAGGAGTGTAGCTACAATTGGTGCAGCAGGTTCAATAGCACCAGGGTCCAGAGCACTGAGGGCCCATTGAACCCGGATAATGATTGTTATCACACTCAATTCCAAAAACTTTGCCTTAATCAGGACATTACATAAATCATCTTGCCAGAGGCTCAATTCATTTTAGGAAATTCTACATGTTCTGAAAGAATAACGTGACGGTGTATTTGAAATATTAGAATGTCACTGCACTTTGATAAAGGGTGATAAAACCGACAGAGCAGTGGGGTTTACATTTCAGAAAAGAGAAAATGAAATTATGTTTTTGTTGATGAAATGGTATTATATAACAAATTACCAGAAATGGGAACCAGAGAGATTGAATAAAAGAGAGAGCAAGTGTGTCTCAGAGAGATAGAGAGAGAGAGCGAGAGAGAGAGAGAGAAAGAGAGAGAGAGAGAGAGAGAGACCTGGGGTGTGCGGGAGGAAGGGAAGTCATCACTTCTCAATGTACAAGAATCCGGGATAAATGCTTGTGAACCTCACAATTAATGTCTGCAGGAAAAAGCCATATGGAAATAAACCCACAAAAAATGCTCATTAAAACAACAAAGGATTTCTCAAAGAATTAATGGTTGCAATAAAAGAACAGCAGAGAGCGGTTATAAAAACCATGAAAGAAACTTTGTGGCGATTCTATAAGAGTATCAGAAACAGTTTATTAAGGCGGCAATGAAAGCCTGGAAAAAGGAACCTAATTGAGAACGCGGTAAAAGGCACCGCCCTGCCATCCGGGTGGATACAGGGCAGGCAGGCATGGTACCACCCTACCATCCGTGTGGATACAGGGCAGACAGGCATGGTACTGCCCTGCCATCCGTGTGGATACAGAGCACACAGGCATGGTACTGCCCTGCCATCCGTGTGGATATAGAGCACACAGGCATGGTACTGCCCCGCCATCCGTGTGGATACAGAGCACACAGGCATGGTACTGCCCCGCCATCCGTGTGGATACAGAGCACACAGGCATGGTACTGCCCTACCATCCGTGTGGATACAGGGCAGGCAGGCATGGTACTGCCCTGCCATCCATGTGGATACAGAGCAAGCAGGCATGGCTCGCCATCCGCGTGGATAAAGAGCAAGCAGGCATGGCACCGCCCTACCATCCATGTGGATAAAGAGCAGGCAGGCATGGCACCGGCCTGACATCCATGTGGATACAGAGCAGGCAGGCATGGTGCTGTCCTGCTATCCATGTGGTACCGAGCAGCAGGCATTGTACCGCCCTGCCATCTGCGTGGCTACGGAGCAGGCAGGCATTGTACCGCCCTGCCATCCATGTGGATAGAGAGCAGGCAGGCATGGTACCGCCCTGCCGTCCGTGTGGATATGGAGCAGGCAGGCATGGTACCGTCCAGCCATCAATGTGGATAGAGAGCAGGCAGGCATGGTACCGCCCTGCCGTCCGTGTGGATATGGAGCAGGCAGGCATGGTGCCGCCCAGCCATCAATGTGGATAGAGAGTAGGCAGGCATGGTACCGCCCTGCCGTCCGTGCGAATACAGGCCAGGCAGGCATGGCGTCGCCGTGCCATCCAAATGGATACAGAGCAGGCATGCATGGTTCCACCCTGCCGTCCATGTGGATACAGGGCAGGCAGGCATGGCACTGACGTGCCATCCATGTGGATACAGAGCAGGCAGGCATGACTGCGCCCTGCCATCTGTGTGGACATAAGGCAGGCAGGCAGGCATGGTGCCACACTGCCATCCATGTGGACACAGGGCAGGCAGGAATGCCACGCCTTGCCATCTGTGTGGATATAGAGCAGGCAGGCAAGGCTCCTCCCTGCCATCTGTGTGGATAAAAAGCAGGTAGCCATGGCACTGCCCTGACATCCATATGGATACAGAGCAGGCAGGCATTGTGCCGTCCTGCCATCCATGTGGTAGCGAGAAGCAGGCATGGTACCACCCTGCCATCCGTGTGGCTAAGGAGCAGGCAGGCATAGTACCGCCCTGCCATCCGTGTGGAAACGGAGCAGGCAGGCATGGTACCGCCATGCCAATCACGTGGATACAGAGCTGGCAGGCATGGTAATGCCCTGCCATCCGTGTGGATACAGGGCAGGCAGGCATGGTGCCGCCCTGCCATCCATGTGGATACAGAGCAGGCAGGCATGGTACCGCTCTCCCGTCCGCGTGGATACAGGGCAGGCAGGCATGGCACCGCCCTGCCATCTGTGTGGACACAAGGCATGCAGGCATGGTGCAACACTGCCATCATGTGAATACAGGGCAGGCAGGAATGGCACCTTGCCATCTGTATGGATACAGAGCAGGCAGACATGGCACCACTCTGCCATCCGTGTGGATATAGAGCAGGCAGGCATGGTACCACCCTGCCATCCATGTGGATACAGAGCTTACAATGTCTCAGCAGTGCCATCCGTGTGGAACAGAGCAGGTAGGTATGGCAACGTTCTGCCATCCGTGTGGATACAGAGCAGGCAGGCAGGAAGGCATGGCACCGCCCTGCCATCTGTGTGAATGCAAAGCAGGCAGGCATGGCACGGCTTTGCAATCTGTGTGGATACAGAGCAGGCAATGTCGCCACTCTGCCATCCGTGTGAATACAGGGCAGGCATGTCACTGCCGGCTATCCGTGTAGATACAGAGCAGGCAATGTTTCAGCTGGCCATCCATGTGGATACAGAGCAGGCAATGTCACCGCCCTGCCATCTTTGTGGATACAGGGCAGGCAGGCATGTCACCACCGGCCATCCGTGTGGATATAGAGCAGGCAGGCATGGCACCGCTTTGTCATATGTGTGGATACATATCAGGAAGGCATGGCACCGTTCTGCCATCCATGAGAATACAGAGCAGGCAGGCATGGTACCGCCCTGCCATCCATGGGAATACAGTGCACACAGGCATGGTACCACCCTGCCATGTGTGTGGAAACAGACCGGACAGGAATGGTACCGCCCTGCCATCCATGTGGATACAGAGCAGGCAGGCATGGTACCGCCCTGCCATCCATGTGGATACAGAGCAGGCAGGCATGGTGTCGTCCTGCCATCCATGTGGTACCGAGCAGCAGGCATGATACCGCCCTCCCATCCATGTGGCTACGGAGCAGGCATGCATGGTACCGCCCGGCCATCCGTGTGGATACGGAGCAGGCAGGCATGGTACCGCCCTGCCATCCACGTGGATACAGAGCAGGCATGCATGGTACCACCCTGCCGTCTGTGTGGATACAGGGTAGGCACGCATCCCTCTTCCTTTTGAGGTCCTTTTGTCCCCCCCCTTTCCCCTCAGCTGTATATGCAATCTCAGCGCTGGGACGCTCTCGGGCAGCCATGCGCTATATAAATCCCGCTTTCATTTCATTTCATTTCATTGCACCACCGTGCCATATGTGTGGATACAGAGCTTGCAGACATAGCACCGCTCTGCCATCCTTGTGGATACAGAGCAGGCTGTCATGGCACCGCTCTTCCATCCATGTGGAAACAGAGCAGGCAGGCATCGTGCCGTCCTGTGATCCATCTGGATACAAGGCAGGCAGGCATGGCACTGCTGTGCCATCCGTGTGAATACAGAGCAGGCAGGCATGGTACCACCATGACATCCATGTGGATACAGAGCATGCAATGTCTCCGCCGTGCCATCCGTGTGGAACAGAGCAGGCAGGCATGGCAATGTTCTACCATCTGTATTTGGATTCAGAGCAGGAAGGCAGGTAGGCATGGCACCGCCCTGCCATCAGTGGGAATACAAAGCAGGCAGGCATGGCACCGCCGGCTATCCGTGTGGATACAGAGCAGGCAATATTGCCGCCAGCCATCCGTGTGGATACAGAGAAGGCAATGTCGCCGCCCTACCATCCGTGTGGATACAGGGCAGGCAGGCATTTCACCACCTGCCATCCATATTGATACAGAGCAAGTAGGAATGGCACCGCCCTGCCATCAGTGTGAATACAAAGCAGGCAGGCATGGCACAGCTCTGCCATCTGTGTGGATATAGAGCAGGCAATGTCACTGCTCTGCCATCCGTGCGAATACACCGTAGGCAGGCATTGCACCACCGTGCCATCCACGTGGATACAAAGCAGACAGGCATGGCACCACCCTGCCATCCGTGTGGAAATAGAGCAGACAGAAATGGGACCTCCTAGCGCTCCAAGAGTTTACTACCAGCCCTTGCTGGGTGGAGTTGAAAAAATTGTTTAAGTGTAGTCCTGCAAGATATTCCTCTTACATTTGCAGTGAAAGGCTTTATTCTTTGGAAATTCGAAGAGGTGACCCTAAGGCGGCCTCCGACTAGTTACGCAGGATGTCTTCAGGAACCTACAGGTGCCCATCTGAGTCAATGAGCATAGTGCTTAATTCTTCGCTTTTAGGCAGTGCGCTACATTTATCCCTTCATTCTTTGGTGCCAAATAAAATGCTGTCCAATGCTGCCGGTGGGAAATAAGTTAGGTATGTTAGGTTATTTATTCCAGGTAGGTTAGAGATGGTAGGTTAGGTGTGGTAGGCTTGAGATCTCAGGTTGGTATGTTTAGCAGATTTGGTTGAATAATAGATTAGGCATGTTAGGTTATTTTTCCCAGGTGGCTTAGTGATGGTGGGCTAGGTATGCTAGGCTAGATATGGTAGGATGGTATGCTCAGCAGATACGGTAGGAATAATAGGTTAGGTATGTTAGGTTCTATATCCAAGGAGGGTTAGATATGGTAGGTTAGCATGGAAGGCATGACATGGTAGGTTGGTATGTTTGGGAATTCAGGTTGGAATAATTGGTTAGATATGTTAGGTTATTTACCCCAGGTGGGTTAGGTATTGCAAGTTAGGCTTGATATGGTACCTCGCTATGTTTAGCAGATACGGTTGGAATAATAGGTTTGGTATGTTAGATTAGTTACTCTAGGTGGTTTAGATATGGTAGGTTAGGTATGGTAGGCTTGACATCTTAGGTTGGTATGTTTAGCAGGTATAGCTGAATAATAGGTTAGGTATGTCAGGTTATTTATCCCAGGTGAGTTAAGCATGGTAGGCTAGATATGGTAGGTTGGTTTCTTTAACAGATACAGTTGAAATAATAAGTCAGGTATGTAAGATTATTAATCCCAGGTAGGTTAGGTATGGTAGGTTGGCTTGTTTAACAGATACGGTTGAAATAATAAATCAGGTATGTAAGATTATTAATCCCAGGTAGGTTAGGTATGGTAGGTTGGCTTGTTTAACAGAAACGGTTGAAATAATAAATCAGGTATGTAAGATTATTAATCCCAGGTAGGTTAGGTATGGTAGGTTGGCTTGTTTAACAGATACGGTTGAAATAATAAGTCAGGTATGTAAGATTATTTATCCCAGGTAGGTTAGGTATGGTGGGCTTTATATGGTAGGTTGGTATGTTTGGCAGATAAGGTTGGAATAATAGGTCAAATTATTTACCCCAGGTGGGTTCAAATATAGTAGGTTAGTTAGGTTGACATTGTAGGTTGTTATGTTTAGCAGATCTCGTTGAATAATAGATTAGATAAGTGAGGTTATTTACCCCAGGTGGGTTACATAGGGTGGGTTAGGCACGGTGGCTTGATGTGGAAGGTTGGTATGTTTAGCAGATATGGTTGGAATAATAAGTTGGGTATGTTACATTTTTTATCCCAGGTGGGTTAGGTATGGTAGACTTGATATTGTAGGTTGGTATGTTTAGCAGATATGGTTGGAATAATAAGTTGGGTATGTTAAATTATATATCCCAGGTGTGTTAGGTTTGGAGAGTCGGTATGTTTGGCAGATATGGTTGGTAGGGGTGCCAGGTAAATCTGGTCAAGCCAAGGAAGGCTCAAGCCTGGCTTGGGCCGAAAGACTAGCTGTATCTTGGCTCTTGTCCCATGAGCAATTGAGCTGCAATTCATATGTGAGTCTTAGGAGGCCTGCTGTAAGCCAGAGTCCTCTTTGTTTTGTTAATCAATGTAATTGCTGTCATTAAGGAGTTGAGTCTCCCTCGTTATGTTTTAGTTGAGGGACAGGTAGTCCTAATAACATTGAAATAGTTTCCCACCTTCTCTTATGCTTGATGCTCAAGGAAGACAGTTTGACATTTTCTAACTACATTGAGCCTGATTGATTGACGGGATACTTGTATTTATTGAATATTGTGTCCTAATTTAGGTCTACCAACAATTGAACACAAAGCTTTAACCTTTGGTAGAAATGGGACACAGAAGGAGATGTTCATCAAGTGGTTGAATAACACAATATGCATCTAGAAAATCTAGGTTCAAATCTGAGGTTCCCTACTTGACCAAAATATGTGATGCTACAACAATATTGGTTACATATGCTGTGCAGACGGCGACTGACATTTCATGATTCGCTCATGGCATTGTTGTGGCGGCACTGGAGATGTGGGAAAGCTTATGTCTTAAAGCTATTACTTTTAAAAGACGCTAATGCAGTGATATGATCAAATGTACTACAGTAAAACACAGAAATTTAAGAAATTACTTACTTTTATCTGGAAGAGTGTTTGTCATAATTTACATGATGTTTTCTGTGGGGAAGCAGACATTACAACAATGGCTGAGCCACACGTGCCATTTCCACTGAAGCAGAATAGCATTTGCCTGAACCATGCATCTGCCTATTGATGGAGCAAGGATTCGCACATTAAGCGACTTGCTTGTAATCATGAACCTCGAATAACCCTAATTAACTAATCAACCTGTTTGTGTCATTAATTTGCCCCTTGAAATGACATTTTGGGTGTCCGAGTGAAGCTTGCCTATGTGTCTACTAATCGTAATACGCTTGCCATTAAAATGGTCGCTGCTACGCTGCCATTTAGTCAGCGCATGCGTCCTCATACCCATGTGACGTACTTGCAGTTCTGGTGGGAATTTGTTGCTCATGCGCAATACAGATAAAATGGCTGCTTTGTGTTCTCACATGCTCTGAGCTTGCATTGCCGCTTTCGCAAAGCTGTTTGTTCTGCACTTACCCTAATGCTATAGTTATTATAAAGTAAGGGATATAGTATAGCCATTCATGGTATACAGTGTAATCTTTTATTCTGTGTTTCTAAAATTATTTTCACTTGCTTTTCATGTATCGTGTTCTTTGGGCCTGGGAGGTGCTTACTACTCCATTTTGGAAGCCCGTATGGTACCAGTCAAGTGATGGGGGAAAAGAAAACCATGCAGCAGTGGAACCCAGCCAGCTGGCAGCAACGGCCAAGATGCTCCTGGTAACCTGAACTCCAACCTAGCCGAAGAAGCTGAACTGTACAAGAATTTGTTACATTTGTAATAACTGCTGTGTACACCATTGTTCACTGTAAAACATATGTCATGGGAAGTATAAAAGTTAAGGGGTGGGTACGAAGATTGAATATTAAGCCTGAGAAAGTCTAAATTTCAGGTGGTGTGATGACTTAACCTCCTCCTTTGTCCAATCAAAATTGGGGATCCTTACCCTTGCAACATTGGGGGTGGTACACTGACCCGAAAAACAGTATAACTAGCCTAGGTTTAGCTAGAGAAATAGTCCGACTGGTCCGAATAGCTGACCTGTCACTGATCCAACGCACTCTATAGGTGACTGAACTCGGAGAGCTGCGAAGCACTCTGTTGGGAGGTTCGAGAAACCCATTTGGGGTTAATGCAGACTTAAAGTGCTGGCGAAGCACTTTGCTGGGAGGTTCAAGTACCCAATCGGGGTTATTGGCAGATTCCCTGCAGAGAGGGAGTAGCGCAGGCGTTGCAACCGAAGCTGCGGGTGTTGGTCGTACCCTTTAGTGAACCCGGTCCTGATCCAAAATTCTGGGGTTATCCTGTCCTGACTGTCTATGAGCTGTACCTGCTCGCCTACTGGCATCTGAGTCCTTGAGGGTCCTTTCCCGTTTTTCCAAACTGACCCGTGGCCAGGGTTGGTCTTCACTCTATCCTAGGTAAATATAAAGTCTGTGTGGGTGATTGTTTATCTAAACTTGCATTCCTAACGTCTCGAATAATTGTAAAGCATAATTGCATATGTTCCTTCTCTCTCATACCCTTTATAAATGAGATTTTCGTGCATTATTCGTCTATTAGCATGTTCCGCTTTTCTACCTACCTTTAGTCAAATGCTAAATCCTTTTTTCATATAGTTTATGTTCCATTCTTACCCTCCCTATAGAGAATAAGCACATCTGGATAAATCAAATTGCATAAGTTTCATTTCCTTTGAACCGTTAGTGAATTTCGAAAGTCTACTTTGATTTAGCATGTTCCCTTTCTTTACCCGCCTTTAGTGAAGTTGTGAAAGTCTGTTGGTCTAAAAATAGCGTGTTCCTTATTTTTCACCTTCCCTTTATTTTCGATTTCTAAATTATTAATATTCTCTGCCTTATTCATAGCTATACGATATTTCTAATCCTAGTTATAGACAGTCTTATCTGTGTAAATCTTTGGCTCATGACATTTGATGATGATGATGATCAGATAAAGGTTTTCAAAACTTCCTGAGTCTGTGGTCATTTAAAGAGTATAAACATTATTAATTGATATTGTATTGTGTTGCCTACTTATTTTACAGCTAGCTCCTTGATCCATTGTGATCTTAGGTACCTTTGACGAGGATTGGTAAGTCAGGTACATTGGAAATAAATAGAAAGGAACAGGGTTACTGGTAGTAGAGTGTAGTTTACCGGATTAAATAAAAGTGTATTAAACTATATTGTGTGCCCAAGTGTGCATATTTGGTAATAAAATTAGTCGGGTGACCTGCGCGCTCTATCAGTAATTTTCTGGTAGCAGAGCTATGGTTAAGGACTAGTTAAGATAGGTAGATAGGTTACATGCTGATAAGTGTGTAAAATTTTATTGCTGCTAAAAAATTTTATTGCTGCTAAAAAATTGCTTTGAAATGTTATGAAATGTTTTTGAAATATTTTCGGGTGAAATGCTCGTTAGTGATTGTTATATGTTTGTCTGGAATCCCCAGGGGCAGAATAGCGGGTGGTGAGGAGAATTCACCTTGCGGTGAGGTCAGTGGCTCGAGGAAAATTAGTGCATGGTTAGGCAAAACTGGAAGCGCTAATTAGGGTTTTCTGTATGAATAATTGAATGAATGATAACAACGAGTTCGCTAGCAAAACTTCTATTGTGATATAACCTAGTAAGGGTCACACGGAAGGAGTAGTAGGTTTGTTGGAGCTTGAGTGGTAGCAAAAGGGTTCGCTAGTGAAACTTTAGACTTAGTATATATCCCGAATAGAAGTGGATGAGTCAAAGAAGTAGCAGGTTCTCTAATGCTTGTGTGAAGGAAAGGCAGAAGGGATCTATCCGCAGTATATGAAAAGTAGACAGAAGAGGTTTACTTGCAGTGAAACAAATCTTTCCTTTTTAGACACTCGAGCACAGTGGCGAATGTTATAAGTTGTAAATTAAATAAAGCACTTGCACTTTAAGAAAATAAATCGAGTTTCCGTTATCTTGTGAAGGAGGGAGTCAGTCGCGGAGCTGCGCTGACGTCACTCTGTGCCGCGCTGGTATTGGTTGAAACAGCGGGTGTGTAACAGAGCTGATATTGTAAAGGAGGGATGAGCGCAGGAGCGTGAGAACGCGTCTCACGGAAAGGCTACGCTCCCATTGGTCGAAACTATTTGCAACCACAGTGTTGATTGGTTGTCGAAAATTGAAAGACGCGCTAGCATTGGTAGAATATAGTAAACAGGAGTACGTATTTTTACACGATTTAAGTCTTTGCGAAATATATGTTGTATCCGACTCATCCCGAGACTCGACCTGATCCAAGATATCAAGGGTTTGTGAGAGATCAGTGGAAAGGTCGTAGACTAAACAGAATGTACGGAAGCAAGAGAAAAATGACTCTGGTAAACAGAGTAAAGAATTATTTTAAGAAAGACAAGATAATCAAAACTAGAGAAGGAGTCATTATTCACCACTTAATACCCCCGCATTGTTTATGATGTTTGATAGAGGCTACCATGCTTGCGTTTGGTGGGAAAATCGGGTGGAATACACTAAAGATGATGGAATTTTAGCATTTCCCTTAGAAGGTACCTTTAATGGTAGGATTTTGTTTAATTTGAGGACTCGAATGAATGATTTAAATCCCAGACCCAGACTAACGCAATATGAGGCCTTAGAAGAATGGGAAATAGAGGCTTTTGAGCGAGACAGACCCAGAATTTACATAGGGTTAGCAAAATTTTATCCGAAAGTACAGAAAGGGACCCGAGAAAAAAAAATGAAAGAATGGGGACAGAACATGATGGTAGAAGGACTGTACCCAGTATTAACCTTAGAGGAGCCTATGGGAGGTAAAAGGACTGAGAAAACTAGACATTTAATGACTGCTGGTGATTCGGAGGATGAATACCTGGAGGATTTTTTTATGAAAAATCCACAACCTTATAATGAGGAACCCAGGTCCCTGAATACGAGAAATCCATTCCTGAAACCAAATTATGATGAGGGACCAAGTATGGCAAATCCGAGTGCACCGAATCTTTACCCTCCCTTGATCCCACAGATCGTACATGAAACCACCATGGAAAAGGTATTACAGGACCGAGAGAGAGAGGCTTTAATTAAACAGAGAACCAAACTTATTCAGAAGATTTCCCAGTTAAATACAAGTCCTGAAGCTCTAACAATTCCAGTAACTATTGGCCCAGTTGTTCCTTTTTTACGGGGATAAACAGGCTAGTCCAAAAACTCCAGTTGTAGTTCAGTCAAGAAAAGAGCCCTTAATAGTTGATGATCAGGCAAGTGAATGCGAATCTGTAATTTCCCTGATGGATTTACCCATAAGGGAACCAGAAGGCAATTCACAGAGAAAGAACATTCATATTGGTGCAAGAGAAGTCCAGATTGAGTCCTTGTCTGGTACTAGAAGTGCCACAGTAGTGACTCCTGAAGAAATAGATCGATGGACCCGAGAACTAGAGAAAATAAATCCTGAGCCAAAACCATTAGATATTTATAAATTGAGAATAGAATTGGAAGAACTAATGGCTGGGAACGTAGGATTGGACCGGCTGAACACCCTTAGTGAGGAAGAATTACTATTTATTTGCAAAAGTATTACTCGAAACATCAGAGTGTTCCATGAAAAATTAATGGACACCGCAGCTAGCATGGGGATAGACGTTAGCAGATCTAAAGTGTTGCAAAAACCCTACAGAGCAGAATTTTCTGACAAAGATTTAGAAAACATGAAAGTATCAGGAAAAAGGTGCAGATAAGAGAACTGCTGAACCTGTTACAGAAATGGGGAGACTTAGAAAAATGGAAAGCCAGGTGGGCAAAGAAAAAAGAAGATAGTAGATCCAAACCAATTACTTCTGAATATGTCTTAAAAGAAGCTGATCAGGCAGAAAAATGATATCCTATGAGAGAAGTACCAGGTGGAGGATATGTACATGTACCATGGTCCAGACAAGATATTGTGTCATTTACAAATGATTTCCCAAAATTACGAGAGAAACCTGTAGAGTAGTACAGACAAGTTGAGAGATTTGTTAAAGTTCAGAAATGCCTCCTGAAAGATCTAGATGGGTTCTTTGACATTTTAGTTCCCGTAGATTTGAGGAAATAGAAATTTTACGTGGTCAGTGTGTCCCCCACTCGCACCCTATCCATGTACCTATGCCCCATGTATGTCCATGTTATCATGTAATTCCTTCCTCATGCGTGTAATAATAATGCCTCTGCATTTCCGTCCAATGTTAGCATGTCAGTTATTAGGCCCTCCATGAATGAAATGTTAATTCTGCACTGAGGCCTATGTTGCCAACGCATTTACATGGTGCACGTTTAAAAGTCGAGATGCACACGTTTTTGTGGCACAGCCGAGCCAGGACCTGAATTCAGGCTCCGAGCCTCTTCTGACTCTGAAAGCTGCAGTTTAGTTATGTATCCCTGACCTCTCCCTTACTTCCTGCTCAGCCGAGAGGTGCCCAGCCTGGCCTGCCAAGACGGTATTTTGCCTACAGTTATCTGCTCAGCTCCGCAAAAACACATTCCAGACCAGTAAAAGGGGTAAACATATTCCGCCTGCAGAAAATAGGGCCTAGCCTTTCTGTCTCCATTCAAGTGATTTACTGAACCCGTTTCCATAGAAGAGCCATGGCCCCCACGCAATGCACGAAGAAATATATGCACACACTAGCATTTAGTGATGAACAGCTTTTGCCCGAGAGACCTTTACTTCAGACAATACATCCTCCAAACACCAGATATCAGATATGCCAAAGGTGCAGGTCGTTCTGACATCCCAGACTCCAGTACTAGTGCTAAAGTCAGCTCCCCCCAGCTCTCCCCAGTTACACGTCAATTTCACGTCATGACTAGTTTTGCGCGCACAAAGTAGGGTAAAGGTTCCTGCTGACCCTGCAGATCTCCTCTATGCATCCACCCACCTATAACACACCTATGACTCGTCAAGTGAACACCCACGTGTACGCCTCCTTACACGCCTTCTTTCACGCCTATGTGTTCTTATCTCTCTCTTTCACTTGCTCCGCCTGGAGCGCTCCGCCTTCTCTATTCAATGCAATTGTATGGTTTCACTATATATAATGTGTTATGTGAATAAAGATTTAGATGACGACCCTTCCTAAACCTTAGTGGTGATGGAACCCGATTCTCCTTTAGCTCGAGCTATTGTATTAAAGCCCTTTTGAATCGGACACCACGGACTCTGCCTCTCATTTTATGAGCAATCCTTATTAATGTATAGAAATTATGACTGGGTAATATATTATTTACCACATTAATCTGGCACCCGAATAGGGACTAGTCCCTTTCCCCACGCGCCGGTGATGTAGGTGCAGCCCCCTGACCCCTTCTATAGCCGTGACGGACTTCAAGTGTACACGACAGCGGGACTTCCTGCCAACTCCCTCAGGCCCACGGAGGAGACAGAGACTGCGACCAGGCATCCACACGAGGCGGTGAGGATTGCGGACCATCCCGACCAGAGCCCAAGCTGAGAGAGCAAGGTCCGAGGTATCCAGAGGCCCACCTGTTCCGAGGCGCATGCGCAGCAGCAGCAGCAGTACCAGAAGCTGTAGCAGTCCAGTCCAGTATCGAGTTTCTGAGGCCTTCAGTTTTGCTTCCCGGTGAGTACCGTTATTGGGAATGCATAGAGACGGGTTCATTTATTTGAGTCCGGTCAAGACGGGTCTGGGTAACAGATCCGGTAAAGACGTGTCCATTTAGGTGGATGCGGTAAAGACGTGTCTCTTTAAGAGACCGGTATGGCTGTACTGTTTTGCAGTGCATAAAGTAAACAAGTTTTTCCAGGATTGTGTTTTTTTCTATGTACTAGTTAGGATGTATCTGTATTTAATGTTTTAATGTCGTGGTATGAGTGATTGTTTTCAGTCTATTCTTGGGTTTATTGTGTTTTCGTTCAAGTTAGTTCAAATATTCCGCTGTTTTCGAAATTACGTCAGATAGGGACCAGGAAAGGGATACTCGAAGAGGCAGTTCCCGTCCGGCCTAGGGACACTCCTGGCCATTTTATGTACCAGAAGCACGGGCTAGATGCCATACTGTTTTTAGACTTATGGGTGGATTACACGAAGGATCTGGAGGAGAAATATAGATGGCCTGCCTCAGGGACATGGGATGCTGATTGCATCATGAGAGTAGAGGAAGCACTGTGGAAAAGGAAAGCTAGACAATCCCAGAAAGATGCCATAGAGTTGTGGCGTAAAAAGCGCATAGGAGAACAGAGAAAGAAATCCACAAAGCAGAGAGAAGTAGAGAAGCATCAGAAAAAGCCAAAGAAAAAGAGTTAAAGGAAGAAGGTGAACGGATTAAGGCAGAACAAGTAGATAGACAAAGAAATGCCCTTATTAAAGGCATGTATCCCGTCCTCGCCGAAGGACTACCTAAAGTGACCCCGGAAGTGACTAGTAACTTGCCGCCACCACTGCTCCCGACAAAAGTCCATAGTCATAACCAGACAGCAGCGGACATTTTTCTTTCCTCCTATTTAGAAGACGCTGCTCCAGATTATGTCAATGCAGATCCTCCTCCTCCTGTCAACAATCCTAACAATCCTTTTCGTCAATCGCCCGTAGCACAAGATCAACCCGCATCAGTAGTGACACTGACAGTGAAAGACGATTCAAGCCAAGGCGACTCCAGTCAAGGGGCATCGGGAGGAGGGCCCATTAGAGACATATGGCACACACCACCACCATCACGATCACTACGAGAATTAGCACTAAAACGAACGCCAAAAACGACAACAACATCTCTTAGACAAACTGTAACGGTTTCCAATTGTATATATGATCCAGTACCAGGTGTGGGCTCAATGCTCATATACTCAGTACGTTTAAGACGCGCTGCAGATTATTTGATCACTTTACCAGACATGAAGGAACATTTAGACAGAATATACCATTTCATTAGAACGGGGAAGGGACCAGAAAGTATACATGAGGCCATGGCACATAGAAAGGTGGAGATTCAAAGCATGCTTTTACGATTTTTGATTAATTGTTTGATCAGGGAACAAGATCAGCCAGACAAAGAAGTAACTAAAGGTATGATCAATTGGAGTGACAATATAGCTATCGGTAAACATGATGCATTGTCAAAGATAGAATGTATGTACAGGAAAATTCGTAAAGAAATTCTGAACTTACACAGGAAAGAGTCAGACGAGAAAGAGGACGACTTAGCCTCTGGAGAGGATGAGCCAGAAACAGAGGAAGTGGATAAATTGAATTACGTAGGCAGGGCGAGACAGTTTGACAGGCCTAAAGGCCTAGATTACAGTAAACATTCCCTCCCTCCCATACCAGAAAGATATTCTCTTGAACACCTGTTCCAAGCTACTGAAAATGCACTGAAAAAACGAGTAGGGGGCAGTGAACTTTGTACTATGCATGAACAAGAACTAGCCCGGTCAGCAGTTCAATGGGCTTGTAATTCTAACATATATAATGATGACATAGTGACGCAAACATTTTTAAGCCTTCCTCCGGAAGAACAGCGTTTAGCTGGTATTTACATGGTTCAACATCTAATCACATTGTACGAAAGCCAGCATTCTGATCCAGGTCCCTTGTATAAATTACTGGACGATTTACTCCTAGCGAGATGGAGAGGCCTAGGTACCGAATTAATTAATGTCATTCTAGACCAACGACATAAGTACTTGACTTTCCTAACCACGCACTTGATTCCTGCCCCACACCGCGTCAGAAAAACCTTCCACATAGACAGACAGAACCCCCTACGAGAGGTACATCCCGTTAGAAATGCAGCCAATGAGCTTCAACGAGTATACGTTTACACACCCCTGACGAAAATAGAGATATTGGAAATGAAAAAACTACTGCCCTGTCATGATAAAGACCCGGGGGGTTCCACCGTGAATTAAAAGACATTCTCCGCATAGGGGATTACACATACGCTGAAATCATTAAATTATTGAAAGTACTGTTACCAGCAGGCATTTATGAAAAACTAAAAGAAAAAGACTGGGAGGTGGGAGAGAAAAAGATCAATTGGGCAGAATTGGAAGATGAGGATAAACTCCGAGGCCCTGGTGTTGGTCTTGGGGAAAAAGCTAAAGCACTACCTGAACTATTAATACAGGTCTTGCCGAGATTATTGATTACTAAAAAGGAAGATTGGGATGCTATTTCAGCCTGTAAACAGAAACCTGATGAAGACACTAGTGATTTTTATTCCAGATTCGAAAAATGTTTCATTATTAATAGTGGCCTGAAGACAAATAGTGAATCATACCCACATCTTTTTGTGAGCAAATTAGTAGAGAATTCCTTACCCCCGATCAAAAATAGAGTACTGAAGGTCGAGAGTACCTGGCAAGCAAATAGTCCATCCCAAATGTTACAAATGTTACAGTATCACCAGAACCGAATTAGAGAGGAACAGGAACACGAAAAGAGACGCATGAAAGATACGAAAATGAAAGTACTAGTTGCACAATCCGTTCCAGCTGATGGCCATAAAAAGGGCGCAGCACCTGTCAAAGGGAACTGTAATTACTGCAAACAACCAGGTCACTATGTAAATGAATGTGCTGTCCTGAAACACAATATAGCTACAGGCAAGACGAAAGAAAGACCGCGTCCTCCTAGACAGGATAACGTCCCGCAGAACACGCAAACGCCGCAGAACACGCAACAGACAGTAACTGTACCCCAGCCCATTGCTGCCACACAACATGTCACGCAACAAATGTACCAGTATGCACAGTCAGACTACCCAGACTATCAACAGTACTCATGAAACAGCCTGGAGAGGGAGGATGGCTTGCCCCTTATTGAGTTTCCTGTAGATCAAGAGGGTCCCTATGTACATAGTCGTGTATTGGGAAAAGACAGAACGTTTTTAATTGACACAGGGGCGAGCAGAACTACCATCAGTCATGACGAGGTTCCAGAGGCACCCCTCTCAGGCTCACAGAATATTGCCCTGGGATTTTCAGGAAAGCCTATTGTTAACGAAGTGTCAAAGCCAGTTTCCCTAGGAGTCGGTCCATTGTCTCGTACTACAGACCTGTTGCTTACTAGGTCATGCCCTGAAAACTTGCTTGGTATAAAAACATTGAAAGAACTAGGAGCAGTGATTTGTTGTTCTCCGGAAGGAGTGAGATTATTTTTACGTGATTTTAAAGGACATTATGTATTGAGAGATTTTGATCCCAGACTCCAGAATGTACCACAGCATTTATGGGTGCAAGGTCCGACTGATGTAGGTTACATGCACATTACACCACACCGTGTCACTCTCAAGCAAGGAGTTGTACTGCCACAGATCCGACAATACAAGTTACCACCTGATGCTGTAGCAGCATTACTGAAAATTGTTGACGAACTCATTGCACAGGGAGTGGTTGTAGAAACTGACTCCAATATATGTAATTTCCCTATCATTCCGATTCTTAAACGAACTGACCCAAATGCACCACCAGTCTACAGACTAGTGATTGACCTCCGAGAACTGAACAAGTGCATTATACCACAGTACCCAGTGGTCCCAGACATTTCTTCATTACTGACTGCAATTGATTCTGAAGCGACGTTCTTTACTGTAATCGATCTCAAGAACGCCTTCTTTAGTGTCCCAATACATCCAGAGAGCCAGTACCTCTTCGGATTCTGTTTAAATGGACGCAGCTTCAAATTTACGAGGGCTCCTCAAGGATTCACTGAAAGTCCTAGTATTTACAGTCAAGCATTGAAAAGACAACTAGACAGCATTCACATGCCTACTGACACTGCGCTGCTCCAATACGTTGACGATCTTTTGATCACAGCACGAACAGAACGAGACTGTGGACGTGCATCACTGACAGTCTTATACTTCCTAGCAGACAAGGGGCACAAAGTGTCCCCTTCAAAGTTACAATTCTGTGCACAGCAAGTGGTGTACCTTGGACACTTGCTGTCCAAGAGGGGTAGACAGCTGACACCAGACCGCATTCAGTTAATCGCACATCTTCCACAGCCCAAGACACAAAAGGAAGAACGGGCCTTCATTGGCCTCACTTCTTACTGCAGACAATGGATTCCCCAGTACGCATATCTAGCCAAACCACTCATACAGTTGACTGCACAGGAGGCAGCGTCTTCGACTGTCCTCCCTTGGACTCAGGGAACATACACTCGCATTTGAAGAATTGAAAAAAGCTCTATGTCAAGCACCAGTTTTAGCGACTCCATGTTACAGCAAGCCTTTTACACTTTTTGTCACTGAACGCGAAGGCACAGCATTATCTGTCCTTACACAAGATCAAGCAGGAAAACACAAGCCTTGTGCTTACTTTTCTAGTACATTGGATCCGGTGGCCCAGGCTCTGCCTGCGTGCCTGAAATCAGTTGCAGCAACAGCCCTAGCAATCAGACAAAGCGATTCCATCGTGTTAGGACATCCCCTGACAGTACAGGTTCCACACTCAGTGGAAGTTCTCTTGAACAGGACTCAGACACAACATCTGACTATAGCAAGACTGACAGGATATGAACTGACATTGTTCCAGCCACACATAGAGATCAGACGATGCAATACCCTGAACCCTGCTACACTTTTGCCCTCGAGCACAGCAGACCCTGCACTACATGACTGTGTGGAAGTAATTAATACAGTGACGAAGCCAAGACAAGACTTGACAGATATTGCACTACCCGACCCAGACCTGAGGCTTTATGTAGATGGTTCATGTATGAGAACAAGCACAGGAGAGTTAGTGGCCGCATATGCAGTGACCACTGATACTGAAGTCATAGAGACACATCGAATTGACACACTGTCAGCCCAAGCAGCAGAGCTCATCGCTCTGACCCAAGCCTGTATACGAGCCAAGAACATGAAAGTAAATATATACACAGATTCACAGTATGCCTTCGGAGTCGTTCACGACTTCGGAGTCCTCTGGCAGGAGAGAGGTTTTCTGACCTCTCATGGGGCCAAAATTCAGCATGGTCCCCTCATTCAGGCTCTGTTAGATGCAATACACTTGCCTACAGCCATAGCTATCATGAAGTGCAAAGCACATACGAAAGCCACTGACACCATTTCCCAGGGTAACGACCTGGCAGATCGAACAGCTAAACTTACAGCCCAGACTCCAACAGACATTCCAACTGACACGACAAAGACAGAAGCACCATCACTGACAAACTGTATGACAGTCAGGGATCCCTCACAAGATGTACTCGACATTCAGACACATGCCACTCCAGACGAAATCAAGAAATGGACTGAACAAGGAGGGGTCCAAACAGACCAGGGTTGGATGACAAAAGGCAAAGCCACATGGTTTCTCCCTGACTCCATGGTTCAAGCTATCATAAATACAGCACATAGTCCAGCACACTTAGGAGAAAAAGCCATGTTAGACAGTTTACAGAATATCTGGTTCAACAAGCACCTGCGTGCAGCAGCAAAACAGAAAGTGCGTACCTGCATGATCTGTTGTCAGTTCAATCCAGGCAAAGGCATTCCCGTGGAACAAGGTGGATTCCATCCTCCTGACCACCCTTTTGAAGTCCTCCAGATGGATTATATTCAGATGGACAGATGTCGAGGATACAAGTATGTTCTCGTAGTTGTATGTGCCCTATCTAGATGGACAGAAGCGTACCCAGTCCCAGATTACACTGCTGTGACCACTGCCAAGCAGTTGGTCTGAGAATTCTTTCCGCGATATGGCTTGCCCCGTGTTGTGTACTCAGATAACGGTCAGCCATTCTCTTCTGAACTGATGAAACAAGTATCTCTTCTGTTAGGGTACCAGTGGAGATTCCATTGCGTACGACACCCAGAGGCAGCAGGTCTCGTAGAGAGACACAATCAGACACTTAAAACCAAGCTAGCGAAGGTCTGTGCAGAAAAAGGCGTGGATTGGATGGTAGCCTTGCCGGTTGCCCTCTTTTACATGCGTATGGTAGCTCATTCCAGAACCGGACTATCCCCGTACGAGGTGGTTTTTGGTAGACCGCTGAATATGTGGGGTACGCCTATGCCCAAAAGAATAACTGATGTCGACAGTAATATGCTGACAGATTACCTGGCTTCCTTGATGTCTGCACTCCTTTCTTGTCGTTCACAGGTTGCAGCTGCCTTCCCCGACAACACCCAGGTGAAGAACCACTCGATTGTCCCTGTAGACCTTGTGTTTATCCGAAATTTTGATCGTTCAAGTCCTCTCGAGCCCAGCTGGCGCGCACCCAAGCTGGTACTGCTAACAACGAAGACCGCCGTCAAGGTCGATGGGAGGAAGGGCTGGCTCCATGCCCACCACGTGAAACGCTTCCATGGACTTGGTTCGGTAAAAGACTCTAAGGACTGCCCTGATATCAGTGACTTTAAACTTCCTTTACTAGAAAAGACTCCGCAACAGGAGTATAAACTGAAACTACGGTCTAGTAAGTCAGACAGCGTTTAATTGTTTAAGTCCCCCTCGGGTGAAGCGGTTAGACAGGTTCCTGACATGTATAAGATCGTAGACCCAAATAGACAGAGAGATAGACAGAGAGAGATGAAAGATAAATACTGCAAGAACTTACGCAGCAGATGCATAGTAACTCTGATCATTATGTTTTTTCTAAGTATATCAATTATATGTATAAGCTTGACGCTACATGTTTTCTTTCCTCCTCTTGGTTCACACATACATTCTTCCTTCAATGACACTGTAGAGCACACATTCAGTGACCTGCCACCCCATGAATTGTCATATCGACTAGCATTGCGCAACAATACTTTTATTCATATGTTACACCATTCTCACCAGACCAGCAATGTAATGAACTGCTGGGTATCTGTGGCCGACTCCCACCTTATCAGAAAACGAAGGGAGTACTGCCCCTCTTTCCTTATCCGTTTTCGCACAATGGTTCGTGCGGAGCATGGTTTGCTTTAATGTCATCAACACAAGACAGAAAGCTCTCAGATTCCCAGAGTGAATGGATTTGGGGGAACCTGAATATAGTAATGAACAAGGCATGTTTTCCCTATAAAGATGGTTTTCCCCAAAGGAAAGGAACAGATCTAGAAAATGAAGTGTACGAATTAGGAAACGTTTCCCTTAGTCTTATGATTCTAAACGTCCAGTCCGAGACCAATATAGGTACACCGTTTATAACAGTTTTACCAGTAAAAGGTGAGTTATGCGTTCGAAAGAATGGTTCAGTGCACTTGGGACACAGTGATTGTAATACTGTGGTCGAATTCAATGATAAAGGAAAGTCTACTTTTAGAGCTTCCCGCCATTCTTATTTCATTTGCGGTCAGACAGCCTATGTACGTCTGACCTTAGATTGGGGTGGGACGTGTTATATAGCGTTCCTATTACCACCTGTTTTTCTAGCCCCATCCCATTATCATCGAGACTCACGATTAGTACATGTAAGACACAAGAGGGAGACCGAGTCCCCGGTTGTCGATCAGACTGAGTCAGCGTGGGAGCAGTATAAGGATCTTATTAAAGGGTATTTCTGGTTCATAGGTCCCGTCCAAAATAGTAAATTAATACGCAGGTTAACAAGAACACTGGAAGCAGTAGTGAATGAGACTACTTTTGCCTTAGGAAACTTAACAGAAGAGCAGTCTGCTACGAGACTTGTTGTTCTTCAGAACCGCCTTGTTCTTGACGTCATCCTGGCAGATAGGGGAGGGGCTTGTAGAGTGATCGGCTCCAGTTGTTGCGTGTTTATTCCAAATAACGCGCCATCCGTGTATGCAGCAATAACAAGGCTCCACAAGATAGCCCGTGAAATGCATCAAGACCCATGGTCTTGGTCCGGTTGGCTCTGGAGTGTAATAGCGCAATGGGGTTGGACAGTGTTGTCCTTCCTAGGAATAATACTGCTCGTAGTATTCAGTTGCTGTCTCTGTCTGCAATGTGGCCCAGCGATTTGCGGCTTGTGTGCCACTGCCTGTATTCCCCGTCCACGTTCTCGTTCCCGTGCCCAAATGAAAAAAGACGAACAAATGATGCTATATGAACAAATAGATGGTCCCATGAATATAGATGTGTCCTGAAGGGCACAGTAGGGGACAAGGAGGGAATGAGGAAATAGAAATTTTACGTGGTCAGTGTGTCCCCCACTCGCACCCTATCCATGTACCTATGCCCCATGTATGTCCATGTTATCATGTAATTCCTTCCTCATGCCTGTAATAATAATGCCTCTGCATT
Source organism: Lissotriton vulgaris (assembly GCF_964263255.1). NCBI lineage: Eukaryota > Metazoa > Chordata > Amphibia > Caudata > Salamandridae > Lissotriton > Lissotriton vulgaris. The sequence continues at coordinate 1,031,458,558 of NC_141698.1, forward strand.
TCCGTCCAATGTTAGCATGTCAGTTATTAGGCCCTCCATGAATGGAACGTTAATTCTGCACTGAGGCCAATGTTGCCAACGCATTTACATGGTGCACGTTTAAAAGTCGAGATGCACACGTTTTTGTGGCACAGCCGAGCCAGGACCTGAATTCAGGCTCCGAGCCTCTTCTGACTGTGAAAGCTGCAGTTTAGTTATGTATCCCTGACCTCTCCCTTACTTCCTGCTCAGCCGAGAGGTGCCCAGCCTGGCCTGCCAAGACGGTATTTTGCCTACAGTTATCTGCTCAGCTCCGCAAAAACACATTTCAGACCAGTAAAAGGGGTAAACATATTCCGCCTGCAGAAAATAGGGCCTAGCCTTTCTGTCTCCATTCAAGTGATTTACTGAACCCGTTTCCATAGAAGAGCCATGGCCCCCACGCAATGCTCGAAGAAATATATGCACACACTAGCATTTAGTGATGAACGGCTTTTGCTCGAAAGACCTTTACTTCAGACAATACATCCTCCAAACACCAGATATCAGATATGCCAAAGGTGCAGGTCGTTCTGACATCCCAGACTCCCCTACTAGTGCTAAAGTCAGCTCCCCCCAGCTCTCCCCAGTTACACGTCAATTTCACGTCATGACTAGTTTTGTGCGCACAAAGTAGGGTAAAGGTTCCTGCTGACCCTGCAGATCTCCTCTATGCATCCACCCACCTATAACACACCTATGACTCGTCAAGTGAACACCCACGTGTACGCCTCCTTACACGCCTTCTTACACGCCTATGTGTTCTTATCTCTCTCTTTCACTTGCTCCGCCTGGAGCGCTCCGCCTTCTCTATTCAATGCAATTGTATGGTTTCACTATATGTAATGTGTTATGTGAATAAAGATTTAGATGACGACCCTTCCTGAACCTTAGTGGTGATGGAACCCGATTCTCCTTTAGCTCGAGCTATTGTATTAAAGCCCTTTTGAATCGGACACCACGGACTCTGCCTCTCATTTTATGAGCAATCCTTATTAATGTATAGAAATTATGACCGGGTAATATATTATTTACCACAGATTTATGGACAGAATGTAAAATTGCTGTTGATTGGCCAAGTGAAGAATACGCCAGAGACCCAAAGACAGGAGCTCCCTCAGGGGAAGTGATGAGGAAGTACAACCAGGTAATGCTGTACCTGAAAGGAAAGGTGCCTGCATAAGAAACTGATTGGACACAAATAGATAGAACTACCCAGAATCGAGATGAAACTGTGCATTCATACTATGCATCGACTGTTACAGGTATTCAAGGCATACAGTGGTTTGGATAATATTGAGATGAAGGACATGACCCACTTCATTTATTGATTTGTGTTAGGATTAAGACCTGAAATTTCACAGTGGATTAAAGATAATGAAATCTGTTGGCAAGCCAAACCTATAGATGAAGTCCTTAAATATGCAAAATACTGCGAAGATGAGCTAGAAAATAAGAAAAACGAATTGAAGGAAAAAGTCATGTGGGCACAAGTAAAATTATCAGAGCACCAAGAACAGCAGCTAAGCAAAATGACAAATACTTAGAATCAGAACCCTGGGGTGGAGGAAAACCAAGGGTAAAAATAAGTCGAGAGGAGGCCAGGAAGAAGTTCCCATGCCATGGGTGCGGAAAGATGGGGCACTGGATGGACGAGTGTAAGGCTGTGCAGAATGATAATGTGCAAATTAATGATTTAAATCCACAGGCGCAGAATGAGGGACCACGGAAGACACAGCAACAGGTAAAACAGAATCAGTTGAGTAAAAAAGTGATACAGTGCACACCAATTTCATCGTTCTTTCCAAAGTTAATCAAATTTGTGAATTTAAACTGCTTGCATGCAGCCTGGAAGACGTGATCCACCCTAGTCTCACGCATTCGTGAATACAACTGTGAATGAAGCGAAGTTACACTCCTTTTCCAAGCGCACAGCGTGATTGCGTGATTTTCCCACATGAATTTTTTCCATTTTTGATTTCAAAATCATTATTCCAACTGCTCCAAAAATGTTTTTCACTTCTTTATTCTTCTTGTCTAAACACACGTAAGATGCTGATGTTTTCAACACTGTTTCTCATGCGACAGATATGCCCATCCGGGCCTTTTTCCGGGCACGCTAGAATCCATCAAACATCCTCAGTCATAAATGATGTTATACCCAATGCATTTCAAGCCTTTAGTGGCCCTTCGTCAGAGGTTTACTACAAATAAAAGAACAATGCCCTTAAATTATGTGCACCTAGGCCAAACTATAGGAGCAAAGCACAACAGGGTGAGGAAGCAGAGGTTTGGGAAGGAAGGGAGGATAGGCATGCAGCAACTTCGCAATTTCTGTTGAATGATACATTCCTCTGTGACGAGCCTTTCTGACGGGGCCTGAGGGGGGAGGACGAGGAGTGAGTGCTTGGTGCCTCCTTGCCGGTGGACCAGTCAGGGCCATACATTGAAGGAAAGGTTGAAGGAATTGACGTCACCTTTCTGTTGGATACTGGTGCAACCCGTTCTACTGTGAGAACAGCAGACGTTCCAAACCTATCCCTCTCGGGAGAAGCGATCCAAGTAGTGGGCGTTTCTAATAAATTAATTATTACCCCAGTTACAGAACACATGGAAATTAAAATAGGGAATTTCAAAGAAATGCATAGATTCGTTGTTTGCAAATCAAGTCCTGTGAATTTACTAGGACGAGATTTGCTGTGTAAAATGAACTGCACCATCTTTTGCACACCGAATGGCGTTGAAATTCAGACCCCAGATGAAGATGAAGACGGAATTTACAAATTAATGCTGATAAGACCTGATTCCGAAATTAAAAGACTGACAATACAAGACTTACCTTAGGAGCTCCAACAGACAGTGAAACTAGAAGTGTGGGATTTCACTGGGAAAGATGTAGGATTAATCGCAAATGTTGACCCAATTAAAATTTCCATTAAAGAAGATGCAGTTTATCCGAATACTAAACAGTATTAAATGAGTGTGGAAGTGAAAGCAGGGGTTGCGATTGAAATAAAAAGGTTGTTGGAAGCAAACATCATACAAGAAGTATTGAGCAGTCCTTGTAATTCGCCCATAATTGGAATAAAGAAACCGAGTGGTAAGTACAGGGTAGTGCAGGACCTGCACAAGGTAAATAAAATCATTGTTCCTTGCTGTCCTATTGTGCCAAACCCTGCAGTGATCTTGTACTAAATACCCTGTAATGCTGGATGGTTTACTGTTATTGACCTATGCCATGCATTCTTTTCAATTCCATTGCATCCAGACAGCAAATTTCTTTTCTCATTTGAATTCGACAGTCATGTTTACGTCTGGAATCGTGTCCCTCAGGGGTACACAGAGAGTCCTTCGATTTTCAATCAGATTCTGAAAAAATGCCTTGAGTCCTTGGTATTGCCTAGAGAATCAGTCCTGGTGCAATACATAGACGACCTCTTGGTGGCGTCTAAAAGCAGGAAAGACTGTGTTGTTGACACCATTGCCTTGCTGAACCATTTAGGTGAAGGGGGACATAAAGTATCACCAGACAAACTACAGTTCTGTACCTCTTCAGTGAAATATCTTGGGCACCAGATAGAGAAGGGTATCAGGAAAGTTACCACAGAAAGAATTAGGATAATTCGAAACATGCATCTGCCAAATACCCAGAAAGAAATCAGAATGTTTCTTGGAATTGTAGGATACTGTCGGTAGTGGATTGTGGGATTTGCCGTCCTAGCAAGAGCATTGATAAAGATGACAAAGAAAGGAGCAAAAGACCCAGTGGAGTGGGATGATGAAAGCATGACAGCTTTTCTGAAATTACGAGAATATCTGTGTACAGCTCCCGCATTAGGAATCCCTGATTACTCAAATGAGTTTGCACTGTTTTGTGACACACAAGACAATTGTGCACTTTCAGTCCTGACCCAAAGTCATGGTTTAACCAGACTTCCTGTAACATATTTTTCCTCTACTTTGGACCCAGTGGCTGCTGGATTACCTGGATGTCTGAAAGCAGTAGCTGCAACTTGCATGAGTCTTGAACAAAGTGAGTCTATCATTATGGGACATCCTGTAACCGTGTATGTTCCACATGTAAAATGCAAATTGTAAATGTAAAATGTAAATTGATACTTGTATAGCGCACTACTCTCCCGCAAGGGTCTCAAGGCACTTGTACGAATACCACTGTGGAACCCCTCCTGGCTTTCCCTGTGAGGCGTCCACTCCTGGGCACCCCCAAGGTGGAGGCCAGGCATCCTTAGCGTTGTGGGGGCCGTTGTGGAGATTAAGCAAGCTATTGCCCAGAGTTGCAGAGTGGGACTCCATAATTGGAATAGGCACCGAGACGAGAATTATCAGGTCCGTGGAATTTTTGAGCCCAAGACCCGCCGAGGCGGGGAATTGAAACCTGGTCCCGGGCTAGACTTCTGCATCAGGGTCTGCCGCTCTAACCATTGAGCCAAACTTCTCCACATGCAGTTGTAATTGTGTTGACCAGAACCAAAACTCAGTACCTCACACCTAGTCGGCTGACTAAGTATGAGAGAATTCTTGTAGATGCAGGAAATGTAACCATTGCCCGATGTAATAGCTTGAATCCAGCCACTCTCCTACCAAACTCACTCACAGCAGGAGTGAGGAGAGAAGTTGAGCATGACTGCCTAGACTTGACTGAGTTCAGCACAAAACCCCGCCCTGACATAAGAGAAGTACCCCTAACTGATGAAGATTATGAGCTGTTTGTAGATGGCTCATGCATGAGACATGACAACGGAGGCGTAAGTGCTGCTTATGCGGTGTGCACTTTAGGAGGTCCAGTAGTAGCATCCTATTTGTATAGAGTAATGTCTGCACAAGTAGCCGAATTGGTTGCATTGGCAAAAGCCTGTAAATTTGGGAAGAACATGAAAATAACCATATACACTGATAGCCAGTATGGTTATGGGGTTGTGCATGACTTTGGCCAATTGTGGCTACAGAGAGTTCCTGACTTCTTCAGGTACTCCTATCAGAAATGGAAATTTTGGGCAAGAATTACTGGAAGCAATCCAGTTACCAAAAGCATTGGCAGTGGTCAAGTGTGCTGCTCACAAATCTGGCGATGACAAAGTGACAGCAGGTAATCGGTATGCTGACCAACTGGCCCAACATTGTGCTAAATACAAAATTGCAATCAATACAAAGCTGGGGGTAGGCAGAAACAGCTGCCAACTTATGGTGTTTGAAGAAATAAAAACATAGGAAGATCTGAGAGATTTGCAGGATGCAGCAGAACCAAAAGAAAAGGAAAGGTGGAGAAAATGTGGTTGTCGAAGAAGGAATGAGGATGGTGTCATTGCTTACCTTGAAGATATACCTGTGTTGCCAGACTGCTTGCTTGCTCCTATAGCTAGATTGATACACGGAGATACCCATTTAGGAAGAGATGCAATGATCCGTGTTTTTAGACAGACATGGTTCAATTCGAAATTCAGAAACATAGCAGAGGCACTCTGCCAGAGGTGCTTAATATGTCAGCAATTTAATCCCGGAAAGAAAACAGTAGTTTTACCAGGTACAATTGGAAAAGCAGAAGGTCCTTTCATAAGATTACAAATTGACTTTATTCAGTTACCCCCCTGTACAGGAACGAAGTACGTCCTCATCATTGTCTGCCTATTTTCAAAATGGGTAGAAGCTTATCCTGCACGTAGGAACGACAGCATCACTGTAGCCAAATTGTTACTGAGGGAACTGATACCTAGATATGGTTTTCCACTCACAAATGAATCAGACAGAGGTGGGCATTTTCGAAGCAAAATAATAGGACAAATCTGTGAAGCATCCAAAATCACGCAAAAACTACACTGTGCATATCGCCCAGAGGCTTCTGGAGTGGTAGAACAACTGAATGGCACAATCAAATCAAGATTGGGAAAATGTGTGAATCGACTCATACGGAGTGGCCAGATGCTTTGGCCCTTGTCTTGATGGGACTTAGAAGTATTCCAGACCGGAAGACAGGCTTGAGTCCCCACGAGATACTGATGGGAAGACCAATGCGGCAAGTATGGGTGCCAGTACACAAACTGATAAACATATCTGATGATTTGGTGCTAGAGTACTGCAAGCAACTGGGTGACCAAGTGCGTTCTATCTCTCACCAGATTGGAGAAGATGCCGTGGCCAGACCAGCAACTCCAGCCCATGATTTGAACCCTGGTGATTGGGTTGTAATTAAGAAACACACTTGGAAGAGTTGCCTTACACCGAAGTGTGGAAAACGAAGACAGGTGATTCTTGTTACCACAACAGCAGTGAAGTGTGCAGGTGTCTCACGGTGGATCCATGCCAGCCAAACGAAGAAAGTGACAGAAGAAGAAACTGAGGCTGAAGGCTGTGCAGCTGAGGGGTCTCCTGAAGTTGGTCCTGAAGTAGCTGAAGAAGAACAACCGAGCTCCAGTCAAGATGATTGGGTCCCAGTAATCGACCTGACTCTCGATCCAATAAGAACAAGAAGACAAACCTACTTAGGTAGAGAGTGGGATAGTGAGGACGAGACAGGAATAGAAGGAGATAATCAGATCGAAATCCAAATCAAATCTGACGATGAGGAAGGCCAGGTAGGGACAGAGCAGGTTATCGACACACCTCCAAAAACTCAAGAGCCTGAAAAGGGACAGATAGAAATTAGAGCAGAAGTTCAAGCGGAAGAAAATCAAAAGTTCGAAGTGCTTGAACAGGATCAGATAGAAATAGATAAATGTGTTCAGGAAGAAGAAGTTGAAACAAAACAAAGCCAAATCCAGCATATACCTGAACAAGGCCAGCTTAGTGACCGCAGAAGAAACTGACATAAGACCTGGAATAAGTCAGACAGGCAGGGAAGAAGAAGACACTGAAGCAGATGTGCCACAACTGAACGAGAATAAAAGAGCACTTGAAGTAAGCCAAATTACAGTGCCAGTTAAAAGATTCAAGAAAAGAGATAAAGTACCGAGAATTGTAAAAAGACTGAGACTGAGACTAAAAACTATCGACGAAGAACTTGAGCAAAAAAAATCAAGACTCCAGTAAAGCTGACCAGTCTGGAGCAAAGCCTAAGAGAAGAAGTCCCCGAATAAAGAGACTAAACAACAAGTATCAGAGTCCTGAATGGACTCATTTGGTTTTGGAAGACTTTGAAAATCTTGAAATAAGTGACGAAAGTGATGAAGAATTGATTGCTGACCAAACTGACGAAGAAGTGAAACCCACCTGAAAGTTGCCCTTTGTAAGCAACCTGTGTAAAGTTACAAAGAGGGGTTGAAGCTTCTTTTGAGCCAAAATGTCTGATTCCACTGTGAATGGAAGACCAAGACGAAATTGTTGTAAAACATGCTGCAAAGTATGTTTGTGTAGTATAGCATTAGTACTGATATTATGGATAGGACTAACCATAACTATTCCTTACATGATGAATAAAGATACTAATTTGTAGCCTACTAAACCAGTGACAGATGACACAGAAGAGCAACAAACAGAAGACGCACCACAAAGAGTAGATACACTAGAGAAAGCAGTTAGCCTTAAACAAACTAGAATGATCTAAGATACACCAGATGAGGAAGGACTACATTATCATAGAATTAAGAACAAAACTCATTTAAATGTATTTGCAAACTTGTTAGTACACTACGTAGAAGCAATGGAAATAGAAGACTGTTACGTCTGTATGAAGCTACCTACTTCAGTAGCTGAGGGTGTGAGCTACCATCACTTGCCACTAACATATGGAATTTCCTGTAGTATTTTAGCTAGTTTATTCAATAAAAGAGGACCGTTACAGTATTATTACTCAAACGTAGATGTGATATTTTCTGAACTTCTGTGAGAAGAAATCTGAATCCTGTACATGCTAGTAGAGACGTAGCAAAATACATGGGTGAATATTTTCTAACTATAGGTAAAATAAGTATAGATGACGCACATGGAAATAACCTGACCTGTACATTACAAGAACAAGAAAAAATGTTTCTAAATATGGTAGAGAAAAGAAGAGAGAGTTTCCAAAAGAAAGCGAAGGACAAGAATCAGAAAATTCCCAAATGGGCTGAAAATAAAGATAGCACTTCAAATGGTGGAGCTAATGCTGCATTGTTGCTGGATTTCGAAAAGAAAGGGAAACGTTGTTTTCATCGAGAAAAGACTAGTTACTATAATAACATATTCATTGGGTCCAGTGAATGCGAACACAATTACAAGGTAATTGGGGGTTGGGGTTTCAAAGATGGGTCAGAGCCTGTGTTTCCTGGAATTTATTTTATATGTGAGAACAAGGCTTACTTCAAATTGCCAGACCATTGGTACGGAAGCTGTTATTTTGGTATTGTCTTTCCAAAGATATACCATATGGGGAATGTCACTGGAAGCACTGAAAACACTAATGGATTAATGAGTAGTAAAAGAGAAAGTGTAGGAGAAATAATAGGTGATATATTTAGTACAATGATACCTACAGTGGGAGTGGCTCTGAATACACACAGAATTTGCAAATTGTCTACAGTAGTAGATCGGTTATCAACTGACACTGCTGGAGGTTTCCTGATGGTTAATACCGAAATGGTGGCGATCAGATCTATGGTTTTACAAAATAGACATGCTCTTGACACTCTATTGGCATAAGAGGGCGGAGTCTGTAGAATGTTGAAAGCACAACATTGTTGCACTTACTTTCCAGATAAAAGTGTTGGAATTAAGAAATATGTGAGCTCAAACCACTGGAGGAGCCTGGAAGAGACTAACTGATGGTCTCTCCTCTGTAGGTAGTTGGTTTTCTAACCTAGGTAAAAGTCTTGTGAGTAAAATACTGATGCCAATAGCGGGAATAGGCTTATTTGTGCTCACCATAATAATTTGCTGTAAATATCGAAAACAGCAAAAGAAGTATGTTGTGAATAAGAGAGGAGTGAAACGAAATGTGGAAGAACTGGAGCTAGAAGAATTGAATAACAAGATTTACAAAAAGATGAAAAATTCTCATCCTAATAAAGATGCAGAGAAAAAGCTGAATAGAAAGTTTGAAGAGATTGAAATGGGTGAAATGTGAAAAGTTGGCATCTGGTTCCATTATTAGTGATGATAGTAAATATCATCAAAGAGGGGATTGATGGAGCAAGGATTTACACATTAAGCCACTTGCTTGTAATCATGAACCTCGAATAACCCTAATTAACTAATAAACCTGTTTGTGTCATTAATTTGCCCTTGAAATGACATTTTGGGTGTCCGGGTGAAGCTTGCCTATGTGTCTACTAATTGTAATACGCTTGCCATTAAAATGGTCGCTGCTACGCGGGAATTTAGTCTGTGCATGCGTCGGTCATACCCATGTGACGTGACGTACTCGCAGTTCTGGTGGGAATTTGTTGCTCATGCGCAATACAGCTAAAATGGCTGCTTTGTGTTCTCACATGCTCTGAGCTTGCATTGCCGCTTTCGCAAAGCTGTTTGTTCTGCACTTACCCTAATGCTATAGTTATTATAAAGTAAGGGATATAGTATAGCCATTCATGGTATACAGTGTAATCTTTTATTCTGTGTTTCTAAAATTATTTTCGCTAGCTTTTCATGTATCGTATTCTTTGGGCCTGGGAGGTGCTTACTACTCCATTTTGGAAGCCCGTATGGTACCAGTCACGTTATGGGGGAAAAGAAAACCATGCAGCAGTGGAACTCAGCCAGCTGGCAGCAACGGTCCAAGATGCTCCTGGGAACCTAAACTCCAACCTAGCCGAAGAAGCTGAACTGTACTAGATTTTGTTACATTTGTAATAACTGCTGTATACACCATTGTTCACTGTAAAACATATGTCATAGGAAGTTAGAATTTAAGGGGTGGGTACGAAGATTGAATATTAAGCCTGAGAAAGTCTAAATTTTAGGTGGTGTGATGACTTAACCTCCTACTTTGTCCAATCAAAATTGGGGATCCTTACACTTGCAATATTGGGGGGTGGTACACTGACCCGGAAAACAGTATAACTAGCCTAGGTTTAGCTAGAGAAATTGTCCAACTTGTTCGAATAGCTGATCTGACACTGACCCAACGCATTCTATAGGTGACTGAACTCAGAGAGCTGCGAAGCACTCTGTTGGGAGGTTCGAAAAACCAATTCGGGTTTATGCAGACTTAAAGTGCTGGCGAAGCACTTTGCTGGGAGGTTCGAGAACCCAATCGGGGTTATTGGCAGATTCCTTGCAGAGAGGGAGTAGCGCAGGCGTTGCAACCGAAGCTGCGGGTGTTGGTCGTACCCTTTAGTGAACCCGGTCCTGATCCAAAATTCTGGGGTTATCCTGTCCTGACTGTCCATGAGCTGTACCTGCTCGCCTACTGGAATCTAAGTCCTTGAGGGTCCTTTCCCGTCTTTCCAAACTGACCTGTGGCCAGGGTTGGTCTTCACTCTATCCTAGGTAAATATAAAATCTGTGTGGGTGATTGTTTATCTAAACTTGCATTCCTAACGTCTCGAATAATTGTAAAGCATAATTGCAAACGTTCCTTCTCTCTCCTACCCTTTATAAATGAGATTTTCATGCATTATTTGTCTATTAGCATGTTCTACTTTCTACCTACCTTTAGTCAAATGCTAAATTGTTTTCTTATATAGTTTATGTTCCATTCTTACCCTCCCCATAGAGAATAAGCACATCTAGATAAATCAAATTGCATAAGTTTCATTTCGAAAGTCTACTTTGATTTAGCATGTTCCCTTTCTTTACCCGCCTTTAGTGAAGTTGTGAAAGTCTGTTGGTCTAAAAATAGCGTGTTCCTTATTTCTCACCTTCCCTTTATTTTCGATTTCTAAATGATTAATATTCTCTGCCTTATTCATAGCTATACGATATTTCTAATTCTAGTTATAGCAGTCTTATCTGTGTAAATCTTTGGCTCATGACATTTGATGATGATGATGATGATCAGATAAAGGTTTTCAAAACTTCCTGAGTCTGTGGTCATTTAAAGAGTATAAACATTATTAATTGATATTTTATTGTGTTGACTACTTATTTTACAGCTAGCTCCTTGATCCATTGTGATCTTAGGTACCTGTGACGAGGATTGGTAAGTCAGGTACATTAGAAATAAATAGAAAGGAACAGGGTTACTGGTAGTAGAGTGTAGGTTACCCGATTAAATAAAAGTGTATTAAAATATATTATGGGCCCAAGTGTGCATATTTGGTAATAAAATTAGTCGGGTGACCTGCGCGCTCTATCACCTTTACCACACATATGCGTGGTTAAGGCAGACAGTGGTCTAGATGTCTGGATGGGCATGTTAGAGGAACAGGAAGCTCCAGACGCAGCCAGGGATGTGTGGCTGTGGCCAGATTTGGGGACGGGGGAGTCGTTTTTAGGAGTGGGCGTCAGTTTCAGGGCGCAGGGCAGGAGGGGTTGGAGTCATTTGTTTTGGCAATGGGCAGGTTTTCAGGACCCAGGGCGGGGGGGGGGGGGCGGCGGAAGGGAAGTGGTCGTTTTAAGGGCAGGAGCCAGTTTTAGGGCTCAGGGCGGGAGGGCTGGGATCGGTGTAATTTTCGGCAGGGTGGAGGGTTTTAGGCCTGAGGGAAGGGGTAGTTTTAAGGGTAGGATGGATCGGCTTTAGGGCTCAAGGCGGGGGAGGGGAGGGAGTTAGAGAAGTTTTAAGAGAAGGCGTAGTTGGTTTTAGGGCTCAGGACAGGGGGAGGGGCAGTTTTCAAGGGATTAGAGTCAGTTTTAGGACTGAGGGTAGTTAGTTGGAGTAGGGTCGTTTTTGGGCAGGGGTTTAGGGCTTCAGACATGGCGGAGGGGGGGCTGGTGTTGTTTTAAGTTAGTGGGCAGAGATTCAGGGATTCAGGGCTGAGGGCAGGGGTGGTGGGGGTAGTTTTTGATGCAGGGACCATGTGTTAGGGCTTAGGGTGAGGGGTCAGGGTAGTTTTAAGGGCTGGGGTTGGGTGGATTACAGGGCGGAAGTTTCGGATCTTAGGTACAGGGCAGGTGGCCTGGGATATGCAATTTGCCATGCATGTCCCTTCAGCAATCATGCCTTTACAACAAAATTCGTTTGAAGGCATGCATGGTAAAGATGCGGTCCTAGTTCAGACCACGTTGTTAAGTCATGCGTGGTTTAGGCATGTGTGGTTGTATTCTACAACCGTTTTCTGTGTCATTTACATGCCACATCGTTTTTTGGCTCGGCTCGTACTTTGTCTTTCATAACTTAACCAGACCCCTGGCTCAGCTCTGGCACAGTTCTTCCCATTCATTTTCTGTCTTGTCCACCTCTAACGGTAGGTATGCAAATCAGAGTGATATGGTAGGTTAGGTATGGTCTGGTAGGTATAGCAGGTAAAGGACTGTAGGTAGGTAGGTAGGTTTAGTATGTTAGGTGTTATGTTTTTATTGGGTTGTTAGGAAGGATGTATGGTCGGTTATGTAAGAAAAGTCAGGAATGGTAGTATAGATATGGTTGGTCAGGCACATTGGGTCAGGTAAAGTACACTCCGCATGATAGGTTAGCTATGGTAGGACATATATTTAACCCTTTCGCAGATATGTTAGTTGTGCTGTTGAATCATTTTCTAGACATCATGTGTACAAATCATATCATTTGTAATGAGAAGCAGAAACATGATGTTGTGAAAAAGAACACTCATTTGCTTTTAGATGAGTGTTGATGCTGTAATTTCCTTATGCTTGCTGTATACAATTCACAGCAAAAAATACAAAAGACTGGTGATGTGGAAGAAGAAAGAAAATGGTTTATTAATAAAATTATATATGCTTTTTGTTATTATTGTTGATAATATTGTGAGTATATGTTTTAAATAATAATTTTATTAATAACCCCTTTGCTGCTGGGCCTTTCCTCCCCCCAGTGCTGAGCCCTTTTTGGGGGGTTATTTGGGGTAGCTCGCACTTAGGGCTCCATAACAGTTTTCCACATAAGTTATCCATGCCAAATTTGTGTCCTTTTTTTACATCATCCTGGATATTCTAAAAGTACCAATGGTTTGTGAATTCCCCTGGAGGAGATGGAGAAAATAGGCATAATATAGCTACATTTTGAGTTTTTTGGGGGAAAAATAGGGAAAAAGTGCTCTTGATAAAAGTGACTGTTTTTTTTTCTTCAAACAATGGCACCATCTTTCCCTCTTTAAGGAACATGCTACGTTTATTAGGAAAAAACAGTTTTACCACTAATTTGTCATTTTCCAAATAGGTAGCCCATTTTCCTACTTTCAGTTTGTGTTAGAAACCAGCCTGAAACCCATTGGTGATCCAGAAAAGCTATAGATTTCTGAAACTTAGATAAAATTCCAGATTCAGCAGGGGTTTATCTATGTAGATCCCTCAAGATATCACAAAGAAACTAACCGCTGAAATAAAAGAGAATACTGAAAATGAGTAGGAAAGAACTGCCATTTATGACCACGTTTTCTTCTGTAACTTTCTGTCACAATGGCCACTTTACTAAACCAATACACCATTACATCTGTTAGTCCCTTCTGGTTGTGGGGATATGTAGGTTTTCCAAGAACCCAAGGTACCCAGAGGCAAGAACTGAGCTGTACCGTACATTGGTTTTTAATGGTGTACCAAGCGAGACCAATTCATATGGTGAAATATATAAAGTGAAAGACAAGTATCAAGGAAACCTATGTATTTGTTGAATGGGCACAAGATATGCAGTTTAAAAACAGTGGTCGTTTGTACATCTCTGAATTTGTGGGTACCAGTACTAGCATATGATTTAGAGAGTATTTTTCAAAATGTCTTCTTTCTTACACATTGGTTTACATTTGGAAGGAACAAATGCAGTGAAATCCAATTGGTAATAACAAATAACCTACTTTTCTGTGCTCCCACATGTCTTCTGATAAAAATAGCACCTCACTTGTGTGGCTACGCCTAGTGCCTATGACAGGAAACTACCCAAAAAACTGCATGGATAAATCACATTTTTCCACTCAAAACTAACCCATTTTCTGTTAAGTGGGTAGATGTGGAATTTTGGCCCTAACTTAGCCGGCTGCTTGGAAAACCTGGAAAACTTAGCAAACCTGTGCATTTTTATAAACTAGACACCTAGGGGAATTCATGATGGGGTGACTTATCTGGATCTTACCAGGTTGTTTTACCAGGAATCCCTTGCAAACCTCAAGATTTGACTAAAGAAACACATTTTCCTCACATTGCTGTGATGACAAGTTCTGGAATCAGCGAAGAACCACAAAACTTTTTCTACCTTGCATTCCCCTAAGGCTTCCGATAAATATGGCATCTCACTTGTTTGGGTAGGCCTAGTGCCTGTGACAGTAAATGGCCAAAACACTACATGGATACATCACATTTTTCCACTCAAAACTGACCATTATTTGGCAAAGTGGGTAGCTGTGGATATTGGGCTGTAGCTCTGCCAACACCTAGGGAAACCTAGCAAACTTGCACATTTTGTAGAACTAGACAGCTAGTGGAGTCCAGGGTGGTGTGCCTTGTGTGGATCCTATGAGGTTTTTTCATCCACAATGCAATGCAAACGTGAAACTTTGCCTGACATGCCGCATTTTCCATGCATTTCTGTGATGGAAACTTCTGATGACACAAATTAAAAAAAAATACAACTTACCTGCTGCATCGCCTAATCAGCAGCATCGCGCTCTTCTTAGCTTCCCTCCACTACAGGCACAGGCTCCCAGACTCCACTGCTGCCTATCCTGATGCCGCTCTCATGCTATTGTTGGCAGCATGAAAGCAATTTCAGGATCATTCTTATTATTATTTTGAGTTTTATTTATAGGATTGGCCGTAAAATTGCGCTCCCAGTTAGACTGGGAGCCTGTTCCTGCTGTCTCCCACCCGGGAACGCAGCTCGGGTTGGAGACAGCTTCAGTGCGCATAACAGTTTGGCCAACTTGAGATGCCCGGCCAATCCGTCATGCGCACTGATACCCTTGCTAAACACTTCCTCTCGTGCTTGCCCCTCACTCGCCCGATGGCCCCACTCCCAAAACTCGGCCGCTAGAAAAAAAATAAAACTATAATAAATCTCATTTATTATTGTTTTATTTTTAGGCTTCTGGCAGGGGCTGGGGGGCAACGCTCCTTTGCCATAGAGGAGCCGCTGCCACTCTGAAAGAATCAAATCAAGGGCAATGGGATCACTAACATAGGGACTCCTATTGACCTCGGTTTAATCCGTTTCTGTCATGGGCACTAGGCCCATCCACAAAAGTTGTGCAGTGTTTTCATAGGCACAAATGGTGCAATGATGGGTGTTAAAAATTATGTGACTTCCTGCTGATTCCGAAAGAATCCATCTAAAAAATATAAGGAAAATGCATGATTTCAGGCAAAGTGTGAGGTTAGCAGGTCATTGCGGGTAAGAAATCCTAATGGGATTCACACAAGGCACACCAGCCTAAAATCCCATGTTTGACTCATTTTTAAAAAGGTCTGTGGCTGGGAGGCTTCCATGAGCCGCGGCTGTGCACGACCCCAAAACCCACAGCTACCCTAACTGCTGATCTCTCCACCTAGCACTTTAGATGCTTTTCTGCTGAGGTATCTTGGCCCGTCCATACACGTGACGTAGCATTTTTATTGGGAGACTTGAGGGAATACTGTGTGGTAGGAAACCTGTGTCTCTGCACAGATTTCAGACATTTTTCTCACAGAAACATGAGGAAATGTGTGTTTTCAGTCAACATTTGAGATTTGCAGGGCATTGTGGATAAGAATATAGTTTGGGATGCATGCGAAGCACATCACCCTGGACTCCCCCTGATATCTACTTTGCAGAACTGTGTGGGTCTGGTACATTTTTCCATTTGGCAAACTACCGTAGCCCAAAAAAGTTGAGCCTTTTACCATTGCAAAAGGGTCAATATAGGGAGTCAGCCACACTCTCCTGGCCCATAGGTAAAAACAGCACCCAAAAGAATCAAATGTCCTTTGGCTTGCCATGGGATGCTTTAGTCCGCAGGGGAGCACAAATACGGCTTAGGGATTAGGGGTAAAGATGGGGCCTGATGTCAGGATGGAAAAGACCCACCCCATTATCGTATTAAAAATACATATTGCTGCCATACAGTTGGCTTTGTGCTCCCCATGGGGTAGATCGGGGGTGATAGCCCCCGTTCCTCACACGGGGGCAGAAAGACTGTTTCCCCATTTACTTGGGATGGGGGCATGGCCATGCCCATGCTGAGCAGACCCCACCTCTATATTCAAAAATATATCACTGGTGTCATGTGGGTATTCTGTCCCCTCCCAGAGGGTCAAAACAGGGAGTAATTACCCCAATTACTCCCGGGGGTCAGTAAAACTGTTTCACCATATACTTGAGGTGGGGCAAGGCCATGACCATGCTCGGAAGCCCCCACCCCTATATTTAAAAAATAAAACATTCCCTGCTATCTCGTGCTTTATGCCCCACAGGGGGCAGATTGGGGGTAATCACCCCCATCTGCCCTCCAGGGGATCAGAAAGACTCTCATTATGATGTTTCATGGTGGGGGCACGCCCATGCTCATAATAGGCAGCCACCATCACTCTCAATAATTCACAAAAACACGGGCTTTCTGCCCCTGGGGAGTAGATAGGGGTAAATACCTGTGTCTTCCACCCGGGGGCAGAAAGACTGATCTGCCATGATGGTGGGTGGAGCACGAGCCCTTGGGATCTACTAGGGAGAGATATCCTTGGAAAAGGGGGGTCTCCTCTTTCCAACAATATCCCTCCCATCCCAATCAGTGCTCGGGGTCTGAGATATGCCCAGAGCACTGATGCAGTGAAAGTAAAATTAACCCATCTACTTGTTTTACTTTCACTTTAGTGTAATGACGTCAGCGAGTCCTGTCAGGCTGATCATCATTATACAAAAAAGAAAAAGACTGCCTGTTTTGGAAGATCTTCCCGAGCAGCCAGAGTTTAAAACATATTAAAGGACTTCCTCTGGTACGCTACACTAGAGGGGCCTTTAGGTGCCTCCCCAATGTCGGCCAATGTCCGACATCGGCATACAGGAGGTAGCATGGCCGACTGCCTCACTTATGGGGTTAATACTAATAATAATAATGTTGGACTGAGCCCTCTAAGTAGGGTCACCCCTAAACTTTTTGCTTTCAACCCTTCTATTTTTCTTAATTTGATTTTGATGGCTTTAGGACTCTGTGGCTTAACCACTGTTAACCATAGTTAAATTGGCTTACCCCAGTTTGGCACATTTAATTTACTCTTAAGTCCCTAGTAGTTTGGTATACCATTTACCCAGGGTCTGTAAATTAAGTGATACCCTTAGTGGGTCTGCAGTACTTATTCTGCCACCCACTTAAGTAGCCCCTTAAAACACATCCCAGGACTGCCGCGGATGTCCATATGTAGTCCACTTGGCGAAATAACCCACTTGCCCAGCCTTACACTTGTCTTTAATTGTATATAGGTCAACAATAAGGTAGGCCCTAGGTAGCCGACAGGGCAGGATGCATTGTAATTAGACAGTTGGACATGTACCTTTGGGTTTTACATGTCCTGGTAGTGAAAACCCCAACATTTATTTTTCACTACTATGAGGCCTACCTCTCCCGTAGGATAACATTGGGTTAACTTATTACATTTAAAAAGTGCTAACTTTTGATTGGGATCTAGTAGGACTTTTATGTTTGGTGCCTAAGACATTGTAATTTAAAAAAAAATGTATGATAGAGTTGGATTTTAAGCCACAGTTTAACAATTGTCACTTTTAGAAAGTTGGGAATTTCCTGTCCTAGCTATTTTGTGCCTACAACCTGTTTCTGGGTCACATGACTGGGTCTAGATGGCAGTTAGACTTTGTATATTTCTCCCAGATAGTTACAAATATAATATTAGCTGTGCCTGGATCAGCCATCACTGGCAGGATGGGGGTGGTGCTGGGCACAGCCCCACTCTTAAATCAATAGGCTGTGCCCTGCCTTGACACAAAGGACTTCACACTACCTCATTGTGCCTGTAGTCAAGCTGGTGCCTAGGCAGGGGACACAGAATATTTCAAGCACTTCAAAGGGAATCTCCAGAAACTAAAATAGGAGCCTCAGACCCAATCTTTAGTTCATTTTCTGGACCTGCGGAATGACTCTCAGAGGCCTGAATTGCGGCTTGAGCTCTGTTCCATGACTACAAGGGCTGCTTGGCTGGCCTCCTGATCAGACGCTCCAGGGCAGAAAGGCTCCAACCATCTTGAACTCGCATCCTAATTAGGGGCTCCAGGACAAAAAATGCTCCACCACCTTGAACCCGCAGTCCTTCACAGAAGTGGGTATTTGGCATTGTGGAGCCCTCGCCGGCTACAGCTTACAGCTTTCTTCCGCTGGAGGTTTTCAACTTCCAAAAAAGAGACTAAGTTCGAACATAGAAATCTTCACTGCTTCTTCATCCAGAAACTCCCTGACAATGACAGCTCTTTCTCCGGCACCACCTGCAGCCTTGCACTGCTGAATTTTGCCTTCTCAGACATTTTCCACAAAATGTCTTATGAGTCCGAGGTAAGCGCTGACCGGGCCTAATCCATTTCTTGCATCTGATCCATGCTCCATCACAGTTGCCCATATTTTTCGCCTTTGATCAGGTCTCACGCAAGTAGATGTCTGCGATTGCAGCTTTGTACTTTTAGGCTGTATACTTACCTTAATTCTTTGAAATTGCATATCCCCAGTTCTACTGATTGCATTTTTGTTGTTTTGTTGTCAAATACATTTTTAAATTTTGCTTTATTTTTCTAAGTTGATGTGGGATTTTTCTTGTGTTCTGTTTTCACTCTATTACTCTTTGAGTTCCCCATAAATACTTTATCTATTGCCTCTAAGTTAAGTCTGACTGCTTTTGTGTCAAGATACCAAAGGATGAAGCACAGGTTAATTTAGTGACTTTTTTGGTCCACGCTGACAAGGATTGCGGTGTTGCTTAAGAAGGGCTCTCACCCCTCCTCAACCAATAATCCATTTCCTCACAACATCCAATCCCAAACATTGGCAATCTTGCCCAGCACATCCTGTTTTTATGTCGGCCAAAGAACATCAATCAACATTGGAGCAGAACATTTAAGGTCAGTGGTTCTTAATAGTGTTCATCAGGATATGCAAAATATTTTATCTCTGTTCCTCCAAGTTACCATCTGTACTTCTGTCCCATGAAACAGGGAAAATGCATTAGTTCTTTGTTAAGGTATCTTTGCATTACTAAGCAAAAAAGATTACCATCCCGGTTCCTGCAAGTGAACAGGGAGATGGAACATATTCTACTCTCCTCTTGATAGAGAAGGCTTATGGTGGTTAAAATCAATTACTAGAGTTAAAAAAGATCAACTTACGGATCAGGATAATTCATCAAAAAGGAATTCCAAATAAAATTATGCTTTCATGAGAATTTACGATAGCCATAGATCTTCAGTAGAGCAACCTTCCATTACAATTCTTCAAGAACATCAGCATTTCCTCGGATTCACAATGGAAAACCAGTAGTTTGCAGTTCTACCATTTGGTCTCTTTTCACCATTGAGGGTATTCCCCAAGATGATGGCTCTGATGCATAGTAAAGGCATCAAGTGGCATCCTTATCAGGACACCCTGTGATCCATGCAAACTCAAGGATATAGATCAAACAGGACAAGAATTTACTTCTAGAAACCCTTCATAGTCACAGATTTCCAATAAACTAGGCGAAATCACTTCTAGAGCCTTTCTGGGATTTAGAATTCATGTGTGGCCTCTTTTACACAAACATGGGAAAGGTGTTACAGCTGGAAAAATAAAGGTTGAATGCATAAAAAGGGAACAGGGCGGCAACAGTGATGGTTGGTCCTTGGCCAAAGTTTTACCTAGGAATTTTGGTGAATTTCATCCTATCTCCATTGCCTGATCAGACATCTTTAATGCAACCATAACTTCAACGAGGAGCTGAACTGATGGCTAGACACCTCCAATTTCTAGAAGGGTGTTCCTCTTGCCATTCTAAAGTGTATTACATTGATTACGGATGTCAGAAGTTACCGCTGTGCAACTTGAACGGAGGGGCGCACTTTCCTTGGCAAATGATCACAAATGGAAAAGAGACAGTGATACAAGGGAGTAGCCAATAACTTTAAATAATCCCCACTCTGATCCAAACCTCTTATGGCATAAAGCAAGTAATTGCAACCCTCTATGTAAGAGTTCTTGTGTCTCTTCCATCCAAGCATCTATCCATTCATCCTTCCATTCACCCGCTGATGTCGGCTTTCACCTTTACATTCTGTCATCCATTCATTTTTTCATTCATCATTAGCTGTTTAACCATTACAACTATCTGTCTGTCCATTCATATCTATTCATCCAGATCAGGTACATCAAACCTATCCATCCATCATTCATCCTTTCACTGATCCATGCCTCCACCAACCCTCTCACTCCACCATCCTCCTTCCACTCCATCCATTCTCCCTTTTATTCATTCATTCACCTTTCCCACTTCCACCCTTTCCCTCACTCATCCATCCATCCTCTCATCATCCATCCACCCTTTTCACTTATCCATCCATCATTTACTCTTTCACTCTTTCACTCATCCATCCACCCTTTCATCCATTCATCCTTTCCCTCAACCATCCTCCATCCTTCTACTCACAATCCATTGATCCTTTCACTCCATTCATCAATCCATCCTTTCACTCCATTGATCCATCCATCCTCCCTTTCACTCATCTGTCCTTTCACTCAGCCATCCATCTCTCCATTCGTCCATCCATCCACTCTTCCATTAAATCATTTATCCTTTCACTCACTCATCCATCTTTTATCATCCACCCCTTCACTCATCCATTCACTTTTTCACTCATCCATGAATCCTTTCATTCATCCATCCTCCCTCCCTCCCTCTCATACATCAATCTATTTTTTCACACATGTATCTTTACATCTATCCATCCACCCTTTCACTCACACATGGGTCCATTCTTCCTTCCTTTCACTCAGTTAATCACCCCACCCCCATTCATGTTACTCATAAGCGCTTGTCTGCCGAGTTGAGACAGAGGAGGTTCAGTAAGAACTCCACCCCGCTGTAGCTGCTAAAGCAGGGGTTTCATGGTACCCCTGCAGTCATGTAATTGGAAGATGTTGAAAAAAGTTTCTTTTTGTTGAGTTTTGTCCCTAATCAAATAGGGAAGTCTGTATTCTTCAGGGCAGTAAACATGACAGCAAAATAGTGCCTGAAGTCAGGCAAGGAGGGACTAATTCTCTGTCCTTGCGCTCAATTGCGGCAGTCATTTTCTCCAGGGGGTCGGCAGCACTTTTATATGTCCAAGAGAGTGGACGGGCTTGATTGATGAATTCTTTTGTATTAGGATTGGAGTTTTACTGAGCATGTCTGTTGAGACATGCACCTATAATGGCTGAATGAGCAAGATTGGACTCAGAGTAATGGAATTACCAGTAAGTAATTTAAACAGTATTTGGCTTTCGGGATAACCTCACTCTCTTCTCCAATAAACAACTACCTTCTCTGCTGTGAGTGCACCCTGTCTGGTTGTGATATACGTTTAAGGCTGTATTGAAACTGGAACGTAAACAAACATTCATCAGAACTATACAGGTCACACGGATACCAATGTATCATTTTTCTAAGCATGTATGACTAGTTTACATTAAACCTAGGCGGAGTGACCAAAAAATCTCTGCCGCGCTATGCTGAGTTCAGCAAGCGGGGGAGTGTGCTTGGTCATGCTGTTCGCGTTGATTTTCAGCCATGGTGTTTATCTGGTGCTTGAAAATCAACGTGCATGGCACCATGCGCAATGCAAGAGGGCTGTAAGTGAGGTAGCAAAGGTCCAAGGATTTCAAGGCTGGGATTCAACCCAAGAACCACCATGTCGGAAGGACTTTAGGAGCAGGGGCATCAGCCTAAAAAATAAAAAAATAAAAATGTTTTACTTTTGAAGAATTATATTTTTGCATTGGGACACTGTAAATATATGGAAACCACAACCATTTACGTCAATAAGCCAAACTAGCCTTGAGAAAGCCCCGGCGCAAATCGCCAAGAGGGGGCGAAACACGTGTCGGCTGTCCTTGTTCTATGAATAAAAATAAAGAAACTTCACTGCAACTAAAATGTCTCTGTCCTTCATACCACGATCTGGAAAGAATGGATATTAATCTTGAAAAACTGATGTGAATTTCTGTGGAAAACACACTTACCACTTTTCAAAGCAATGCAGGTTCTTTTCTGCAGCTCGAGTAGATTTTCTACTTGAGCAGCAACTTTCTCAACTCAAACAGAAGGTTTCTCAACGTGAGCGGCCGTGACCACCCATGACCGCCCATATTGAGAAATCGGACTGCCTGCATTAAGAAATCTCGTCTGGAGTGGAATTATTCTCACTAACTTGATGTTGGTGAGCGCAAGCGAGGAAAATCGTGCCAGAGGTAGATTTTCCTCTTTTATACTCGCCAACTTGACTTAGGGGCACGCGAGCAAGGAAAAAAACACTGCTTCACTACGCGGACCAGAGTTTTTCTGAACTCCGCATGCTACGCAGAGCACGGAAAACTCTGCAAACTCCACGAATGGAGCCGAGTTCACCCTCCGGGTTACTTTAAATACAATACATGCATTGTGAAAATGTGAATGTGAAAAGCATTGCAATGTGATGAGTGTGGGAAATGTAGTTTCTGAGTTTGCTTTCAGCCACCTATGCGTAGTGTGTCCTCCAAAGCCTTTCACAAAGTGGCACCGATGTTCCAAGTGCCCTTCCTTACCCTCAATAAGCATAGAACTAAGGAGATCACAGTATAACAACCGGTGGTCACACAAGCACAGAAAGATGTATCAGATTCACAGAGAATGACAAAGGGCATTTAAGTGAAAATGTAAAGATTGTAAAAAGGAACCCATTCCTGTTGACCTCAGATCTATTGGCAATACCAGGTAAGATATTTCAGATTTATGAATTTGGCATGTTTCTGAACACTGCTTCAAGATGTTGGATGACGAGCTGCTCCCCAATGTCCCACAGTATCTGTTCGGGAAAGTAATTGATACAGCATGAAGAAAACCTTAAAAATTAAATAAATTGAACAGCCATAATTTTCCATGCGGGAGATCATGCTAGTGAATCCAAGGCCTGCAGGCTTCAGACATTGCCAAACCATGTGCAACAAGGCACTCTCAACTGAATTCAATTGTGGACAGCAGCTTCCAGCCAAGTCTGGATTAAATTTCTGTGATGCTAGTGTAGTCAAATAAACTCTCTGAATAGTCTTCTGAAGAACCGTCAATGCCAACCATCCACTAAATACTGATGTCTTCATTCCCACATATTTTTACAATAAAAAGCGCAACAAGCATTACTTAAATTTCTGTCTTAGTCTCAGAATTTCTACTGTGGCATTTGGAGTTTCTAAAGTGCATTCTAGAAATGAGAGTCTCATAGAATAGAGAACCTCTACCTTGTGAGGGAACCATACATAGATTATACTGGAAACATTGAAATGTGTCAGAGGCCTACCTTGCACCTCAATTGTATTTTCGGCCATGGCCGTTAGTTTATCATTGAAGTAGCATGACTGTATATTTAGGCCCCCATACATTATCTAAAGTAATCACTGAATTCAGAAGATTTATCTCCTTTACACGTTTTATTTGGAATTACAAGATCATTCAATATATAACAAACATTATGTGTTCATTCCTAAATTTTTATTTTACAGAATAATTTTCAGGTCTTATCTAAGACAGCACCTGCGCTGTCTGTTGTGAGACATATTGTTAGCTTAGAGTAGACTTAGATCCCATCCATTGCTTACACTTGGTTGGCTTTATTGTCACTCTCATTTGCTTGTTTCTTATTTGTCAGCTTCCTTAGGCTTTCCTTCCACTTCTTGTGTTTGTCCCTCCCGTGGAGCATTACTTGTTTCTTTCCACTGCTCATTTTCGAGGCAGTATTTTTTTTCTTTTAAAGCCCTATTTCTTTTACAGTTGTCTCCCTCATGTACTTTCCCCTTCTCCATGTTCCTCTTTCTCACCTTCCTTCAGTTGCCATTCTTGCTTCCTCTCCACTCACCTTCCCTTGCCGTTTTTGCTTCCACACCATGTCCTTGTATGTTTGCGACCCCAATCACACAAACCCACCCTCCATTGTCCATGTGTTTCCTCATCCTCAACTGTCTGTGTGCTGCTGGCCCCCATTGTCATCTTGCTTCCTTGTCCCATCCCTCATGCACTCTGATGTCAGCTACAGCCTGTACAGCCTGCCTACTCTACACTTGGGTGACCAACTCCAGCAGGGTGAAAGTCAAGGGGCCCAATGAAGTGTTGTAGGACAGTTATCTTGTCTCCAAAGCAGTCCTAGATCCAGTTCTAGATTTCAATGGAGTAGTCCTGGTGCAAGAGATACAGGATGCTGTAAGATGCTGAGGATGCTGTGCAGTTGAAGTGGTGCTTCCTGGGGCTACTCCTCGGTCTACCGTGCAGGAGGGACAACATTGGCCACAGAGGTCGATGTTCCTTGAAGTCCTTTTGGGTCCAGCAAAACTCCACTTGCCACTGGACTACTGATTGCCGGTCACAGCAAAATCAGCAGTTCCCTTTGGTGAGGTCTAGTGTCTGTTTTGGACAACCAAACTGCATTCTGATGATTCTCCCTGGTCTGCCAAACTCATATGCAACTTTTGAGCATCAGAACTTGATCTCCTTGGCCGCATGATCAGTCAGTGGCGATCAAGCAGTTGTGGCTACTGACTGGCCAGGACGAGCTTCCTCAGGTTTTGTGGCTGTAACAGGAATTCAGACATCTGACTTTTGGAGTTCTCCTCTCCTGTCAGGGGCTCAGGAGTAACTTTTCCATGAGCCAGGCACCACAGTTAGAGTCCTCTCTTTGCTAGCCCAAGGATCAGAATGTGCAGTCAGCAGTCGGTGAAGTATCTCTTCACAGGTTCATAGAACATCAGGGCAATTCTTCTTCAGTCCTCTCTCCAGTTGGGTGCCATATTTATGCCCAGAAACTGTCCTCAGGGGATAAAGCGGTCACTAAGCAATGGGCTATCAGATCCTGTCCTGCCTGATGATGGCTTTCTGGAATGTGTTACATGGCAATCTCAGAATGCACCATTCTGCCCATTGCCAAGATGTCTAAACCCTTCTCTTGGTATGCAGAGCTTGGTAGCCAACCCTAGAGGTGTAGCTACCTGAAAGCTACACACCCACAGAATAAATGGTTTAGCAACTGATCTCCCCTCAATGTTCCCAATGCCAACCGGTCTACTTGAACAAAAGAGCAACCTTTCTCGTGTGTGTCCACCATTCGCCCTTCAAAGGCGTCTCCCCTTTGAAGCTCCCTTTAGGTCTCACAGCCAGTGTGGCATCCTGCCAGGGAGAGGTAATGCCTCTTCCAAAGGCATGCTTCTTTGTTCCCGCTTTTGGGAGTCATTCACACTGTCTTTTGGCCAACATCAGTGAATGGGCATCTGAAGACTGAGTCAACTAAGTGGCACCTTTCTAAAAGTGGGTCATCAGAAGATTTTTGAGAAGTCATCTCACCCTCAATTTATCAAGACATGCTTTATCATTTGACGACCTCTCACAACAGGGTAGGAGCAATCCCGCGGTGGACTCAACTAGGGAAAGCTAGGCTATCATTAGGAGTTCTTAGAAATCTCAGATCAGGACAATACACTGGGTCCTGTTTTTTTAGGGTGACAAGAGTGAATATAAAATACACCTAAAGGTATACTCAAAATCTTATTTATTCAACAAGCACCTCTGGTATGTTTAAATACCTTAAAAATAAACAGTTGTTAGGTGAAATACAATGGATCACATGACCTAGTATTTACGTATTACCAACATGATTCAACCTCTGTATGAGCCCAAAAGGGACTAGGTTCTTCATGGTAAAATAACTTTAGGGCAATGGTGTGTATTCAAACCATGCGAGAAGGTACCAGTCTCTCTCACGGTTCATAGAATTCCCCAGTCATGATAAACTGCAGGGTACATAGCTAAGTGTGGGGGGCACCTCCTCCATAGTCGCAAATTTGTCAGGAGATAGGCGGGGTGTAGTCACCTATCCTTACCCCTGTCCTTTGCGGTAATGTCATTACCTGTAAGGTGCACATTTTTCACCTTCTCGCATGGTTCGAATGCACAAAATTTGTATATTTTAAATTCACTCTTATCCCCTCTAAAAAAACAGAACCCAGTGTATTGTCCTGATCTGATATTCATAAGAACTCTGAGATATAGACTTGCTTTGCCCAGTTGAGTGCCGCTGGGGTAAGCACTGGTCCTACCCTGGTGTGAGAGGTGGTTAAATGATGAAGCAGGCCTCAATAGGTTGAGGGTGAGACTTTCGACTTCTCAAAAATCTTTTGGTGACCCACATCTGGGAGGTCAGTAAACCAAATAGGATATAGCTGACAAAATAATACCCTCAAGTATAATTCTTTTTTTGCAACCTTTCGGAGGACATAATTGAGGTAGAACCTCCATTACTCTCTCCTTAGGGATTTACCTTTCTAATAGTTGCATATATGTGAAATGTCAATAAATCAGCTTAGTATTAAGTTCTGTTGATCTGTGTGCTTTGCTGAGGAATTATTGAGGCCTGGAAAGGGCAACCAAAGAGATGGCATGCCATTGCCAAAGAATAAAGAGGTCGCCATGATCAGCCATGGCAAGGTTTATCTCCACGATTGACACAGAGCAGGTGACGAGGTCATTTGTCTTATCAAACATAGTGGACTTGTCTACTTATAGTCTTTCCCCTGTGGAAGAAAAAGTTCTGAACAAGGACCTTGGTTTTATACTGACAGCAACACATGATCTGTTTAAATTTCCTTCGGAATTTCTGGAGACCATTAGAAAGATCAAATTGCAAAAATGTTTTTATGATAAACCTAGAGATCCCTCTTCTTTTCTTCTGTCAGATCTCTGAAAACGCTGTACCTTTGTACCTCTGACATCATCTGTAGGTCCTGAGGTAACGATGTTCAAGCAATTAGTTTTAGAGAAAGTGGCTCGACTAGAAAATACTAATACCTAGTGCTTCTACAACACCGCAAGGAAAGAGCAGATGGACATCAAACCAGCACATAAAGGTGGTGCTATGATGATCATGAACACCTCTGACTACAATGCTCAAGTGAATCTCCTTTTAGGGGAGAGGAATAATCATGCTCCACTGATAAAATACCCTACCCTGAAGTTAAGATAGACGATGCCATGGATGAGTAGTGGACCATGAACACTGAGGCAGGTTTTATGTTTAACACAGATCCACACATTCCAACATTTTACATCCTTCTGAAAATACACAAGCCCCAGCTCCCACCATCAGTGAGGCCGACTGTTTATGGAATAAATTGTCTTCTGGAGCTATTGTCCCAGTTTGCTGATTTTTTAATGCGGGAAAGCATAATTTCCCAGAAGGCCTATTTGAAAAATACTGTGGATGTTCTACTATTTTTTGCAGGATATGGAATTCGATCCTTTCTCAGCAATACTTGGTGAACTTGGACATTGACTCCTTGTATACGAACACCCATCCGGATGCCACCCTGGGAGTGGCAGCAAGAGCATTAGTGGCACAAAAATGTTTTATGATGCTCCAGACCTTGGGGTCAGTTATTTCTCCAAGTCTCAGGGACTTTGATGGGGGAGACTTTTGCTCCCAGTTTGGCCTGCATCTATGTTGGAATATTCGATTCTAATTATATTTTCAATGACTCGAACCCATATGGACTACAGCTGACGCTATGGAAACGCTATAGTGATGCTATTTGGTGTGAAACTGAAGTTACTATAAATCCCTTTCTGGGCTGGCGGAATGGCTTATATTTTAACTTTCTATCTCACTAAGGTCCAAGGGTAGTAGCCAAGAAGATAAACCTAACAAAAAAAGGGGGAGGAAGAAAACTAGGGAGCACTGCTGTGTTAAGACGAGAACCTTCACTCACCCAAGGGTGACATGCTTCATCATGGGGCCCCCTCTTCACACTGGGACCGCAATGTACCCAGTGTGGGCTACAACTCGCCCTTAGGAGAGGGGCGTTTTTTAAAATATATATATATTATATATATATCTTTTTAAATATAATATATATATATATATATATATATATATATATATATATATATATATATATATATATATATATATATATATATCCACACTACAGATGTTCTCTAAGTTGTAGGGGAGGGAGGGGTAGAGTGCAAACAAAAATTAGTGTGTGGGTTAAAACTATCTCTTGGTGGGCGAGGACAATTTTTATTCTGGTGCCCCCAATGGATGGTATTAAAAACAAGCACTGTGAAATAGGGATATGGATATTACCCTATTCTATAATCCGGTCATTATATTTTACGTTGACAGCAAGTCGCCACTCGAGCACATACCTAGACCTACGGATTTAAGGCCCTTGATTACCATCTGGTTATTTCAGTACATCAAAAAACAACGGATAGGAGCACCTTATCCCATTGCACTACTTTCCATCCCTGAGCACTGAGGGATAATCTCCTAGTGCTCTGACCTGAGAGCTCCTGGTTGAGTCTGGAGGGGGACCCCTCTATGTATGTTTTAGGGGGACCCTCTCAAGTTTTGCCACGCCACTGAACTGCACAACGTTTCTAGAACGAACTGAGGTACTACAGGGGCATCTTATCCAATGAGCCTATCCCAGAAAGGTTGTCAATAAGGCAAAGAAGAAGCCCTAAATACCTCTTCAGCTGCTCTAATGGAGAATCTCCCAAAACCAAGGTCTTATTGTATCAGGATAGTAATGACTTAAGATTGGCTGACCACCCAAAACATATCTTCAGAAAACATTGACACATTCTGAATGTGGGTGCCAGTTATGTCCACAGACCATGTTTAGCCTTTGAGGGCATATATAGTTTAAAGGATAAGTCCATACCAGGCCACGGCTAGTAGCAAACAAGCTGGACAACCATCTGCCTTCACTAAAAGGGCCTTTACCCAGAGGGGGATGTAGTGTTTGTAAATGAACTAGACATGTGAAGGATGTGGCCTTGCGTGCTGGAAGGATATGGTTCTAGAATAAAGTGACAAACTCATTTTTGATTTATTATCAAAAAGTTCAAGTGTCTATGTGACCTCTTCTATATCGGTCTGACCACCAGAAACGTTAAGATATGAATGCAAGAACATATCAGTAACTAGGAGCTGGAAAACATATCACTAAATTGACCCAACACTTTAAAGACGCGAGTCTAGAGGAGCTAGACCAACGGTGAAACAAACGTAGGACGTCGCCTGGAGGGTCACTAGCCAACGGGCGAGTGACCGGACAACGTGGCAAGCGACACAGAAGCAAAAGGGCCCCACGCAGATCTGGTGGATGCTGGGGGGCTGGTCTTCGGTGCTCGTGCTGCTTGGGGTTGGGGCTTCTCTTACCCCACTGCACCCACTCGAGGGTCCCTCGGCGGTCGTGCTGGGTCAGTGTCATGCTGGTTCTGATGGTCGCCGGGTCCACTGGTCTCGTCGCACCCACGGTTCTCAGCTGTGCTGTAGAGGCAGGTAGAGGTCAGAGAGGGCAGGGAGTCCGGGTCTCGTCGGGCTGGTCGGTCTGGTTCCTGGAGGAAGGACGTCTTAGCAAACCGCAGATACTTAGTTGGTGCCTGCTGCTGCAGGGTGACTACTCCTTAGTCACAAGGGAGAAATCTTGAGAAGAAGTCTTGAGTTCCTTTCGTGGAAAGTAGTTTCAGGATTCAAAGATGATCTAATTTGGAAGGGGGCCCGCTCTTAACTTTATACTAGGAATCAATCAATCAATCAATCAGTGACACTTATAAAGCGCGCTACATACCCGTAGGGTCTCAAGGCGCTGGGGGGTGGGTGCCGCTACTGCTCGAACAGCCAGGTCTTCAGCTTCTTCCTGAAGGAGAGGTGGTCTTGGGTCAGGCGCAGGTCGGACGGGAGGGAGTTCCAGGTCTTGGCGGCCAGGTAGGAGAAGGAAAAGGGTCTGGCACGCGACTAGGTCCTGCCCATGGGTGGGACCAGGAAGGGGGGTGGTTACACCCCTCTCCCATGCCGGACTTTCCCCAGCTAAGGGGCTGGTGTGCCCCTGGAACTGGTTCAAGCCGGCCTATGCACAGTGAGCACCGGGGTGCCACTTGCAGTCACCTTCCTGTAAAGCCCTGCCTACCCAGGATACACAAAACCCTGTCTGGGATGGTGCTAGCACCGCCCCTGACAGGAAACCCTTTGTCCAAGCTCCCCTCGCTGGAAGGACTCCCAGCTGTAGGGGGTCAGACTTGTGTCTGTGGTGGCAGCATCCATTTTGTGATGCTGAGGCTCGCGTTAACTTTAACCGGGGTTCACAGTCACATACATGTCGTGTCCCTCTAGAAGGGTGGAATGCTAACCCCGTCGCCAGAATTGGCGAGGGGTTAGTATTCCAATTCGTATGACACCTTACTCAACATGTTTTGATAAAGCGATACCAAAGTTGGCACATAACCGCGAGGATTATAATGCACTTAAGAGTATATGGTACGCGTTATCATGGAACAGCTATTAGGACTTGGTTCCGCAAGCTGCAAACGGGCTCAGCTCATGCCAGAGCACCATCTCACATGATTCCAAGCACTCTGCCTTCAGGATTGTTAAGGCCTGCCATAGGAGTGACTGATAGGAATACATGTGTCCATTTTAGGGTTAGATATAGGTATACTATATCTAAAGCAAAGGGTGATTACACCACCTTGCCCCAGCTGTCGTGCAGCCAGTTGTGTCAGATTTAGATGGCCAGCCAGGGGTGGCATAATACATGCTGCAGCCCCTGGTAGGCCCTGGGTACACCTATGCCCTGAGTTACAGGGTCTGATAAGGTGGCCCAGTACCAATTGGTAAATGCACCTAAGGTACATGGAATCCATTTTACAGAGAGAGCAGTAGGCCTGGTGTCCTGATTGGCAGGGTCCCAGGCCAACTATGTCAAAAACCAGCTAAAACACAGGGCAAAAAGTTGGGGGCAACCATAGTCAATATCTACCTTCCTACATACCCCCCCCCCCCCCAAACGAAAGGAGATAAGGCTATCCTTGTCCAGGTAAGCCTCTATTGCCTAAGTGGCCATATAAGGAAGGACCAGCTCTGGCTTGGTTTCCCCCTGTGTCATGGTCCACTAAGCAACCCCTCACCCTAAGGGTATCCGAGGGTCTCCTCCATAGGGAATCTCTGTCTCTGGTGTGTCTTGGGAAAGAAAAAGGCTGATGTTGGGATGGAGTACTGAAGTGAGGCTTCTCTACCTTTGGGCTCAACTTCCTTCAATCACCATCCATCATGTGTGCCTTTCTTTCTGTAGCTGAGATGCACTGTTCTCTCAGGGTCAGCCTCTGGCTACCTAAAGCTGGAGGCTGGGTCCCTCTGTTTGGCTTACTGGAGGGACAGTTCAGGTCTGGGGCCCTCAGGTCCCAAGTTTGGCTGTGCCCAACAGTGTCCAGCTGTGGGAGGTCCCTAGCTAATTTTAAGGGGGATCCCTCAGGAGTCTGTTTTATTTTCCCTTGGCTAGGTTTACTAGCTTCAGTGATCCTAATCTGTTGATTGGGGATTTCTGGACAGGGGGCCCTTTGGGGTCCACCACTGGCCTTCCTGACCTCTACAGCCCTGGGCTGACTGAGGCAGGGTAGAGAGGGGCAGGTTACCTGCTCCAGACTGGGTCCCACCTGGGAAGGGTCCACTGCCATCAGGGGTTCTGCCAGGCTAGGCCTGACTACCTCTGGGGCAGTTCCTTCACCAGGGGTAGAGTCAGTTCCCTGAGGAGGCTGGCTCTCACCTAGTGTCTGGGAGGGGGAAGACTTTTCTTCCTCCTCAATGCTCTCAGTTTGGGTGGAGTGATCCATTGTTTCAGGCTTCACAACCCCACTATCTGTTTGAGTAGAGGCTGAGACCATTACAGCCTTACCAACCTTTTCAGGAAGGCACTCAGTTTGTGTTTGGGCTGTGACTGTCACAGCCCTCCTATCCTGTTCTGGAAAGGCTGTCTGAGCCTGGGCAGTGGCTACCACTGCCCTTCCAACCTTTTCAGGGAGGAATGGTGCTTGGACTGGGGCTGTAGCTATTACTGCCCCACTAACCTTTCTGGGTAGGCCTATCATCCTGGAGTGGGTTTCTTGCTCCACCTCAGCCCATGCTGAGAGTTCCAGGTCATTCCCCATTAAGCAATCTACAGGTAGGTTGTCTGTCACTGCCACACTCATGGGCCCTGTGACATTACCCCAACTGAGCTCGACTACTGCCATGGGATGCCTTCTTTTCACTCCATGAATATCTGTCACCTGATAACTAAAACCAGGGGTCAGTTGAGCAGAGGGGACCAGATGGTCAATCACCATGGTGATGCTGGCCCCTGTGTCTCTGTATGCCTCAACTTTCTGACCATTGATAAAGGGTTCTTGTCTATACTTCCCCAAAATGTGGGAACCAGTAGTGAAGTTGGCAAACCCCATGCCAGTCTCACAGACAAGAGTTGTGTTAGGGGACCTGGCTAGGCCATAGTCCACCTGGTTTCCAAAAGTAATGCCCACCACATTCTTGGGGGCACTCCCACCACCTGGGGGATTACCACTAGTGGTAACAGGAGGTCTGGGAGTAGTACCTGGGGGATGTTTTCCTTATTGTTGTTGGCCTTGGGGCAACTACTGTCACTTTTGTAATGGCCTACCTGTTTGCAGGTATGACAATAAGGTTTCTTTTGAGTGTTGGGAGAAGTTTGGGACCCACCCCTTTCAGAGGATTTTTGGGGCCCTGTGGTTTGATCAGAAGATGTATTCCCACCCTTCTCTTGAGGCTTGGTTGATTCCTTCTTTTGGTCACCACCCTGGTTCTTAGGCCTGACCCTGGTTCTGACCCATTTGTCTGCCCTCTTACCCAATTCTTGTGGAGAGGTCAGATCAGAGTCTACCAGGTGCTGGTGTAATAACTGGTTCTGACAATTACTTAAGATTTGCTCTCTTATAATTAGATTGTACAATCCTTTGAAATCAGAAACCTTACTTCCCAGTAGCCAGCCTTCAAAAGCCTTAGTGGCACAATCAACAAAGTCAGCCCAATCCTGAGACTGAGTTTTCTGGGTGTCTCTGAACATCAACCTGTACTGTTCAGTTGTTAAGCCAAGCCCATCAACCAGAGTATTCTTCAGGACTTGGTAATTGTTAGCATCCTCAACTCTAGTAGTGGGTAGCTTATCTCTACCTTTGCCTTCAAAGGAGAGCCACAAGTTAGCTGCCCACTGACTGTGGGGGACACACTGGACAGTGCAGGCCCTCTCCAAAGCAGTTATCCATTTGTGGATATCATCCCCTTGTTTAAAGGGGGGGCACTATCTTACTCAGGTGTCTAGTGTCTAAACTCCTGTCCTTTTCTCTAGGTAAAATGCTGCCACCAGTGGGTTCTAGCCCACACAATTTTTGCTCTCTAGCAAAGGCAAGCCTCTCTTTGGCCAGGGCAAGTTCTTCCCTTTCAATCCTCAGATTGGTCTCCCTCATCTTTGCTTCATGCTCTCTTCTTTTAGGGGAGGACATCCCTCTGCGAGAAGAGGTCTGAGAGCCATTGGTTTGAATGGATCTGTTAGAGCCTCTGGATAGAGACCTAACTCGTCCACTCCCAATGTTAAGTCTGCCTGAGAGTGGCCCTGGGGGTCCCCCAAACCCATTCTCATGCCTACTTAAGTTGGTCCTAGTGAGTCTACTGACTTCTACCTGACCTTTGTCTGCCTCATCCCCTGATAACTCCTCTTCCTCTTCCTCCTCTGCATCATCTGTTGCTTGGAGGTTGAGGTCAGGGTCACCAGTGGTTCCCTCTAGGGGAGGCATGTTCCCATCTGGATGAGAAGGATCTGTGTTGACAGTCCTCCTGGCATCATAAGTCTCAAAGAGACCAATCAGAAAGGGAATTGTAGGGTTAGAACCCTGTTTTAGCTTCCTGGATGTACAGATTTGTCTCATCTCCTGGAAGCTAAGAGCAGCATATCGTGAAGTGACCTGTGGAGGGTCTACTGACACAAGGGGGGCTTCTGAGTTCCCTCCTTTGTCCGACATGCTTCTGGTGTGGTGTAAGTGATGCACCTACCTACACTATTTGTTTGCCTACTGATCCCTTGCTAAGAGTTGTAGTCAGGGTGTGCTAGGCCCTGTTGAACTACAACAGCTGGTTCAGTAGAACTCAGAGTATTCTAAGCTAAGTTATATGTACCTGGGTACTTATGTGATCTTTCACAATGATATTCTTAGGATACGTGTGGTCAGTGGCGGATGGTGACAATTGCAAGAGGTGGGGCGTAGTGGAAATAGTGGAAAAATGGTGCATTTCCAAGCAAATTTCAGCACCCGGGGACAAAGAGTACCTGCACGTCTATGTTTCCATTTCAAGCACTGCGTGTTCCAAAAGCTGATGGTCTTTGCCAACATTGAGCTGAGTAGACATTAGTTATTTGAACTTTCTCTTTAATGATGATAACATTGCATTCAAGGGAGCCATGCATTTATTTTAAGATGACTGACGTAAGCAACGTAGTTTGTATAACTATTAGGAGAGTTACATTGGTGCAGCCTACGCTACGGGTGTAAGTAAAAGAAAGTCTTGTTACAAGGGAGCTATCATGAGTTAGCTAGCACGAACAACCTTCAAACTCGTTTACTTTTTTTCATCATGTTATAACTGGGAAAATAAACATAACATTTCCTGTAGGAAAAAACGTGTTTTACGTTGCTGTTGCCTTCCAGAACTGCAGCTTTCCAAAGCCTTGTAAATTAAACCCGTTGCGGATGAGTGGAAGTCTAAGAAGCCAGTGAAGGGAATTACGGGCACAGTAAGGTACTGCTCGCCGCATTCACATCAGCTCAACATTGCGGACGGACGGTGTCACGGTCCGGGTTCTCAACACTACTCACTATGAATCCGATGAAGCGTTGTGCACAGTTCACTGTGCAGTTCAGAATCATCCAGTGAGGCAGTGACACACGCACCACACGGCACACACGCACGCACTACACAGTGAAGGCCAAGGGAAGGGGACAACACAACGGCGGTGAATCATGTCTCTGTAACCTCTCCTGCGCCTGCGGCCAAAGTCTATGTAGGAAAAAACGTGTTTTACCACGGCACACGCACTCGCAGCACAATTCTAAGAAGCCAGGGATTGGGAAGGGTGCACACTGCACAGTAAGGTACAGGTACTGCTCGCCGCATTCACATGTCACATCAGCTCAACTTTGCGGACGGACGGCTCTCAACACTGTCACTATGAATCCGATGCAGCGTCGTGCACTGTGCAGTTCAGATTCATGCATCCAGTGACACACGCACCGCATGGCACACACGCATGCCCCGCACTACACAGTGAAGGCCAAGGGAAGGAAACAACGGCGGTGAATCATGTGTCTCCTCTCCTGCGCCTGCGGCCAGAGTCTATGAGTGAAGTCAGACACAGGTAGATAGATACTGAAGATCGATGAGGTACTAGTCGTACGTACTCCTCCTCCTGGTGCCGCCTCACCTCCGCATTGCCACCTCCCTCGAGGCCTAGCTAACTTTAGTTTGCTGTTACCTATGAGGTACTCCTCCTGCCGCCGCCTTGCCTCCCCATCGCTGCCTCCCTCGAGGCCTAGCTAACTTTAGTTTGCTGTTACCTATGAGGTACTCCTCCTGCCGCCGCCTCGCCTCCCCATCGCCGCCTCCCTCGAGGCCTAGCTAACTTTAGTTTGCTGTTACCTATGAGGTACTCCTCCTGCCGCCGCCTCGCCTGAGTCGCCTCCCCATCGCTTAGCTAACTTTGCAGACAGTCTGTTCAACTTCTAACTAATCCGATTGTGCACTGACTGCACACAGCACTGTGCAGTTCATCATCAGTCAAGTGACAGTCAAGTCACGCACACAGTCCACACACGCACTGTATTTACTACTAGTCACTCTGTACATGATGACACAAAAGTCATTCAAGTTTAACTTACGTTCTGCAGTGCACACAAGACACTGATGGCAGGCCTGGCCAGCCACGAGTCACGGGTTTTCTGTGCACAGTCACGCACTCCTCCTCCTCCTCCTCGTGACTCTTGACTCGTCGACTCGACGTTGTTGTGGCACTGGACATCCTGTCGCGGTGACGTGCCGACGGCGTAGGGCAATGGCAATCACCTCTGCATGGCTTGATATAGCCACATGTGATTGGCCATACAGTGCGGCCCTGAGCACAGCCACCACCCACGCACGGCACCATCCTGCTCAGCGCGTCACTGCGCCAGGATTGGGTAAGAGCAGGAATAAAACTGCCCATAATGAGACCGGGGCCCCAGGTCCCTGCCGCCTGTCTGAGTGCTATAGGGGAGGAGGAGCGAAGGTGTAATACGTGTGCGCATGCACAGGCAAGTCTTAAAAATGACTACTCCTGATTTTGACATGCGCACGCTGCACACATGACACACTGCTGCTGCGCTATTTATGCTGGCTGCGCTGTCACTCTCTGCCGCAGCCCCGCCCCCACTTCCTTCTGCGATGCCCAATTCTTTCAGGCTTGTCCCGGTAGCGCAGTGTGTGTGAGTGCGCTCAGATTCAGTTCCTTTATTATTCTATTCTTCCTCAAATGCGTAACTTGGCGGTCGTCCATGGCTAGTGGGGCAATGCCCCAACGCCCCCAATGGACGCACCGCCACTGCGTGTGGTAAAACAACAGCAAGCTCAAATCCCAACCGCTGCTCACCAATGTGAGAAGTTGGCCTGATATATAATGTTCACTATTCTAGTGAGCACTTTGTATCAGTCCAAACAACCCTTATTGATGATTGGTTGTAAGTCAACCTTATAGACCAGCTATCCTAGTAGCATGGATACGAGCAGTCTTCGGGCTAAACTCTAGAGGGCGTGTTAAGCCAGCTGTTATACCATCAGATATACCCCTTGAACACCAAGTGAAAGGACTCCACACAAGTGTTATGAAAATAAACAGTGTATTTATTTAGATCACAACAGCCTTGTACTCTTTATGAGGACAGGGTACTAAGCACACAACAAAACTCTTACGAAAATACTTTAAGTTGCACAATTTACACAAATGCCCGAGGGGCACGAAAAACCATATACTCTAAAAGTGGAATGCGAAATTACTAGCAGGTAAGTACTAATCTCATAGGGTTTGGAATCGCTAGGACTGGACTACTGAACCTTCAGGTTACTAGCAGGAGGCCTAGGGGACTCGGGTGCAGAGTGTGCACTCTCACGCGGGATGCGGGACAAAGTCTATGGATACTAGTAAATGCAAAAGTTAGTGTTCTCGGGCGAACCCGACTAGGTAGGTCAAAAACGAAAGTAGATCTAGGCACTTAGAGAGTTGTTCTACGCTGGAGCACCGGGGTACTCGGTTTACCTAGCCCAGGGGCTGCGGCTGCATAGGGTTCAAGTGTCGTCGGAAACCCTCGTTGACGAACCAGGAGCCTGAAAGAAGAAGTTGCTGGCAGGCGACCAGTGAAGATTGTTCGATGCAACCCAAGCCTGGGTTGATGAAGATGGATACCTGTAAGCAGAGGGGACCAAGTTCTGAATCACTAGCCAGTGATTAGGTGGGCACCAGGATGGCACCGGACGAGGTCACTCAGCCAGGTGAAGAGGTGACACTGGATTCTGCTGCTGCACCGACCAGGGGCGCTGATGTCGACTAGGCTGGAGGTCTGCGAGCTGTCCCACGTCGGATGTCTGCTGCTGGCGATGCTGGATCCGGTGAAGGAGGCAACAAGCCTTGGCTACGGCAAGCCCACGTGGCGACACAAAATGGCGTCTTGGAGGGTCCGAGGAAGGTCCCCTTCAGGAGGAGACTAGGGCCAGTCTAGAGGAGCTAGACCAACGGTGAAACAAACGTAGGACGTCGCCTGGAGGGTCACTAGCCAACGGGCGAGTGACCGGACAACGTGGCAAGCGACACAGAAGCAAAAGGGCCCCACGCAGATCTGGTGGATGCTGGGGGGCTGGTCTTCGGTGCTCGTGCTGCTTGGGGTTGGGGCTTCTCTTACCCCACTGCACCCACTCGAGGGTCCCTCGGCGGTCGTGCTGGGTCAGTGTCGTGCTGGTTCTGATGGTCGCCGGGTCCACTGGTCTCGTCGCACCCACAGTTCTCAGCTGTGCTGTAGAGGCAGGTAGAGGTCAGAGAGGGCAGGGAGTCCGGGTCTCGTCGGGCTGGTCGGTCTGGTTCCTGGAGGAAGGACGTCTTAGCAAACCGCAGATACTTAGTTGGTGCCTGCTGCTGCAGGGTGACTACTCCTTAGTCACAAGGGAGAAATCTTGAGAAGAAGTCTTGAGTTCCTTTCGTGGAAAGTAGTTTCAGGATTCAAAGTTGTTTGAGATAAAATAAGAATATTTTTTGTACCCTCTACATATTTTATATATTCCAACTATGGTTATAATTTAAAGTATATTAGATTACAGTATTTTATGTAATATATTCATCTTTCAATGTAACTTTAAATTAAAACACAGGCATTAGTTGTTGAAAAATTTGGAAGCACCCACAGACTCTCACCATTCCCACCTTGAAAAACGCAAACTCTGACCATTCTCACCCTAAACTTCGTCAGAGATTTACGACAGTTCAGTATAAAAGTAAATCCCTTTCCACTGTGTCAATGTGAAGGGAGTAGCCCCAAACGTGGTAGGATAGGATTGTACGGGAAGGCATATGTCCATGGGGAAAAATATATCCCTGTGAAAGAAAAATAATTGTAAAAAATGCTTTTGTACAAATATAAGGCCATTTCCAAGAGTACACCTATTGTATATATATGCTATTGTCGCAGTCTTCCATGTGAGTCCTGAGAAATATTTTTAAACGTGTAAATACGTAAATCTACCCTCATACTAGAAAATAAACTTCAGGGGCTGTACTATGTAATTCTTTGAGCTGCTCCGAAGCAGAAGTGATTATATAATTTTTCCTGTCTACAGCTGATGCATTAACTTTTCAAATCTCCAATGTAGTACATGTGCTGCTGATAGTAGAGCCCAGAAACACAAAGATGCAATATAACATGCCTGTGTTTCTCAGCTCTGCTGCCTGTGGCCCATGTACTAACTCTCAGATTTTTCTAGTTAATATAGGCGTGGTAGACAATATAAAATGTGAGAACCCATTCTGCGTTGAGACGGCTTCATGATACCACCTCCGTTCCATACATGTATTTTAAAGGATCTCTGTTTAGGCCATGATGCCTATGCCTTGTTTCCCACTAAACATGGCAGGTATTGCAGAGTGGAGCAGTGCTAATACTGCAGGCACCAAAATGCCCCAGTTACTTACCGGTAATCTTCATTACTCTGAGTCCAAGTCTTCCCCGATGGAGATGCTATCTCACAGGTAAGGACTTTAGTGGAAAAAATGAATGAGGAGGTAATGGCAGCTAGCCTCCTCATGATGCTCACCTCCAAAGATTGCCATTAATGCTAATCAAGACGCTGCGACCATTATGCACACATTGCACGCTTAACCACCTATGTGTGCACAAGATAACCAAAGGGCACAATCTCATGTCGGTAATGTTCTCGCTATCCATTTTTAGAATCACTGCACATAAAGGGCTCTCTCTCTCCTGACGCTCTCTACCTGTGCCACAACTCAGGGGCGTAAAATCACTGGTTCGAGAAGTGCAGTGGCACCGGAACCAATAGGTGGGAAGATCCCACTCTGCCCTGCACCGATTGCAGTTATAAAGTGGCTGCTTGCTTGCATTTTTCCAGATACAAAGCCTGTCCTGGTCCTGCATCTACTCTTTGTGGAGGCCGGTGGAGTAAGGGTATAAGGAATAAGTGGAAGGTAGTGAGGAAAGGGATGAAATGAGAGCATGAAAGATAGAAAGGAGAGGAAGAAATAGAAGAGAGAGAAGAGGATAATGATGAAAGTGAAAGATGATAAGGACAAGCAAAAGAGGCAAGAGAAGAGAAAGAGGCAGGTAACAGGGCTGTTAGGGAGGCACGAGATAATGACCCGTGTGAGACAGAAAAGTAGAAGAGAGACACAGAAAAGGGTTGGGGAGGAGAAAGTAAAAGGGAGGAAGGACATGAGTGGATAGTGGGACCGAGAGCCGGAGGAAAGAAGGAAAATGGGTATGAACTTATAGACCTGTAAGTAAACTATCATTAGTGCAGCAGGTGACACCGTGACCAGAGTCCACAATGTGAGGGGTCCACTGCACCCCAAATATGTTTGTATTTGTCATTAGCGACGGTGGTGGTGGGGGGGGGGGGGTACAACTTCCTTGCTTGCATGAGAGCCCTTGATATCCAGGCTATGCTACTGCCACACCTTTGTGTACCCTGCGACTCCTTGTAATGCCCTGTGTGCAAACTTTCTTAATAAGCATTGGCAAAAGCAATACGTCTGCTGTCATCTGCCAGCCTTTTTGCAATTCTTGTTTTGCTTTTTCATGATTTTGGCTAAACTTTATAGTTTGGAAAGTGGCCTGGCCATCACCAATCCCCCAAAAAAAATTTGATTAAAGGCAATATGTTGTTTTGGTCACACAAAAAAACACACATTGCCATAGTAATCCCAGGCACTAAAGAGAACTACTCTATGTGTGGGTGTGCTATTTGTGAAAGAGCAGCAAGGTGTAACTGATAGCGAAGACAGCCAATGGCTGAAGTGGGCTAACACCTTGTTCCTAAATGCATGCTGGAGAGTGTAGACAAAAAATGTGAATGACACAACCACAGACTAATGGATGAAGTTACTATGCTATACACATACTTTTAGTAAAATCAAAAGGTCTTGGCTAGCACAGACTCAAAAAAGGCAATTGTTCCAGCATTGGCTCCCAGCATCTTACTTTTGTGAAAGAAGGTATGAAAGAAAGAGAAAAAACAAAGAGCAGACAGTAAGAAGGAAGGAATGGGAAACAAAAGAAAAAAAAGAAACAGCAGAAGAAAGCAATGAAGATCAAAGAAAAAAGGGAGGGAAAGGAAGGAAAGAAGAAAGGAAGTAGAAAGAAGGAAGAAAGGAAGGATGGGAGGGAAAGGAAAGAAGGAAAGAAAGCAAACAAGCAAGAAAGAAAAGAAAGACACACAAGATAGAGCGCCCTCATGAGTGAGCTGCTGGAATGGGGTGAAAAAGCAGCAGTCAGATAAACAAAAGCCACTTCAAAAGGAATTTACAACAGCATTTATTGGCATGTGCCCTGTGCTCACATCTGGTAGAAAGCATCTTGCTCTCACATCAGGCTGTACAAATGAAGGCAACACTAATAATACAGTGAAAACAAAAAAGCACTAGTTCTGAAGGGAACTACCTTGTGTGCGGACGGGTTCCTTGTAAAAGGAGACAGCGCTAGTACTGAAGAGAACTACCTTGTGTGCGGATGGGCTCCTTGTAAAAGGAAACAGCACTATTACTGAAGGGAACTACCTTGTGTGCGGACGGGCTCCTTGTAAAAGGAAACAGCACTAGTACTGAAGGGAACTACCTTGTGTGCGGACGGGCTCCTTGTAAAAGGAAACAGCACTAGTACTGAAGGGAACTACCTTGTGTGCGGACGGGCTCTGAGGTTCCGTGACAATTGTAAGTGGTGTTTTTAACTCGCACGAATATGGTCGAGTCTAGTATCTATGAACCGCAAATGACGAGTTTTGTAAGTGTGCGCAGTTTCGCTGTGCTAACTTAAACCGTTCGTTTGTTATGTGGGTTTGTCATCTGTACCCACGGGTTCCATCTTAGATACGGCATCCATTTTGTCTCTTGCCCTCAAGTAGCCAGCGAACGGACGCTGTCCGCTTCGCGACCCTGGGACTCCCAAGATATGGCGGAAGACGCATGTTCTTTGTAAGTGTCTTTATGACGAGGGGGATGCTACTGTAAGGCAGATGGCGCCGCTCGAGGCTCATCTTGCCGCACGGGCTTATTGTCTCAGTCGTGCATCTCATTAGGCACGTCCCTTTGATGCCTGTATCTCGTGCTTCTCGACACTCCCCTTTTACACCCTTTCCGATCTCCCTACTGTCTCCGTCTTCCTCTGCACCTGTCTTCGTTCCTATTTCGATCTACTTTACTGCTGATTGGAATTTGCTAATGGTGGGAAGATGGGTTTTTACAGTTGGGAACCGCCAAATGTTTCCGCACTTATGTTCCGGATCTTGTGTGTTTCAAAGTGATCTAAGCGACCCCTCTGAGAGCGACTTGTGGGAACCAGGTTGTAAACTATTGTGTATCATGTTATCCTATGGGTAAAAACTGTATAAAAGGAGCGATCCACAAATACAATTTGAAGCAGTCTCCCCGAACTACACTCGATGTACTTCCTGTGACTTCTGTGTTCCCTGCAGTAAATAAACCTTGACTCTTTGACGCCGAAGGAAGTGTCCCGTGTCTCTGTGACTTGTACGCCGGAGCAGGTTACCCACGAAGGTTTCAGGTGTTGTGCCCTGGCACCGCTGGGTCCAAAGAACCCAGTCCTTCAGTTGGCGCCCAACGTGGGGCTGCATCAGTGGTACCGGTCCAAGCCCGACGATCGTGAGGAACTTCGTGTGAAATCTCCGAGGGAAGGTGCACCCCGCTTCATCGATCCTGTTGTCGAAATAAGTGGCCCGAAGACTTTTCCCGCGAAGATTCCCGCCTCCTAACGGCTGCGACGGACTGCTGCCCTGACTGTAGACCTGTTTTGGCGCCTGGCGTAGACCTTGGTATAGCGAGACGATTGACGGGCCTTCCTGAGGACGCCATTGATCTTTGAGTTAAGTATTTGTGGGTCGCTCCCAGAGTTCTTGGTTGTAGACACTTTAGCGAGTGTCTTTGTTGTAAACACTTTAGCGAGTGTTTTTGTTGTAGACACTTTAGCGGGTGTCTTTGTTGTACACGCTGTGTGAGTGTTTTTGTCGGTGACACTTTGCTAGCGTACTTTGTTGTTGTTGTATTTGTTTGACGACTGCAGCCGCCAAAGACCGAGGGTTTAGTTCTTTGCTGGGACTTGGTAAATCCCGAAATCCCGTAACCCTTGAAGTTTGTGAAACTCGGCTAGTGTGCAAGATGCCTGGTCGCAGTACTTTGTTCAGTTGCTTTAGACCTTGTGGTGCGGATTCCCTGCTGGAGGACTCGTGTCCGATACCTCCGGTTGGAACTCCTACATATGACTTATATAGC
Organism: Lissotriton vulgaris; assembly: GCF_964263255.1. Classification (NCBI taxonomy): domain Eukaryota; kingdom Metazoa; phylum Chordata; class Amphibia; order Caudata; family Salamandridae; genus Lissotriton; species Lissotriton vulgaris. Next base: position 1,031,501,706 of record NC_141698.1, read on the forward strand.
AAACATGGGCTAGGCCCGATTGCTTTTAACGATTATTGGATCAAATATACAAAGAAAGACGGCGATCTTCGTTGGCCACCTCACGGTAGCTTCGAAGCGTCGATCTTAGATAATTTGGAAATAAAGTTGTTCGAACGTAAATCAAGGCCGGCCATGTTTGATGCCTTTCGGTTCTGGCGCAAAGAAGCCCGACAGAAAGAGATCAGACAAAATAAACGTAGTCAGCGAGATACTGTTGCTACTATAGTGAAGAAAGCTGAGCAGTTTCAGCGTGATAAGGAGGATAAGGATAAGGAAGTGTTTGAGAGATTACAGCGTATGTCCATAGACAAATGCTATCCTGTTTTGCCTACGGAGTCGGATAAGAAGGAAGAGGCAGTTGAGGATTCTTTAATGTCCTATCTTATGAAGTCGCCACCTCCGTACGTACAGGGTACCGCAGCTCCTGTGGTCCCTGCCGTACCTGTTCTTCCACCTGTTATTCCTCCACCAGTTCCTCAACCTGCACCTGCTCTTCCGACTGTTCCTGCTCCTTTGCCTATTTCTATTCCTACTGCTCCTCCGCTTCCACATACTCCTGTTCCCGCTACTGCTCACGCTACTGCTCCTGTGTTGTTAACCCCTGTTGCTGCTAACGTCTCTACTCCTTCTCTTGTTAGTCCTGTGTCTTACTCTTCTCCCTCTACTCGTAATCGTGATTCTCCCCTTGCGACAAACTTCTTTCAGTCGCTCGGACCTGTTTTTGGGTCTGCAGGTTCTGATGGTCCACAGAGACGTAGCCAGCTTCCTGGTAATAGAGAACGTGTTGCGCTATACAATATGGCGATGGGTTGGATGATAAACCCTGTTAGAAATCCACCTCGTGTTGTCCTCGAAACGTTTGATCAATTCAACATACCTACTCAGAGATATGTGTTTGATGAAATGTGCAAGTTCTTACATGATCAGATAGCGGCCAATGCGCCTGACGAGGTGCTGACCGCCCTGTCTGAACTCCGGCTTCAGTTCGCAACTGGACTGATAGTCGACACTAATGTCCGACGTGCTATTGAGCGGTTGCTATCTCTTCGTCCCGCTCCTATTCCTCATGCATTGTTCGTTGAGGACATTGAACAACGAGATGGGTCTGGCCAATATCCTATGCGTGAAGTTCCGCCAGTTTGGGTACCCGCTGATAATACTAATGCTAATGCTCCAATACCAGCACATTTCCAGAGAGTGTGGATACACCTCCCTTGGAAACGATCGGAAGTGCTTCAGGTGAAACAAACTTTGCCTGATCCTCGCAAAAATCCTGCGGGGTATTACAAAGAATTATCGCAGCTCGTAGACGCTACGATAATGAATCTGGCCGATATCGACATGTTGTTTGGCAATGTCGTACCGCAACCGGTATGGGCCAAGATTCGTCACCAAGATCACGCGAATGAATTAGGTGGTGATTGGGCTGCCATTACAGCGGCAGACGCTGGACAAGTGGCTGCTACTAAACCCGATCAGTTGATTGAACTTCTTCCCCAGCGAATCATTACATTAATGAAAACGCTTATGCCAGCTATGAGGGTAAATTGGGACAAGTTGTCAGCCTGTAAGCAGAAGAAAGATGAGAGTGTTTCAGACTTCTTTACGAGGTTCGAGGAAACATTCGTCGATCATAGTGGGCAGGATATGGGTACTGAGGGTGGACAGAGGTTGTTTGTGGATAAATTCGTATCGAACTTATTGCCCGACTTGAGCCATAAATTGAAAAATTCAGAAAGTTCATGGGCCGTTTCTACCTCAGCTCAGATATTGGCTACGGCACAATATTACGAAAATAGAGAAAAAGAGGAAAATGACCGTGCCGATAAAAAGACGAAAGAGCTGAAAACTAAAGTGTTGTTACAACAAGCATATCCGCCGCGTTCTAATCAGAATGCGCCTCAGCAGAATAGATCGCAGTCGCAATCGAATCGATCGCAGCCGCGTAATGATTCATCTTTTCAGAGATCTTCATTAGGGTACAATCAATGTGCTTATTGTAGACAGGAGGGACACATTAAATTCAATTGTCCTGCTTTAAATGACCGTAGTGGTGGTAATTCGTCTAGAGGAGGTCGTGGTGGTGCACAGCACGCATCACGTGGTAGAGGTCGTGGTGCTCAGAATGATCGCTCTGACCATTCATCAAATTCTAATAACTGTTTCGATCAACGTGGATCATCGCAAGGACGATCTGCGCAGTACAATGTAGACGATTATTACGTCGATCAGGGACCTGACGATAGTAATTACTAGGACAGCCAAAGACAAGGAGAGGGAGTGGTATCAGTTCCGGTTGATCAGAGAGGGCCTTACGTCGCAGTTGCTACATCGGGCGTCGTTGAGCCTTTTCTGTTGGACACTGGTGCAGCGAAAAGTTCTATCATGCATTCGAAACTCCCTGGCGCACCTTTGTCTGGCTTAACAAATGTTTCCGTTGGATTCTCTGGCGCCCCCGTTAGCAATCCAGTTTCGCGCCCTTTGCCCCTTAAAATTGGGCCACGTGAGCTCGAAGCTCCATTGATTTTGTCTACTGGTTGTGGCGAAAATCTTTTGGGTCTGGATTTGCTTAAACGCTTGTATGCGACTTTGTATTGTTCTCCTGCGGGTGTAAAGCTTACGTTAGGAGAGAGGGTAGTCTCTCCCATGTACTTGTCCCTCGATAAGCTTCCACCGGAATTGAGTTCTCTTCCTGCATCTTTGTGGGCGACGGGTCCAAATGACGTGGGCCTACTTGATATCTCCCCTTATGTTGTTCAGTTGAAATCGAATGTGCGATTGCCACGTATTCCCCAATATCGTATCTCCCTTGATGGTGAACGAGCTTTGTTAGCGATCATCTATGATTTGATCGAGAAAGATGTCATTGAAGAAACTCGGGGAAACGTGTGCAATAGTCCTGTACTGCCCATTCTTAAACGTACTGATCCTACCAAACCGCCTGTTTATCGTTTTGTTATCGATTTACGGGAGGTGAATAAAATTGTGGTTCCTCAATTCCCTGTTGTGCCTGACATTACGGCGCTACTGACTCTGATTCCAGCTACAGCTTCATGGTTTTCGGTGATTGATTTGAAAAATGCGTTTTTCAGCATCCCGATTGCCGAAGAGAGCAGGGACCTTTTCGGTTTCTCTCTTGGTGTACGTAGCTTCCGGTTCAAACGCGCTCCGCAGGGCTACTGTGAAAGTCCATCGATTTACAGTCAAGCTTTGAAGGGTCAACTAGATGCGTTTAGGTTGCCGGTTGGTGCGGCTTTAATCCAATACGTCGACGACTTATTGGTGGCTGCTGATACTCAGGACATTTGCAAAATTGCTACAGTGTCGTTGCTGCAACATCTCTGTGAGTTAAATCACAAGGTGTCACCTTCTAAACTCCAATATTGTTGTCAAGAAGTAACCTACCTAGGTCACTTATTGTCAAAGGAGGGAAGGAGATTGACCCCAGAGAGAATTGCAGCGATTGCGCGCATGGCTGTGCCACAAACCCAAAGAGATGTGCGTGCCTTTCTAGGTATCACATCGTACTGCAGGCAGTGGATTCCTAATTTTTCATTGCTAGCGAAACCATTGGTGGCTCTTGCGTGCAAGGATGTTTCGACTCCTTTACCATGGACGGAAGAATGTCAGAAAAGTTTTTCTGAATTACGTGATTCATTGTGTTCGGCTCCTGTGTTAGGTACCCCTGATTACAGTAAACCGTTCACGTTATATGTTCACGAGAGGGAAGGTTGTGCTTTAAGCGTCTTAACGCAACCTTTTGGTGGTAAGCAACGTCCATGTGCATATTTTTCCTCGACCTTAGACCCAGTAGCTAGAGCATTGCCGAGTTGTTTGAGAGCAACTGCGGCAGCTGCGGTCTCCATCCGACAATCAGCAGGATTGGTCATGGATAATATGCTTACGGTGATGGTTCCGCATGCAGTCGATACTCTTTTGAACCGTACGAAAACTCAGCACTTGACGAGTGCGAGGTTATCTGGGTACGAATTGACGCTCTTGGCAAGCCACATTCAGATAAAACGTTGTAATGTCCTAAATCCGGCAACTTTGTTACCAATTAGTGCAGAGTCAGATGCAGTAACAGAACATGACTGTTACTTGCGGACAGAGGAGGAAACAAAAGGTCGTGTGGACCTTAAAAACACCCCATTGGAAGACCCGGATGGCATCCTGTATGTGGATGGGTCATGTTTTAAATTGCCGAATGGTGATGTGACTACTGCTTATGCTGTGGTGACATTGAATACTGTTGTTGAGACTGCGAGATTGAATCAGAATTCTGCCCAAGCTGCAGAGCTGATCGCTCTTACTAGAGCATGTGTATTAGCAAAAGGTAAACGTGTGAATGTGTACACCGATAGTCAGTATGCTTTCGGTGTAGCGCATAGTTTCGGACGATTGTGGCGAGAACGTGGTTTCTTGACGTCACATGGCACGAAAATACAGCATGGCCAGCTTGTGAACGATCTTTTGGATGCATTGACTTTGCCTGCTCAAGTTGCAATTGTTAAATGTAGTGCGCATCGTAAAGTGACGGATGATGTTGGTCGTGGTAATGCGTTTGCAGATGAGATTGCTAAGGAGACTGCCCGGAACCTTAGCACTCGAATGTATGTGACGAATTCGGTTAGGTGGCCTACAGAATCAAGTATGTGTGAGAATACTATAGAGAGTGTGAAAGCAATTCAGAATGAGGCCACCGACACTGAAAAGATGAAGTGGAAAGAAAGTACGGGAAGGTTGGATGTGAATGGTTGCTGGATTGATTTGTCAGATCAGAAAAGATGGATGTTGCCTGATGCGTATGTACTGGCCGTTGTGCAAATGGCACATGGGTTAGCACATATTAGCGCGAAAGGTATTTGCAAGTTGTTGGCTGATGTGTGGAAGAATGATGGAATTACTAAGTGTGCTGAACGTTTGGTGAAGAATTGTATGGTGTGTATAATGTACAATCCTGGCAAAGGAACCCCAACTCCCCCTGGCAGTTTTGCTCCTCCTTTGTATCCCTTTGAGGTGATCCAATTGGACTTCATCCATATGGAGCGATGCAATAACCTGAAATACGTTTTGGTTGTGGTTTGCGCATTCTCCCGATGGATCGAGGCCTATCCCCTCAAAGACAATACTGCTTTGTCTACTGCGAAAATCCTACTGAAGGAATACTTTCCTCGGTATGGAATGCCTAGAGTCGTGTGGTCAGATAACGGAAGTGAGTTTGTTGGAAGTGTGATGAAGAGTGTGTGTAAGGGCCTTGGAATAAATCAGAAATTCCATAGCGCCAATCATCCCCAGTCAGCTGGATTGGTTGAAGGGTACAATGGCACCCTTAAACTAAAATTAGCGAAGATTCAAGCTACGACTGGACTTTCGTGGCCTGATGCTTTGCCTCTAGCATTACTGTCAACTAGGGCGACTGTACACTCCCGAATAGGGCTCAGTCCCTATGAAATAGTGTTCGGCCGTCCTGCGAATGTGTGGGGGGTTCCTAGGCCAGGAATATTCTCTGATCTTGAGTTTCCGATGTTGATTGATTACTTACATGACTTGACTGCTAAACTGAGGTTAATTCATCAACAGGTTTACGACGCCTTGCCGACGCAGACGGAGGGTCCAGGCCACCAGCTCCAGCCCGGAGATTGGGTGGTTACCCGAAATTTTTCACGAAAAAACAATCTGGACCCTCGCTTCACCGGACCTTACCAGGTGCTCCTGGCCACGAGGACTGCCGTTCGTCTTGAGGGGCGGAAAAATTGGGTACATGCTACCCATTGTAAGCGAGTCCCTATTCCTTTGTCGGCAGACCCGTGGGTAAGGAAAGGCATTGCGTCAACAGAAACAGAAACATTGCCGGCGTTTGTACCTTTTAGCGACGCACAGCTTGTTGGAGAACCCTCAGCGCAGCAGAAAGCCACTGTTGAACATTTGTCAGCAAGAGACTCAAGACCAGACCAACGAACTGATCAGCAGGACGCTGTCTCTTCGACAGATCCTTTGTTCGACGTGCAGACACGTCCCGGGAAACATCGATATTCTTTGCGATCTCACACTAAGGACAAATAAAAATTTGCTTGCTTTGCTGAAATTGATAACTGCAATATCTTCGTTTCCCATGATCAACTTTGAACATTCGTATCATTGAAAATTGTTTTGTATATATATATATATCAAGCTTCTTCCTTGTATCTTTTTCTTCCACAGCTGAGAAATATTGTGCTAATATATACATATTGTGTATTGAGGGCCGTAGGGCCGCGCGCGTACTTCCTTCTGGACAGTAGGTCTTGACACTAGGTTAAAGACCGTCGGTTCCTAGGAACTCCTGGGGATTGACTATTGCTGCACAGAACGAAGTGCGTCAAGAAACGTTGCGGACGGTCGTAGGGAAATGGCATTTTCGAAGCTGAATGATTTGGAAGGAGCTCAGGCATATAGAGTCAAGCTGCAGAAACTTAGTCGTACGAAATGTTTTGTATCCCAGTTGTTTGTTTTGTTTTTAACTGCTTCTGCATTTTTGGCGGGTGGGGTGTATTACACTATGTCTTACTTCTTACTTCCTACCCCTACTCCTACTCCTTACCCTAACATTACTTCTACTGCTTCTCCTCATTCCTTTCATATGTTACCAGAACACGAACAGGCTAGACGTGTAGAATTCCGCAACAATTCCTTTATCCAGCTCCTCCATCAGCATCAGTTAGTGGTTAACACTACTAATTGTTGGGTGTGTGGGTTGATGCCACATACTACGGGTAAGGGAATTCCATATCTGGTGTTACCGTATAGTTCCCAAGGGTCAGCTCGAGCATTCCAAACAATGCTTCGAAGCGCACTGGGTTTCCACCCCACTCCAGAACAACGTTCCCCCAACGCTGGTCCTACCTCGTATCAGTGGGTGCTATCGATGGCAATAGAGGAGATGGAAGATGAGATCCATGATCCTTTTCTTATCCCTAAAGAAGAGGTACAAGCCTATAGGGTCCTAAGTAGAGGGGAATATAGTATGTTCATTAATGAAAAGCAGCTTAAAAGCTCGTCTCCAATATGGGTCGTACCCCACACTGGTAATCTTTGTCTTGTGGGTCGTGGCTCGCAAGCCTCACTTGGAGTAAGTGCTTGCACTGAAAGTTACGTTTTGCCAATGTCCCCGTCCCCTGTGTTTCTGGCTGCCAAGGGTACATACTTTATCTGTCATGATCGTGCATACACATGGTTGCCCGCAGACTTCATGGGCTCATGTTTTGTTGCAAATCTGTTGCCTCCGACGTTTACTGTAGATGCCGATTATTATAAGACTAGAGTTGTACGAGGCGTAATTAGCGAAGAGGATACTGCCGGTCAAGAGGCAGGAGACTTTTTCAAGGGTTTCCTCCCGTTTTGGGGACCTATGGTTAATAGTAGGAACCTGAGACATTTGACTCGAGTGGTAGAATCGACAGCTAACATTACTGCCAGTGCCCTTGGTAATATCACCACAGAACTTCAGGCGGAGAGACTTATGACATTACAAAACCGTATGGTTTTAGATGTTGTCTTAGCAGATCGCGGTGGGGTATGTAAAGTGATCCATTCGAGCTGTTGCATTTTCATTCCAGATAATGCTCCTACTGTCTATCAAGCCATCTCGAAGTTGCACAAGATCTCCGAATCCATACACGTGGATGTAGGGGATTGGACGCTACTTGGTTGGTTTTGGGGCCTGGTGTCGACTTGGGGTTGGAAGATTCTGACGATCATCGGGGTTGTGGTAGTGTTCCTGTTCACGTGTTGCCTTTGTGTGCAGTGTGGTCCTGCCTTATGTGGCCTCTGTGCTACAACGTGTATGAGACAACCATCTGTTACCAAGGGGACTCGGTTGGACAGAGCTATGCTACAACGACATCTTGATGGTCTGATGAATATCGAGTATGATTCCGACTAGTGCTTGCCTACATGAGGGCAAAAGGAGCGTCTGAGGTTCCGTGACAATTGTAAGTGGTGTTTTTAACTCGCACGAATATGGTCGAGTCTAGTATCTATGAACCGCAAATGACGAGTTTTGTAAGTGTGCGCAGTTTCGCTGTGCTAACTTAAACCGTTCGTTTGTTATGTGGGTTTGTCATCTGTACCCACGGGTTCCATCTTAGATACGGCATCCATTTTGTCTCTTGCCCTCAAGTAGCCAGCGAACGGACGCTGTCCGCTTCGCGACCCTGGGACTCCCAAGATATGGCGGAAGACGCATGTTCTTTGTAAGTGTCTTTATGACGAGGGGGATGCTACTGTAAGGCAGATGGCGCCGCTCGAGGCTCATCTTGCCGCACGGGCTTATTGTCTCAGTCGTGCATCTCATTAGGCACGTCCCTTTGATGCCTGTATCTCGTGCTTCTCGACACTCCCCTTTTACACCCTTTCCGATCTCCCTACTGTCTCCGTCTTCCTCTGCACCTGTCTTCGTTCCTATTTCGATCTACTTTACTGCTGATTGGAATTTGCTAATGGTGGGAAGATGGGTTTTTACAGTTGGGAACCGCCAAATGTTTCCGCACTTATGTTCCGGATCTTGTGTGTTTCAAAGTGATCTAAGCGACCCCTCTGAGAGCGACTTGTGGGAACCAGGTTGTAAACTATTGTGTATCATGTTATCCTATGGGTAAAAACTGTATAAAAGGAGCGATCCACAAATACAATTTGAAGCAGTCTCCCCGAACTACACTCGATGTACTTCCTGTGACTTCTGTGTTCCCTGCAGTAAATAAACCTTGACTCTTTGACGCCGAAGGAAGTGTCCCGTGTCTCTGTGACTTGTACGCCGGAGCAGGTTACCCACGAAGGTTTCAGGTGTTGTGCCCTGGCACCGCTGGGTCCAAAGAACCCAGTCCTTCAGCTCCTTGTAAAAGGAAACAGCACTAGTACTGAAGAGAACTACCTTGTGTGCGGACGGGCTCCTTGTAAAAGGAAACAGCACTAGTACTGAAGGGAACTACCTTGTGTGCGGACGGGCTCCTTGTAAAAGGAAACAGCACTAGTACTGAAGGGAACTACCTTGTGTGCGGGCGGGCTCCTTGTAAAAGGAAACAGCACTAGTACTGAAGGGAACTACCTTGTGTGCGGACAGGCTCCTTGTAAAAGGAAACAGCACTAGTACTGAAGGGAACTATCCAGTGTGTGGACGGGATCCTTGTAAAAAGAAACAGCACTAGTTCTGAAGGGAACTACCTTGTGTGTGGACGGGTTCCTTGTAAAAGGAGACAGCACTAGTACTGAAGAGAACTACCTTGTGTGCGGACGGGCTCCTTGTAAAAGGAAACAGCACTAGTACTGAAGGGAACTACCTTGTGTGCGGACGGGCTCCTTGTAAAAGGAAACAGCACTAGTACTGAAGGGAACTACCTTGTGTGCGGACGGGCTCCTTGTAAAAGGAAACAGCACTAGTACTGAAGGGAACTACCTTGTGTGCGGACGGGCTCCTTGTAAAAGGAAACAGCACTAGTACTGAAGAGAACTACCTTATGTGCGGACGGGCTCCTTGTAAAAGGAAACAGCACTAGTACTGAAAGGAACTACCTTGTGTGCCGACGGGCTCCTTGTAAAAGGAAACAGCACTAGTACTGAAGGGAACTACCTTGTGTGCGGACGGGCTCCTTGTAAAAGGAAACAGCACTAGTACTGAAGGGAACTACCTTGTGTGCGGACAGGCTCCTTGTAAAAGGAAACAGCACTAGTACTGAAGGGAACTATCTAGTGTGTGGACGGGATCCTTGTAAAAAGAAACAGCACTAGTTCTGAAGGGAACTACCTTGTGTGTGGACGGGTTCCTTGTAAAAGGAGACAGCACTAGTACTGAAGAGAACTACCTTGTGTGCGGACGGGCTCCTTGTAAAAGGAAACAGCACTAGTACTGAAGGGAACTACCTTGTGTGCGGACGGGCTCCTTGTAAAAGGAAACAGCACTAGTACTGAAGGGAACTACCTTGTGTGCGGACGGGCTCCTTGTAAAAGGAAACAGCACTAGTACTGAAGGGAACTACCTTGTGTGCGGACGGGCTCCTTGTAAAAGGAAACAGCACTAGTACTGAAGAGAACTACCTTGTGTGTGGACGGGCTCCTTGTAAAAGGAAACAGCACTAGTACTGAAGGGAACTACCTTGTGTGCGGACGGGCTCCTTGTAAAAGGAAACAGCACTAGTACTGAAGGGAACTACCTTGTGTGCGGACGGGCTCCTTGTAAAAGGAAACAGCACTAGTACTGAAGGGAACTACCTTGTGTGCGGACAGGCTCCTTGTAAAAGGAAACAGCACTAGTACTGAAGGGAACTATCTAGTGTGTGGACGGGATCCTTGTAAAAAGAAACAGCACTAGTTCTGAAGGGAACTACCTTGTGTGCGGACGGGCTCCTTGTAAAAGGAAACAGCACTAGTACTGAAGGGAACTACCTTGTGTGCGGACAGGCTCCTTGTAAAAGGAAACAGCACTAGTACTGAAGGGAACTATCTAGTGTGTGGACGGGATCCTTGTAAAAAGAAACAGCACTAGTACTGAAGGGAACTATCTAGTGTGTGGATGGGTATTTGTAAATGGATTACATGCAGTCTCTCAAAGCGAGGTTAGCCAATGGATGAAGGAGACTGACCCCTTGCCCCATGCTGTATACTGTAGCGGGCGAACACAAAATGTGAATGGCACAACGAGTGTCCAATGGTTGAAGAAAAGTGGCTGAAATAAGCTTTAGATGAGCATATTATATATATGATTTTAGTAAAATCATAAGGTCTTGGCTAACGGCAGACTTAAAAATATCCTCTGATATTTTGCCTTCATTGTTGTAACACCCAGAAAGCGGATCAGGAAACTGACTGATGATGTTTGGAATAGGACCAGAACTTGTTTTTTTGGTAAGTTTATTATATTGTAGTATTTATATAACCCTTAACACCCTGTTGTGGGGTGTCGAAGCACTTTTTGGATGTGTAAAATGTACAAATGAGATGGCAGTGCAGTGTGTGCTACGTGGGGAAGGGGCATGTGTTATTACCAGTTGAACCAAAGCATAGAAAATCACATAAAGAAAAAAATAATATCAGCGACATCACAAAGCAGAACAACAAATGCAAACCTAAGCAACTGCCTCGCCATCTCCCATATAAGATAAAATGCCTTTGAACCACCATAAGGGCTCCAAGAATCGGCTGCAAATCAGAGCGCTTTGAAACAGCGTTCTCAGTTTGAAGCACTAGATCATCATAATTAACCAGGGCTGTTGCAATCCGACTGAGGGGCATTTTGCAAGACTGCACGTTGGCTGAGGAACTGACCGCTTTGTGAAGGAGACCAGCTGCTCGCCTTTTCTCGCCTGACGAGTTCTCCCGCCGCCGCACTGATACCATCTGCGGTCGCTGCGAGGAGAAACTCGCTTTCCCAGGGGCCTCTGCACCGGCGCTCCAGGAACGCGTCATACTCTTGCGCCTGGAGGGGCTCGCCCGGCCAATAGTGGCTGTTGCAATCCGACTGAGGGGCATTTTGCAAGACTGCACGTTGGCTGAGGAACTGACCGCTTTGTGAAGGAGACCAGCTGCTCGCCTTTTCTCGCCTGACGAGTTCTCCTGCCGCCGCACTGATACCATCTGCGGTCGCTGCGAGGAGAAACTCGCTTTCCCAGGGGCCTCTGCACCGGCGCTCCAGGAACGCGTCATAATCTTGCGCCTGGAGGCGCTACAAAGGAGGGGCTCGCCCGGCCAATAGTGGCTGTTGCAATCCGACTGAGGGGCATTTTGCAAGACTGCACGTTGGCTGAGGAACTAACCGCTTTGTGAAGGAGACCAGCTGCTCGCCTTTTCTCGCCTGACGAGTTCTCCCGCCGCCGCACTGATACCATCTGCGGTCGCTGCGAGGAGAAACTCGCTTTCCCAGGGGCCTCTGCACCGGCGCTCCAGGAACGCGTCATAATCTTGCGCCTGGAGGCGCTACAAAGGAGGGGCTCGCCCGGCCAATAGTGGCTGTTGCAATCCGACTGAGGGGCATTTTGCAAGACTGCACGTTGGCTGAGGAACTGACCGCTTTGTGAAGGAGACCAGCTGCTCGCCTTTTCTCGCCTGACGAGTTCTCCCGCTGCCGCACTGATACCATCTGCGGTCGCTGCGAGGAGAAACTCGCTTTCCCAGGGGCCTCTGCACCGGCGCTCCAGGAACGCGTCATAATCTTGCGCCTGGAGGCGCTACAAAGGAGGGGCTCGCCCGGCCAATAGTGGCTGTTGCAATCCGACTGAGGGGCATTTTGCAAGACTGCACGTTGGCTGAGGAACTGACCGCTTTGTGAAGGAGACCAGCTGCTCGCCTTTTCTCGCCTGACGAGTTCTCCCGCCGCCGCACTGATACCATCTGCGGTCGCTGCGAGGAGAAACTCGCTTTCCCAGGGGCCTCTGCACCGGCGCTCCAGGAACGCGTCATAATCTTGCGCCTGGAGGCGCTACAAAGGAGGGGCTCGCCCGGCCAATAGTGGCTGTTGCAATCCGACTGAGGGGCATTTTGCAAGACTGCACGTTGGCTGAGGAACTGACCGCTTTGTGAAGGAGACCAGCTGCTCGCCTTTTCTCGCCTGACGAGTTCTCCCGCCGCCGCACTGATACCATCTGCGGTCGCTGCGAGGAGAAACTCGCTTTCCCAGGGGCCTCTGCACCGGCGCTCCAGGAACGCGTCATAATCTTGCGCCTGGAGGCGCTACAAAGGAGGGGCTCGCCCGGCCAATAGTGGCTGTTGCAATCCGACTGAGGGGCATTTTGCAAGACTGAACGTTGGCTGAGGAACTGACCGCTTTGTGAAGGAGACCAGCTGCTCGCCTTTTCTCGCCTGACGAGTTCTCCCGCCGCCGCACTGATACCATCTGCGGTTGCTGCGAGGAGAAACTCGCTTTCCCAGGGGCCTCTGCACCGGCGCTCCAGGAACGCGTCATAATCTTGCGCCTGGAGGCGCTACAAAGGAGGGGCTCGCCCGCAACGCGGGACGCGAGCGGGACACCCTGACGAAGCCCGGACAAAGGGCGGGCCGTCTGAGGCCGTCCGAGGTTGGCCAAGGTTGGGTTGGGCCCGGTTTCTTGTTTTGCTGTGATATATACTTAGTTGCAGTTCGTTGCTCACTTCGGACATCATTATTTAGTGCTTCCAATTGTAACTGTTGTGCTTAGAGAAATATGCCTCCGAAAAAGCAAGCTACTCCTAATAACACTATTGACAACTATCTTGTACATGTTGTAGAAAGAATCAATAGCGATAGGAGATCTTCCTTGGGAATAGATTCACCTACCCAATCTCTCCTCATTGATACTGAGTTAGATGATCCTTTTGCGCTTCAGATAAATAGTAGCTCAAATGGTGAAATACTTGATTCTCTTCCTGATACTATCATCATCCAGCCTAGTGGTATTGTTGCTGGTATTGAAGACATTAGTGTTAATGAAGCTTTGATAGAGATATCCACTAGTAATGAGTCCCTAATCTCCCCTGCAGCACCCATTTTAGTCCCGAGGATTAATGGGGAAAACCAAAAGGTTATGGCAAAACGGGAGGGTTTAAGGTCAGCCAAGAACAAAGTAGCAAACCTTCCGAGGAAATTTTCAGAGGAAGAGGAGGCAGATCTGACTAGTGAGGCTTATGTTACACTTTCAAATGCCCAATTTAACAAACTACTGTCATTGATGGAAACAAAAATCAAAGGTGTAGTTAAACCTCTGGTCAGTAAAATAGATAAGTTAACCTCCGAGGTTAACCGATTAGAAGGTTTATTAGAAAAAACCCTGGGCGAAGTAGGTAAACTCCCGGAAATTGTTTTTTCTAGGATCGAGTCTACTCTGAGCAAACCAGCCACTGTAGTTAATAGTGGATTTATCCCTACCCCTGTATCAAATCCTCTAATGGCACCCAAGATTATTTTCCCTGGTGATGCTCCTAATGTTTCGATTTCAGTTCCCGTTGTTGCTGACCCAATCACTGAGAAAGGGACTTTTGAGCTTGTAGTTGAAGCTTTCCCATTGGTACTTGTCCTTGCTAACGTCCCTCCCTTGGCCCAAGGTGAACACGAAACAACATCTTCCTTAATAAATAAATCTTTATCATGGCTGACCAACAACACGGTAATTTCTCCATGGGGGAAGCAGCAACTCTCGGAAGAGCTCGTAAATGCGAGATGGGTCCAGTGGATTGGGAACAGGGTCAAAAAGTTTAAGGGGGAGTGTGTTGTCCTTCACTTTTCTGACCCAGGGGTTTTGCCTAATATCTTGCCCAACATTTTACCACCACAGCGGAGATCAACCTCAATTGTTCCACTGACTTTGGACTTCTTCTACCCAAGGAAGGGAAGTGGTCCGAATTCAAGTATTCTGAGAACCAAATGGAACATTGTGACCAAGAGGGGGAGGAAGGATGTTGCCTCGGTGGACTGGGGCTTGGAAAATCGTTTCTCTGCATTATCAAACTTGAATGCTTTTGATTGACAACCACCTATTTGTAACTCTATGCCACTGATTGTCTGTGACGAAAGCATTATTGGCGAGGCCAGCTACTTAACTAAAGATCGTATTAAGGGGTACCCCTTTGAGGATCTAGCAGGGCCATCCAATGAAAATATTAATTTTAATGATATTGGTGGAAAGATGATGCATGAGACTAATACAAGTCCTAGTTCTGTCATGACAACTAACACAGGGAATCTTTTGTCTTGGAATGTGGCTGGACTATGTTCCAAGTTGGATTGTGCTGACTGGTTTGGATTTATTAATAAGTACGATCTTTGCATCTTCCAAGAGACTTGGGCGTGTGACCCTGTCTTTGCTTTGGGGTACATACATTTTCATGTTCCTGCTTCTAAGGGCCCTAAAGGGCGTCCGATGGGGGGTCTTACTATATGGATCAGGCAGTCTTTAAAAATTGTTGTAAAATGTGTGGAGCTTGACCAAAAAGATATCCAGCTCATCAGACTCACTAGTGATCTACCCATCTCCTTAGATATTTATAACATCTATGCTAGAGGTGGAAACAAAGGTAAATCTGAGGTTCTCTTGAGCCTCTTTAATCTCCTTGAGATGCACTCTGCAGGGAACAACATACTCATTGCAGGCGATTTAAATCGCACTTTTGAACCTCTCATCACTGGTGACTCCCCTCTCGGGGTAGAGGAAGATAAGCTATGGGATATCCCCACATTAGACACTCCTCCGATAACTCGCTGGACGGCTGACATACTAGGCTTAAATGCAATGTGCCTGGAGTATGGGCTACGAGCCCTGAATGGTCGAACCAAGTCAGATCGTGTCCCTGCCATGACTTTTAATAACGGGCGAAACAAAAGTCGCATTGATTATGTCATTTGCAGCATATCTATATGGTTATCTGTTAATGACATGGTGGTAACAGCAAGGCCAGAAAGCGACCATGACCCTTTATGTGTCTCTCACAATTGGTGGTCGTTTAAAGTAATAGCACCAACCCCTTGTGACCAACTTTTGCTCCCGACGATTGTTCCAACTAACGATATGCGCAGGTTAAGGTGGTCAGGTGTCAGGACAGACCAGCAGGTCCTCGTAAAAATAGGAGCAGCGACAGACAAGGCCATTGCGGCCCTGGAGAGCGTAGCTGGGACCTCACAGGGATATGAAGACATAACTAAAGCACACATGACTGTCTTTAATGAAGTTAAAAGTTACTTCCTAAAACCTGTACATAATAAGAGGGTCTGCCCATATAAAGCTGCAAAGTGGTACAATCATGATTGTAGGGCGGCAAGATCCAACCTAGGAGTTGCCATTAAGAGTAACAACCTGGGTGAGATCCGATCTGCTAGGAAGCACTATAAAAATTGTATTGCTAGGGCAAAAAGAGAATGGGACGAAGCCCACTGGCAGAATTTGAAATGTGCAAGCGATCGTAAACACTCTAGATTATTTTGGCACATTGTCAAATGGGGTCACGAAAGGTCCCCAGAAGCTCCCAATAACAATGTCTCTCATGATGCATGGGTCAAATTTTTTAGTGAACAGTACTCTTCCAGGGACCAATTCGGTAACAGTTCCTGCCCTACTTACCTGTTCGCAGATGATGACATCTTTGCTCAGAGTGAAGTACTGTTTGCCCTGAAATCTGTTCACAGTGGCCGAGCACCGGGCATTGACGGAGTCCCTGCGGATGTTTTCCTAAATGACACCGATAGATGGAGCAAATACATCTGCTTATTACTAAATCACATTGCTAGGGGTGCTGAAATTCCGGTATCCTGGCGGGGTGCTGTCATTATTCCGGTATATAAAAAGGGAGATCGTGCCCAACCTTGTAATTACCGCCCTATCAGCTTAATTGACACTGTTCAAAAGGTTGTAGGGCGTGTAATTATTAACAATTTGCTTGATTGGGCAGAGGAGCAGAATGTTCTATCTCCTTTTCAGGCTGGGTTTCGCAGAGCAACCAGCACTGTGGACCAGGTCTTCCGTTTTCAATTGATCCAGTGGAGGACTGTGGTACTGGGTGGAGGTAGTCTTTACGCAGCATTCGTTGACCTAAGGGCTGCATTCGACCTGGTGCCTAGGGCAAAATTGTGGGAGGTGCTGGCAGCTCTGGGGGTCCCAATGACCCTGTTGACCTTGATCATGAGACTCCATGAGGGTACTTACGCTAAAATCCAATGGGGTGGCTATGGAAATGACACTGTCGACTTTCCTGTTGAGCGTGGGGTTCGACAGGGTTGTTCAATGGCACCAACATTGTTTACCCTTTTTATTAACGGCATTGTTTCCCGTATGCAATCTGAGGCTGTGGATGCTCCCTCTCTCGCAGGCGTAAAAGTTCCCATTTTAATGTTTGCCGACGACACCTTAATTTTATCGAAATCCCCCAGC
The DNA here is from genome assembly GCF_964263255.1 of Lissotriton vulgaris. NCBI lineage: Eukaryota > Metazoa > Chordata > Amphibia > Caudata > Salamandridae > Lissotriton > Lissotriton vulgaris. Next base: position 1,031,518,588 of record NC_141698.1, read on the forward strand.
GGTCTGCAAAAGGCACTGGTAATTTTTGACAAGTTTTGTAGTGACCACGGCTTGGAGGTAAACGCAGCTAAAACAAAACTCATGGTTTTTAATCCTTATAGAAATTTTAAATCGAAAATATCCATGAGTGGGCGTTACCTTGAAGTAGTAAATTCTTTTACTTACCTGGGGATTCACATTTCTAATGATAATAGATGGAACCAACATTTAAACATTGCAGTATTAAGACATAAGCAATTGGCTGGTACCATCATTAAGGAGCACAGTAAATCATTGACCAAACCGATTAAACCTCCGTTGATCATATACGAGGCTAAGGCAATAGGGTCAGCATTGTATGGGGCAGAGTTGTGGGGGCAAGAAAACCTCCAGGAGTTACAGACATCGGAGAATAACTTCCTACGGAAACTTACAGGCACCCCACAGAGCAGTCCCCTCTTGCCTCTTAGATATGACCTTGGCAGGAAAGAAATCTCGGCAATGTGTAAACTTCGTCCGATATTATATTGGCGTAGAATCTGGACCACCCCTGAGTTGTCACATTATGCAGAAGGGTTTGCTGATGTTATCAAAGCGGACCGATTTAACAAAATTAGATGGTTTAAATCACTAAAATTAGCATTATGTGGACTAGGACTAAATGAACTGTGGTCCGATCCAGCCGGGTCATCCTTTCCATCTAAGTTATTTATAAAAAATCTTTTCTGGGAACGGGTTGAAAACAGGAGTTTGCTTAATATTAACAATGGGTCTATGACTACTGCTTTCCTTGAAGTTAAGCTGTTTCCTACGTATGAAATGTACTGGGATTTTATAACGAAACCCATGGATAGGAAACTGTTTTTCCAAATGAGGGCTGGTTCTCTACCTCTACGCAACTGAACATCAAAGTGGAGAGATGGAGGTCCAGCTACTTGCCCAGTATGTGGGGATGGAAAGGAAATGTTAGGTCATTTCTTGTTCTCCTGTTATGTATATTCCGCTCCCAGACGCGTTTGGTTTGCTCCTATGTGTAGAAATCTGGGTACTAAAAGTAGTATGGTAGCTTTGCGCATTGTAAAATCTACCTCCCTAACCTGGATTATAATAGCGACTGCAAAGTATTTGGGGTGGGCGTGGGTAATTAGGCAGAGATTGCTAGTAGGGTAACTACTCTCTGCTTAGTTGGACAGAGACTGCTAGATTATCTATTCTCTGTTCCGTTCCCACGTGAGGTGTCTTATCGGATGAATAATTTTAAAAATTTTACTGACTTTTATAGTGATATTGGATTGTTTTGTAACCTGATCTTTATCAAATGAACTTTGCACCTGGGATTGTATGAAGTATGCTGAAATGTAATTGTATTTCTCTTTTATGTTCAATGTGCTTATGTTATATTCGATCCTGTAATTTAATTGTATTTTACTATGTGTTTGTATGTCTGCTTTTATGAGTAATACTCGAATAAAGCACTTTTGAATTGAATTGAATAATTAACCAGCCCTTGGAACCACCACTCCTGGAACACCATCTTCAGCTGATTTTTAGGGAGTCAGAGTCATAAAATGTCAGGCCTAGAAAAGTAGGAAGACATTTCACTGTTATGGAAGTCTAAATAGGTGCATGCCTCATAATTGTTCATTCTTAGAACAAGTCACAAATAGACAAGCCTATGGAATGTGTAAGACCCCGATGTAAGTCAGGAGAGTGGAGGGAGGGCTCGGCAAGAGGGAAATTAAACTGGACCTCCGCCATTTATGTATACGTCAGATGTTTGAAAGCTGAAAGTCATATTTTAAGCACACAATATTAAACACAACAAAGTCATATTTTAAACACAAAATCCTTTCACTTCCTGGATATTTTTGGAGGCTGTTTTTTGGATACAAAAACACCCAAAGGGGCTCAGTTGCAGCACTGCCCAGGAGGATTACTTCAAACACAGTTTAACCGGCCTGCATCACAGGCACAGCAGTGCTGGCAGTCTGCAGAGTGTCAGGTCAGGACTTGTCTCTTCATCGGATTATAAATTGCCTGAAAATGAAGTGAGTCCTAAATGGCCCATCTGCCCCTTCTTCTTGCGACCCAAAATCACATGTAGAAGTGAACACACAACTTCCAACTTCCCGTGATGAGAGAACTCTGGTTTATTAACAGAGTGAAACATCCTGTGCCTATTCACAGATAAAACAAAGTGCACTATAAACATTTACATTGAGAACTCAGCGGTCTTTAACACTAGTGTAACTTTTTTGTGATTCAGCTTTCAAATAACTCCTCCTGGGCCACACAAGGCCTCCCGCCAGAAATCCAGCTGCAAAGCCCCCGCCAGAGAGGGACTCCTGTCTTGTCAACGCTGGGCAGCATGATCAAACCAGCCACAAATCTGGCAAAGTCAAATAAGAAACCTCTGGAAGGGATATCCCTGGGAAAGGTTCATATAGTCCATGCATGTTAAATATTGGTTTTCTAAAGCGTCAGAATTCTGATGAAAACTGGACAAGCCAGTGCTTTGCTGTTTCCGTCATTTAAATAATGTTTACTCCTTGTTAGGTGAAAAGTCTTGAATGCATCTTTGGCCTCCGTGCCAATATATACCAATGATTAAGGCCCGCTCCGTTCCCAACAATGTTCATAATCCAAACATCGGATCGGCCCATCGGCAGCGGGACTCTTCCGCGACAAGACGGGCCGCAGACCGGTCAGACCATTGGTACATTTGTAGCAAAGCCGCTTGCTGCTTGCATTGCAGACCTCAGTAAACTGTGGAATACCTACCTTGGTGTGCGTTTTCATTGCAAGGGCAACCTTTTCTTTCCACATTCTAGCAGCCATGCCAGGTCGCGAGAACGCACCGCTGCCGAAGAGACACAGCGGATCCGGTGCACCTTGTTGTTGGTGGAGCCCTTGGAACAGGTGGGCCCGATATGAGGGCTTGGATGTGGACAATGAGGCAACAAGCTGGACTTTTGTCTTTACCCCACTTGGGACTATATGTTTTAAAATCAGCGAAGTCACGCCAACACCCACTGGGGCTTTAATGATGGATTGCGGCACTGCAGGTACCACAATGCCCTTGCTCAACTAAACGCCCATTGTGGGCGGAACTGTTACAAATGAAAGCAGGTGGGCTGTAATCCTGTTGCTGCGTGACTTTTTGGTTGCAGGTCTGTGAACAAGGACACAAAGTCCGAAACCGGTCAGACCATTGGTACATTTGTAGCGAAGCCGCTTGCTGCTTTGCATTGCAGACCTCAGTAAACTGTGGAAAACCTACCTGGGTGTGCGTTTTCATTGCAAGGGCAACCTTTTCTTTCCATATATATATACTAGCAGCTCGCCCCAGCGTTGCCTGGGGCAGAAGGGGGCTGAGGGCAGCATTTCAGGCTTGCGTGCAGTCCCACCCCGGGCCCCGCCCGCCACGACATTTCCACTCCTCCCCGCGCTTCACTCAGCCGCACACGTTCCGCTTTGCGTGCACTCCCGCCCCGGCCCCCGCCCGCCACAACATTTCCACCCCTCCCCGCGCTTCACTCAGCCGCACACGTTCCGCCTCCTCCCAGCGCTCCCGCGCTTCACCTACCTCAGCCCGACTTCACCGCTCCTCGTTTCGCCTCCTCACATCAGTCCGACTTCACCGCTCCTCGTTCCGCCTCCTCCCATCAGCCCGACTTCACCGCTCCTCGTTCCGCCTCCTCCCATCAGCCCGACTTCACCGCTCCTCGTTCCGCCTCCTCCCATCGCTTCTCTGAGCCGCACACGTTCCGCTCCTCCCCGCGCTTCATGTATCTCAGCCCGACTTCACCGCTGCTGTCCACCGCTCCTCCCCGCGCTAGATGATGTCAGCACGCACGTCCACGTTGTTAGCGCACACGGCCAGTGCTACTTCTTAGGGACTACTTTTTTTTATTGTTTTTTTTAAAATAATATTTATTTTTATATTTTTTATAGCCTATGTCCATCTACAGGACCCCCCCTTTCCAACGCCGTATTGGGTGTTGCGATTGGTGGTGTACTTTTCGAGTTTACCTGGCTCAAAGGATGCAGTTCTCTCTTTATAATAGTAGTATAGATATATACAAACACGCTCACAGACTTTCACAGAAAAAACTCGGCTCTGTTCAGTGAATTCAAAATACTGGTGACATTTGCCAGTTGTGGTTTGCAATGCACTCCTTAACTCACGCTACCCACTATGTTTTGCTCTTGGTAGTCAGCTGTTTTTACTGCATTGTTGGCAAAGTGGAACACTAAGCACGGTAGGTGACGTTAGCTATGATGTGTGCACTGTGCGTTGCAATCATAACTGGCACATTTCAGGGAGTTTTAAACCCAAGCTGAAGCATCGGCTTGTGAATTCAAGGTATTTTCTGACTCCTCCTACTGTCATGAGCTAAACAAAGCGTTCTAATCTAGACCCTTCCCTCTTCTGTCCCTCCACTATTCCTTTCCATTCCAAATAACAGACTAACATGTCCACAACTCAAATAAATTTCATATTTCACTATACTAATTCACCACTAATCCTTTATGGGTACAGGAGAAGGGTGCTACTCATCGAAAACTGCTTCAACTCCTCATCAGGGGTAGCAAGCACTATATAAATGCAAATCCTTCCCTCTTCCATCCCTCCTCCACCATCCTTTTCAAGCCAAATAACAGACTAACATGTCCACCGCTCAAATTAATTTCCTATTTCACCAGATTTACCATTAATCCTTTTTGGTTCCGGAGTAGCGTGCTACTCGGCTAAAAACGCTTCAACACCTCATCAGGGGTGGCAAGTGCTATATAAATGCAAGCCTTTTCCCTCTTCTATCCCTCCACTATCCTTCTCGGTCCAAATAATAGACTAACATATCCACCGCTCAAAATAATTTCACATTTCAATACACGAATGCACCGCTAATTCTTTATGGGTTCCGGAGTAGCGTACTACTCGCTAAAAAAGAGCTTCATGTCTCATTGGAGTAGTAAGTGTCATATAAATTCAATTACAATACAATAATAGTTTTTTCCCCAATGTTTCCAATTGAAATCCTATTTTTTGCACTGACAGGTGTCTTTATTCCAAATGCAAGAGGGCAGCAGCTCCAGGAGTATCATTTTCATGAAAAGTGCTTTTTTACAATAATGGTCAAATTTTTCATTTGTATTTTTTTTTGTTACCCCCCCTCTTCCCAGGTCTGAGTGCTTCCTTGCCCTCCCCTCGGGTCGGTGCACCTCCTTTTTTTCCAGAGTGCAAAAATCAAAATGTTTACAAAAATCACATTTTTCAAACTGATGGGAAAAAAATAATACATCTGCTTCGTCAGCCAATTACATTTTTTTTAAAAAAAAGTAAATGTAAATCACAATTTTTGCATTGGTGATTTTAAACAGCAGAGATATACGAAAGTGTTGTATTTGAAAACGCGTTTATCTTAAAAACTACTGAACGTATTTTCACCAAATCAACAAACGCACAGTTTCCGAGTAAAGTTCTACTTTGGCGGCACTTTTCGTGCACACCTGGCCAAATCTCCTTCAGATCTGCCCACGGAATGCCAAGTTATAGGTGAATCAAAAATGTCTTTACTATGGAAAGATCGCCAATGTGTAGTACGGAGCATGTATATCTGGAAGAATGCTCATACCGTTTTTGCAAGAACAGAGAAGGGTTTATGACTGCCTTTATAGCTCCCAGAACACACTGTTGGCAGACTTTATACTTTGCCGACCAATCACTTTTTCTCTCCTGTGCTGACTCAATTCATATTTGGTTAATACCCAAGTTTTGGGTTTTATTGCCCCAATGAGGTATTCATCACGTTTAAAGCATCATCCCAGTAATCTATAACATCCTAGCTTGTAATGTTCCTGGTGTTTGTCCCAGAACATTGTGTAGTATTGTTCAAAGGTCTGTAGTAAATCACGGGAACCCCTTCCCGCTGCCTGGTGTTTCCTGAGTTGGGATTCTGTGGAAGTGCAGCAGCGTTTGAGAATTAAGAGGAGGTGAGTTGCACTAAGACGAGAGGATTGGTGGTGTTTTCAGTTTTTTCCCCAGGTGCCATTCCTTAGAGAGACCACATTGGGGCCTGGGGCTTGCAGTCTTTCCCGTCACAATCTACCATTAGTCTTCTCAATTTAAATTCACTCTCAATCACCTTACATGCATTGCATGTTTCTTGGGGATCTTTAGAGGAGCTCACCTCTTACGCATATGATGTGTGCAGAATGCTTTAAACTGTGACAGTTCAGAAGCAATAGTACACTCTGTGAGATGCAGACCATGAGATCCCCAACGTCCACACAATGGGCCCGATTCACAGAATGAACTTAAGACTCAATCCTAAACTTACTACTATTTTGGTATTCACAGAATGAATTTACTACTTTTGGTATTCACAGAAGTTAGGATTTTGTCTTAAGTTTGAAGACAAACTTAAGACAGACTTAAGACAAAATCCTAACTTAAGTCTGTCTTAAGTTTGTCTTAAGACAAACTTAAGACAAAATCCTAACTTCTATGAATACCAAAAGTAGTAAGTTCATTCTGTGAGTGCCAAAAGTAGTAAATGCATTCTGTGAATGCCAAAATAGTAGTAAGTTTAGGATTGAGTCTTAAGTTCATTCTGTGAATCAGGCCCAATGTGTTTGAAGAGAAGATGCAGCTGTTCAGAGAAATACTTTTCTTCATGTGTTGTGTTGGTCCTCTTGGGATGCTGTGATTGTGGTGTGGTCCTGTGCCTGCTCATCTGCAATGACTCTTAGGTATTAGGCTACCCTGAGAAATGATGCAGCCTCCAATTGGTGCTGCAAATACAACAATGAAGACTTTGTTAGTTCTTTGAGTTACAGCATCACCATCTCAGCCACCACCCCCTCTGAGTTGGCACCAATACAAAAGCACAGTGGGTGTGATGCACAAAAGTGGTTACCCGTTGCAAATCCTGCGATTCACAAAATCATAAGCTTTGGGACCACAAAACACAGAGTTACGACATGAAAAGGACAGTGTAAGTCAGAAATATATTTCTAGTTAGGACAGGAAATCATATTTTGCACCCATTAATGGACCTGTGCGGATGTTGCTATACCCACAGAAGACTAAACATACTAATTGTCTGGCAAACTGTAGTTGCATTTGTCAAATGAGTCACAGTTATCCCCAAATAATACGTCTGGCAAATTTCATGTGGATTTGTCAAATGCTACTGTAATTGCTGAGTGAACACGTGCTCAACTCCACCATTTTAACTGTCTGTCCCTCCCCTTGAAGAATCTGACTCCTTGCAAATCACAAGTTGGGAGTGTGTGAATAGGGAATTCCCTTCTTCTTTGAAGTAAAACCTTTCCACAGAAATGGGAGGAATCTTCTTATATGCTGGCGAAGGTTGTACCCTTTGTGTATACATCAAAAGTTTTCTGTATACATCATACACAGAAAAAAACTAGGGGTGGGCGTAGTTCGCGAAGTAGCGCTACGCAAAGGTACGCGAAGTGCACTTCGCACTACGCGAACTTCACGTAGCACTACGCGAGCTGCGTAGTAGCATGTTCGCACTGTGCAAGATGCGTTTTAAATGATTGCACAGTGCGGACAAACATCCAGCACTGTGCAATCATTGAAAACAGCATCTTGCACAGTGCGAGCTGTAGTTTTCTGCTGCTCAAGTAGATTTTTACTCGAGCGGCAGCTTTCTCAACGCGAACTGGTAGTTTCTCATCGCGAGCGGTCGCGAGCATGTGCAACTACTCACAATGAGAAACCTGACCTCCCCGCGTTGAGAATCTCGCCGGGATGTCATTTTGCTTGCTCGCGGTTGCGAACATGACGTTGAGGACCGCGAACAAGCAAAAAATTACCGCTGCACTACGCGTGTTCGCACTGTACTACGTGCAGCTCGCGTAGTGCGAAGTTGCGCAAACTTCGCAAACTACGCGAGCGTAGCGTAGTGCTTCGCCCAGGGTTAAAAAATACCATTCGAGCAAAATATTTTGTAGAAAAATAATACAGCACAGATTGCTGTAAGACGTTGTCATATTTGCATTAATCAAAAATTAAAAGTAGCTAAGAAGGACAAATACCTTTCGATACAATATGGACGTATTGGCAATGTGAGTAATTAGTGATGTGAGTACTTTGACCAGAATAAGAATAGTGCTTTAACTTGTGAGTTAATTGGATGTAAAAATCTGGCATTATTTGAAGGCAATAATGGTTTCCTTGACTTGGGTTCCAGGTCCCGATGGAATGTAATAATGATTTGCAACCAGGGGCGGCTCCTCCGTGATGGCGAAGGAGCATCACCCCACTGCTGGAAGCAGCAGATCAAATGATATTAAAGCAATTATTAAAACTGCTTTTTTTTTTTTTTTTATTTTACCTGTAGGAGCTGGAGCCGTCAGCCGAGTCTTGGGGAGGGGCCATCAGCAGCAGGAGTGGTGGGCACTGCTGTCAGTATGCATGTTGGTATGGCAGGCTTAGGATGGCCAAATTGACATGCGCGCTGACATCTCTCCAACCGGAGCTGCATTGCCGGCTGGAGAGAAGAGCAGGCGCAGGCTTCCAGTTGACTTTGGAGTGGAAAACAAGCTCACTCAGGCCAATCCCAGCACTCGTCGAGAAGCACTGGAATTATCCATAGGGAAATCTGTGAGCCTGTGTTCATGGGTATTGTAGTTCCTGGACTAGAGGCGCACCAAGGTGAGGCACAGGAGCTGAAAATAACTGAGGCGGCAGCTGGTAGGTAAGTGTACTTTCGTTTGTTTCTTTTCTCCAACCATGCTGCCCCCCATCACTTCGCATCGGCAGCATCTACCGCTATTTGTAACTTCAATTGCGATTACAAACCATTGATAGCATACTGACCTATCATAGCAGGTGGTAGCCATACACAATGTGGGATCCAGTTTGTGAATGGCAGCTACTGGCATGGGCAGTAGTGGGAAGTAGCCGTGGGTCTCCCACATGCTTCCCAATGTTCTCTCACAGCATGCACCTTCATTATTATGAATGCAGACCCTGACCTTTTACAGGAGGGGGTGGGGCAGGGGTGGAGCTTAAGGGGGGTGTTTGGCATGTTACACCCCACTAATAAATGAGTGCTCTAATAAATAGTTGGGTACAGGTGCTTTCAGTCGGATATGATGTGCTTTCTTTCAGATTTCACCTGGGACTTTTACATACACACAGACACACGCTCCTCTCTGATCTGCAGATCTTCAAACATGTTGATAATTGTAGAGAATAATGAGTTTTAAGTACCCCAAATAATCCCCACTCCTCTCCCTTTCCATTGCCTCTAAGCCCCCCTCATGCTGTGCTTCTCATACAATGTATTTTAACATGATATGCCGGCATGACTGTTGTAAAATCTAAAACTCCTTCCCCCTTTCCAGTCTTACTGGCCAAGCTATGCCCCTGGGGAGGGGGAGGGGGTCTGCATTAAATATGACATAGCCTTTTGAGATTGCAAATGCAGAATGCAGGCTGCCACCCCCTGCAGGTCTCCATCCCTGTATTCAGAGGCTTTCAGAAGAGTTCTGCAAACCCTACTGGATTGCACATGTATCTTAGCACAGAGTGCAGTTGGGGTCATAGAGTAGTTGGTGTGCAAAAACAGACTGCTCTGCGACCCAACCATTGGTGTGCTATGTAGTGTGTGGCAAATTCTTGCTTCAGCAGCCCAATTCATTTAAAGAAATGGAAGCATGAGTGTACCCGCCAGCCACCTCCTGATTATCTTTACCAAAAATTTGGGGGTTGTGCACACCCAGCACATCACCCCAGAGGTTGCCTGTGTTTCATTCAAGATATTCAGTGTGACTGATGTATCTTAAATTAGAGAATCTTGAAGCATGTGGCATCCCTTCCATGCCCAGCATCCCTTTCTTACACTACACTAACCTAGCTTTCACTGCTTTTCTGCCCACTGCTGTACAACAGAATGTCAGTAGGAATAAGAGGCCAGAAAAAAAGAAACTTAAAGACCAATTCAACATATACTCCTCCTACATGCTCAAAAGTATCCTCTATCAGGGGCTCACTTATACACTGTGCCCCAAACTGTCCTCATCGTCTTCATCAGGAAGCCATGAATGAAGTGACAAGAGGCTTCCCCCCTTGCCCTAAAGAGCACTGCTGCTACACACAAAGCATTCAACAAGAGCTCTCCTTGCAAAATCCAGAAAATCCATGCTTTGATAGTGTGGAGGCAATGTCCTGGTGCCCCTTACACCCACTGTGTACTCCATCCCCCCTGCCTGGTACCTCTTTCTTTGAGATACCTACAGAGACAAGATGGCCAATTTATTTCAATCTGTGGTAATAATGCTACAGAGGCCTTCAGCAAAGAGACTGCCCTGCTCTGATGATGTGTGTCCTAAATATCTGTAAATCTGAAGAAGAGACTGCCATGCTCCTCTGAAGGGCGTCCTAAAGATCTCCACATTCCACGAAGAGACTGAGACTGCCCTGCTCCTTTGACGGGTGTCCTGTAATAATAATAATAATAGCATTTGTAGAGCGCAACAGCTACCTCAAGCAGAGGTGTCCCAGCACATTGTGTTCAACAGCAGGCGAGGGAGGTCCAACTGAGGTACTAGCATGGCTGAAGAGCCAAGTTTTCAAGGTCTTTCTGAACTCACGTTCGGACCAAACTATACGGCTTCCTCTGCTACGCGTGTTGCATCTATCAACACTTGGAGTGGTTGGCTCGAGGCACATCGACTTAGACTCACACCATATTGAAGGAGCCCGAGTCTCAGAGCTAAATCAATGGATAGAAACAACTGAAGTTTTCAAGAAACTGGCTACTGAGTTTTTAAAAAACACTATAGAAACAGCTTCTAAGTGGACCCTCTTCACTTCAATGAAGACCAGGGCTTGTTTCTCTTTCAAGTAGGACATCACTTACCTTTTTGAGTGTCCTGACAGACAGTCTCCGCAGCACATGATATTGCCTGTATCTGCTGTGGCTTTTCCTGAAGCCTTTCTGCGAGGTCTTTCTTAGGCCCCACTTGGAGGGATTGACTTAGTTCTGACCTAAGCCCTGTTGTGTTGCATGTTATATTTAGTTCAGTTGATTGTAGTGATTGTTTTGCTTGTAAGTGAAACTAGCACAGTATGTCTGAAGAGCAAACATTTGCCTATAATGAGGAACATATAAAAAACCTTTTGGCGAAACCCCCTCCCTTCGCTTCAGCTACATTAAGCACAACTGCCAGGAACCAAAACGAGACAGAGAAACTCTTGAGACTTAAAAAGAAACAAATTCGCACGGACCTTCATGGTCATTATCTCCTCCAGCATCTGCGAGCTGGCACAATACCAGGAGGACTACAGATTAAAAATATCCCCGTGATATTCACCGACGACCCTATTTACAAGAAAGGATACAGCTTTATAGAGACCAAGTGTAGCCGAGATCTCATGGTCTTAACGGTTGAGACAGCACAAAGAATCTCGTTACAACAACTAGAAGAGATCAAAACTCTGGAAAGTGAGATACAAACTAACCAACTTATCCCGGACGCTAAAACATTACTTGAGAAGGTTGAAAAGGACATTTTGGAATTTAAGGATTACACAATTAACCAGAAAGAAAATCAGTTCCAAAAGGACAAGAAAAACTTCAACTTTGAAAGAACATATCCTTACCTACAAACGGATTTTTACTCTAGAGTTGAGTCAAGAAGATTCCTAGGAGAATATCAAGGACGATCGACTAATAAATTCATTTCCTTCTCAGACACCTCATCGGCATCAAGCAATAGTGACAGTGACAGTAACAACCAAAGGAGAGGTGGAAACAAAAGAGGAGCCTTTCAACAACAACCAGGACCCTCCGCAGGTCCTTTTTTAGGAAGAGGCCAACCGGTAAATCGAGCGCGCCCACGGTACAACCAGCCATGGGAAATGTCAACACGGAGACAGAACTACAAGAACTGGTAGTTTCCCCGATCTTCAATCTGTCAAACAAAATTCTAACCTCGTCAGAAAGAAGCATACTAGAAAAAGGTTTTTCCTTTGTTCCCAGGAGACACACCAACTTTGTTAAACTCAAAATGGAGGCCCTGGAATTCTGTCGCAAAATCAAACTAAAATCCTTCTTCGCCCAAGCACCAGTAAATCTACCATTAGAGGTAACCGGATTGAAGAGAAAATCTAAATTTTGTCCACCATCAAACAAAATCGCTAAAGAAACTATCACTTTTGAAAAAACAATCATATCAGCAATAACTAAAATGGAAGAAGGAAAAAATTGGACCAAATTTAACATCTCTTATGATGAGAAACGGGCTTTAGAAAATCTCAAAAAAGATACTTCAGTCGTAATAAAACAGGCGGACAAGGGAGGTGCCATTGTTATATGGGACATAGAAAACTATAAAAAAGAAGTAATGAGCCAACTTGATAATGCCAGATGCTACAGGAAAATAAACAAGAACCCCACTACAGAATTGCAACAACAACTCAACCCAATTCTGGAAAAAGGTTTAGCAGAAGGAATAATTGGCAAGAAGGAATTCGAATACCTTAAATGCAACACTCCACGAACACCTTTGTTTTACGTCTTGCCAAAGATTCACAAAGACGAAAAAAATCCCCCCGGTAGACCAATTGTCTCCGGATGCGAGTCACTATTCGAACCAGTGTCTAAGTTTGTAGATTTTTTCTTGAAACCTTTTATGACAGAAGTTAAATCATTCCTTCGAGACATGACTGATTTCATTAATAAACTCCCAACCATTCCATTCAACCAAAACGAAGACTTCTTAGTCACCATGGATGTATGCTCACTCTACACCCAGATCCCCCAGAGTGATGGTCTGGATGCAATACAGTTTTACTTAGACCAACGACCAAGACCTACCAGAGTACCAACGGAATTCATTTTGCAATTAGCCACACTGGCATTAAAGAAGAACTTCTTCAATTTCAACGGAGAATTCTTTTTTCAAACAAGTGGGGTAGCCATGGGATGCCCCTTTGCACCGGAGTTAGCTATACTTTTTATGTCGTTATTTGAAGAGAAGTTTGTGTACCAGTTAAACCCATTCAAAGAAAAAATCACAAGTTGGAGTCGATACATCGACGATGTTTTTATGACGTGGAAAGGGACGGAAGAGGAATTGAAGGAATTTCACCATTGGCTAAATGCAAGAACGGAGGAAATCAAATTCACCATCAACTACTCCAAAATTAAAATGGCATTCCTCGATGTAGAAGTGTACCCGACTGATGATGGTCTGGTCACAACATTATACAAAAAATTGACAGACAGAAACAAGGCATTGCACTTTAACAGCAGCCACCCGCGCAATTTGAAAGAGAATCTCCCATTTTCACAGTACTTGCGGATCAAGAGAAACTGCTACTTTAAGGATGAATATATGCTACATGCTGCGAACTTGACTGAAAAACTATCACAAAGAGGCTACCCCATTAAACTTCTCAGAAGAACAATGAAAAGAATGTGGTGGATCCCCCGAGATACACTATTAAAAAATAAGGTTAAACCACCCCAAAACAGGATGGTCTGCGTCTCTACATTCTGCCCAAACTCAAATGTCTTCAAAAAAATAATCTTACAAAACTGGCATCTAGTGGAAAATATAGACGAGACACTTAAAGACAAGCCATTATTTGCCTTCAAAAAGGACCAAAGCGTAGCCAATCACCTAGTTCGAGCAGCACTTAAACCGAACATACCAACAATCAGCACTATGCTAGGATTACCACCGATCCAAGGTCATTGCAGATGTGGCTCTTGTATCTGCTGTGCAAGTACCGAGGAAGGAAATCTGTTTCAACATAAACAGATATCCTGGAAACATGAAAAATTTACAAATTGTAAATCTAAGTACGTCATATATGGAATCAAATGCCCCTGTGATAAACTTTACATCGGAAAAACAAGTCAGGAGGTGAGATGTCGCATTACCCAGCACAAATCACGCATTAAAAAGAATGTGTCAACGGCCCCACTGGTAAACCATTGGGTGAATCACAAACATACCGTTGATGAATTAAGATGGACAGTAATTGCTAAAATTGAGAAAGATCCCAGAGGTGGTGACATTGAAGAAAAATTGTCACACACTGAAGCCATGCTGATAGTCAAATTCAATTCTGCAATAGATGGCCTTGATGAACTCTCCAAGCTTTATCGCCTGTGAGATGTTGAAGAATATGAAAAGACCGAGATTCAGACTGCTGTCTCCCACATAGACTGTGAACCACCGCCCCACACACTCAAACTCAAAACGCGGCCCGTCTCCATGACAACGGACCACAAAACTACAATCCCCATGATCCCCGGGTAACCAGGAAGTGAGTTAAAACCACCGAACGCGAGATCAAAGTTACCGACTGGATGGTGCCGGTTACTGGACTAACGAACAGAGACCGAAGAGCGCAGACCCCCCGAGTTAGACAGCGGACACGACGCAAACAGGTAAACGAATTTACATGTGAGAGAAACATCGCAAGAGAGGCGATCTTTACAACCAACCTGGATACCTGACACCAGCTCCCTTTCCCTTACAGGAGACCGGAGCACGCTATTGATTCGCTCAATACAGACTGAGATACCCGTGAACTCCCTGCGCTAAGCAATTATCAGTAAGTCGCTTTGTGCAAACGATTACGACAATGGAAACGAGTTTTTCCCATCAAATTCTAAAAACCATCCCTGTTTTTTACCTCCCAGTTATCCACTTCCACCCGAAATTTCCTCCAGTTCAATAAACAGCCGCAGTAGGCGTAAGACGATGTAAGTAATCACGAGTGAATGTTTTCGTTAAGACTGAATGAATGCCCCTCTGGCGTTTTCACTTTAGAGGCTTAAATCCACCTCATTTTTTGCCCACAGTTACAACCACAAAAGCGAAGCCAGCAACTGAGAGGTATGATTAGTTTTCTCTACCCCCACTGTAGCGTTGTGAGGAGTTGTTTTTTTCCACCCACCTGACCCAATTTCGTTCTCCATTCGCAGGCATATGGTCCTGATGAGATTTCCCCACAACCAGGGGTTATCGAAACGCGTAGACCTCTTCTATTCAGCATTAGGAACCCTTGATTATTTCGAAAAATAACAACATTGTGTACTTGCTTATTTCCAATGCTTTGTCTGTTATCTAATTGTGACATTGTATAGATTTGTAAATAACTGTAATATATCTAGTGATGACATTTTTGTGTGGTATGAATGGTGACTGCAAGTTGTGATTTTTTGTCAAAACATATCTTTTTGTGTATTGTCATTTGTTTAAGTTGTGTTCATTGTGATTTATGATGTGGAACTAAAGAAATGTTTTCTAATTGAAAAAACAGAAAAATGCATATTGAGTTGATACATGCATTCAAGTTAAAAATAAAACAAAACTGATTCATTCTGAAATATGGTTCTTTGAGAATTACTGCTTAATTCAGTGATTCGAGTGATCACCCGGGATCCAGCACATAAGTAACGTGGCAATATTGGTACCGCTTTTGGTTTATTATTAATTTTCCTGAAGAAGGCATTTTTATACCGAAACGCGCATAGGAAACCATCTGGAGTTACAGCCACTCAGTGACACAGATACGAATTTAGGAACTTAGGGACTCATTACAATGGCAGAAAAATAGCCAGCGCCGGGCCGTCTGTGTGATCGCTCTGCCATCGTCATGAGATTTACCCTCCGCCACATTATGATTTGCGGCGGATATCACGGTAGACGGACACTCCATCCGCCACTTTTCTGCTGAAAGCAATCGTCACAATTGCCTGGTGGAGCGGTCAGCATGCTCACAACGGCAGCGGTGCCTAGCAGGCTCCGTCGGCGCAATTATGATGACGACGGAACCAGCCTTTCTGTGGCGGTTGAACTGCCACTGAAAGGCTGGCGGACAATGTCCTCAGGGGCCCGTTGCGTCCCCTTGTGTTGGGGGGAGGTGTGGCTGCACTGGGATGGTACCCATGGTACCCCCCCACTACACTACACTACACCAAGTGGCAGGCACAGTGTGGTGCCTGCCACGTAGTGCAGTGAAATGCACAACATGCTCTTTTTAACATTGCGGCGGCGCTGCTGTCAGCAGCCACCGCCTTAATGTTAAAGGTGTGGAATCCGACCGCAGCTGTGGTGATCCCATCATAATTGTATATGCTGGGCCACCGCAAGCATGGCGGTCGGACCCAATTACAGCTACGGTGGTCCGCCCGCCATCGTAATGAGCCCCTAAAAGCCTGCATCTGTGGCTCACCTGTAGAAAATGTTTAAATCAATATCAAAATGGCAATATACAACTGTTGACTATGTACATAATGTTTTGAATTACAACTATTTCGGGTGTCTACTGTGCCCGTGATGGATGCATTATGACTGCTTAGTAGGAATGATGACATGGATGTAGTGTGTTTGTGGTTTGTTTTAGATTTCATTTTTGAATATTTAATATAACATTTTCAATAAAGAACTATTTTTTCACCTTTCAATATGCACATTTTTATCCTTGTCTCTCCATATAATAGAAATGTTATAATTTAGTGTTGGATCAATTCTGAGTTGCCCAAGGAATTTACGTTTTGCTCTCGTTCGGACTTGATCAGGTGCATATGGGAAGGCAGGGAGTTCTACAGTCTGGCCGTCCCCACAATGAAGGACCTGTCTCCCATACAGGGCCTAGCAAAACGGGGTACACAGAGAAGGGGCTGGGAGTTAGATCTCAGCATGCATTCTTGTTGGTATATGCAGAGCCTACGCTTAAGGTTGCCCAGGCCACCATCTTGCAAAGTCCGAAAGGCTAGAGTCAGGGACTTAAACTCTACCCTTTTAGCTAAAGGCAGCCAGTGAAGTAGTCTGATGTGTGGAGAGATGTGGTGACAGAACGGGTTTCGACGAAATAATCTCGCTGCCGCATTCGGTACCATCTGTAATCTATTAATCAGATAGGTAGGCAACCCAAGGTAAAGACGGTTTGCATAGTCCAGCCGAGATGTCACAGTAGCATGGACTGTGATCCTGTGACAGTCCTACGGCAATAGATGCAAGAATTTCCACAAACTTCTCCACACCCCAAAGCATGAGGCTGATATATGACGGACTTGGGCCAAGAAAGAGAGGTCCGTCTTCCATTTGAAGCCCAGGTTTTTCACAGTGTTTGCCGGTCAAGGTGGGGATCCCATTTCTACTGGCCACCAAAGTCCGGCGAGGGCAAAGATGTCTGCCCGAAGAACAAGACATCCCTCTTGTTTGCGTTAAGTTTTAAGCTGTTATTATTCATCCAGCTTGAAATGTCCTTCAAACACCCCCTAAATTTAGTAAAAGAATCAGCAGAGTGATCCTTAAAAGAGAACACCAGCTGGGTGTCATCCTCGTAGGAGACTGCCGTCACTTCCAAAGAAGCAATGAGAGAGAAGAGTGGCACCAGATAGGTGTTGAAGAGCAATGGGTTCAGGGCCGAGCCCTGAGGCACTCCGCACTACAGTGGCTAAGGATTGATGGGGTTGGAGAAAAACCCTTTGAGAGCGGTCTTTAAGTTAAGACTGGATCCAGGAGCGTACTACCCCCTGTAAGCCCAGCTGTTTGCGTCTGTCAAGTAGGACTGGGTGCACAATCGTGTCAAATGCAATGGACATATCAAAAAGAACCAGCATCGCTGAAGCCCCTTCATCTACCATCATTCTTACAGAATCCGCTACCTCCGCCAATGCAGTCTCGGTGCTGAATCCATACCGGAAACCAGACTGAGTGTCGTGCAGGTTGTCATAGTCGTCTATATAATTGGCGAGTTGGCATTGCACCAGTTTTTCCAACATCTTTGCGGGTGCTGGCAGTAGTGAGATCGGGCAGTAGTTCTAAGCTTCGTTTGGTCAGCATTCGGCTTTTTTAATAGGGGCAGTAGCAAAGCATGTTTCCAAATATCAGGGAAAATGCTGGTGGAAAGCGAGGTATTCCAAATGTGATTTAAAACAGGGTTAATCAAATGAGCCAATATCCTGAACAACTTTGGCGGACATTGGTCCTCAGGCGAACCAGACTTGCATTTCATGATTTCAGCCAGTGATTCTGGCTGGAAAATAGGGAGAACATTTTAGAAGGGTCCCTTAGTATTTAGGATTTCTTGTGACTTTGGCTCAGCCATCTCATCCCCTTCCATAAATGTGCATATACCATCTGTATTTTGTCCTCAAAGAAGTTCAATAGCTTTATGAACAGAGAGGGGGAAGGCTGTATATTACCCTCCACCGCAGAAGGCTTGGAGAAGGAGCCGACTTTCCGAAAGATCTCTTTATCAGAGTTTTCTGCACTGTTAATGCACTTCACAAAGTATTCATTTCTAGCCTCCCTCATCAGTTTGCGGAGCTTTTTCAAGGCTTCCTTATAGGCCAGTTTAGGCGCCGGACTATAATCTTTCCTCCAGAGGCGCTCCATCCTTTTACACCTGCTCTTTTCTGCTCTGAGGTCAGCAGAGAACCAGGGGGTAGATGGGGATTCTCTTGGGTTCTAACTAATCTCACAGGTGCCACTGTGTCCAGGGTGGTAGAAATCCACGTATTAAGTGCGGCCGAATCGTCGTTAGGATTGCTAGTTAACTGAGGCAAACTCACTGAAAGCACTGAACCTAGGTTCTCAGCTGTTAACTTTTTCCAGTTCTTTTTTACCTTAGTGCGTATACCTCCACTTGGTTGAATTTTCTCCAGGCTGAAAGAGAAGGGGACCAGGCAGTGGTCAGTCCAGACCAAACACCGGGTGCCTCTGCTGCCATGAATGGAATGTTAAAAAAAAATGTAATCTATAATATGACCTACTCTGGTTGGCACCAATAAGTGACATACTTAGCTGAGGGACCTGGGGACAGCTAACTATGTCACTAATCCACACAACCCTTATGGTGAATTTAGTGGTCTTAGACAACCATAGAAAGCTCTTTAAGTGGTAGCTGTGAAGAGCAGCCTCCAGCCTTATCAAGAAGGAGTGTTAAGCAACTCGTTTTACCAGATCAAATCATGTAGTGTAGGTTAAAACGAAAAAGAACCACACAGTGTATATATAAAAAAATATCTATTTATTACACAACACTCCCTAACAAATTGGTATATCTCCTACCTGGGGATATGAACACAAATACACAAGAATATGTCAATTGTAAACAAGTATGTAGCACAAAATACAGTGGTCTCCAGGGGGAGACCAAACCATATGCTAAGAAAATGGAATGCAAACTGTGACCGAAGTCGGGATTTGGACCAGGAGACTCAGAAGAGCTAGGGACACATGGAATCACCCAAGGTAAGTATCCAGGAACCCCACGGAGGCCATGTGCAAAGTGGAAATATAGCTGCATACTCATTAGAAGATCTAGGGGAAAGTCGTGGTTGCAGTTTTGAAGAAGAAGGACCCTTCCCAGTGCACACTGAAGAAACCTCATGGAAGACAGAAGGCTGGGGGGTCACCCCACTTGTGGATACACCAAGAACCAGGATACATACACCAGGAAAGCCGAGTGCATAGGTGTGAAGTGGCATCAGAAACCATAGTAGGCCACAATGGAGGACTTCAGTAAAGATGCCGCTGGCAACAACTGTGCAAGAGGCTGCTTGAATCCAAGGGTAGATTCTTGATGAGGAGAACCTGCAAGCAGAGGAGACAGAGTCTATGCCACTCGGAGGTGACCAGGAGGCACAGAAGAGCAATGCCCTCCGATGTCGGAAGGTTCAGGAGTGATGACGGTGACCTTGTCTCTGCAGCTATGAGGACCATGTGACACTGAGGAAGACCAGGAGCCATGCACAAGCTGTCCCACATTGGAAATCGAGAACCAGGGGGTTAGTGTCTGGTGGGAGCAAACACAAGCCTTGGAAGGTGCAACAGGTGTAGAAAGCAAAGAGGGAGCAGTGTCGGGGCCAGCAAGGTCCAAAGGACTCACCAGAAGAAGGAGAGTCAAAGCAGCAGACTGGTCAGCTTATTTGCAGTGCCTGCATGTTAGTAACAGGGTTTACTGTGGCGACACACTAGGCACACTACAAAAGAGACTTCACACAAGGTTATATAAAAATAACCTTTGTATTATAAAAAGCCATTAGATTACTATCACAGCTATTTATACATGTTGCCATCCGGTACCCGGTCACAATTTACTGGGGACTATGCACAGGGCAGTGGCAATTGGGTCGCTGCCAGAACCATCACAAGCATAAACAGTAAATGCAAAACCACCAGTACTAAATGTATAACACCCAGTAGCTACTGGTAGAAGAATGAACCCAGCATTATACCACATTAGGCATAGATCATGTTAGGATTAGGCATAAACATATGCATTAGGCATCATCTAACCATCCTAGTATGACATTGGCATAATCACATGAGGCATCTCATTAGGCATAAATGCTTTAGACCTACAGACACATTAGATTAGGCATAAACCTAAACATCATAGTATAACGTTAGGCATCATCATATTGGCATTAGGTAACACAATTAGCATAAATGCAATCCACACAAAATCAGCAGGGCAAACCTTAGGGAAAAGCTGAACACATGATAGGTGCCCCCAACGTTGCAGATTAGCATCTGGCGCCACTGCGCCTGGGGAGCCGCTACTCTGGGACTCTCAAGGAAAGGAAAAGTTCCTCCCATGTTGCAGCTGCCCGTAACGGCAAAACAGCTGAGGGAGAGTCAGGCCCACAAAAGTACAAGCATCTCTGGCGCCACTGTCTTCACTGGAGCCCCACTCCGGGGCTCTGAAATAAACAAAAATGCCCAGCGTTACAGCTGCCCGGTCCTGCGGTGCAGCTGTGACCAATGTGAGCCCCTACTCTGAGACTCTGATATGTAAATGGTGCCCACAACGTTGCAGCCCAATTCGAGCCCCCACTCACCAGGGCTCTTGGTACCGGGATTGTCTGACAGGAAAATAGACTCTGGCGCTCCCATTGCCTCCGGGAGCGCCGACATTGTCAACTGGGAGCCCCACTCATCGGGCTCTCTGGGGGGACTCTGCGGTGTCTCCTTCCGGCAAAGCTCACCAGGCTCTTCGGGAGCTCCCTCTAGCAGGGGGGAGGCGCCCACAATAAGCACAATTAAGACCCAACGTTGGAGCAGTCCGCTGTCCTGTGGGGCCGCTCATGAGGAACAGGTACCGGCCATGTAAGGTAAGCCCCACTCACCTGGGACTCCCTCGTGATCTCCGCTCCTCCGGGAGTCCTCAGCGCAGCTGTTTCCTCTGGCTCTGTCACCTTCCTTGTGGCCAATAGGCACCAACGATGCACCTCAGCCGCCCCCAGCAGGGTCGGCCTGAGAGTTCCTTGCCTCTTCCAGCCTTCCCCCCCGTGACTGGCGGGGCTTCCCTTTCCGCTCGGGAGCCCTGCCCACAGTCATGCATGACCCTGCGTGACTTCCTGGTTGTCGTGCGATCGCGGCGGCCATGTCCCTTCGCTGTCCAGGGTCGCGGTGGTGATTTCTTGGTAATGCAGGGTAGGCACCCGCTTTATGGAAGAAACGCAGGGTGGGCACCCACTATAAAGATGAAGCATGAAGCGGGGTGGGCAACCGCTCCTCAATAAGTAGCACAGGGGGAATCCCACATGCCAGGATTCCCTCGTGTCACACTGGCAGCACAGCGCTGCAGGATCCCCGCTCTCCTCTTCTCCTGAGGCACAGAGGGGTCACAAACATGCAAGAATGGAATTATAGCGCTCAGGAGGCGCTAGAAGGCAGGAACCTTGGAGGCAATGCTGGGCAAGATCAGTAGGCAGTAGGGCAGCTCAGCAAAACAGGACAGCAGTTCGTGGGAACAGTCAAATCCAGCAGTGTGGCAATCCTCCTTGCGCAGCAGTCTTCACTCCAACAGAGTCTCTCCTGGTCCTGTAGAAGGAAGAGGGGCAAAGCTGGGCACAGGGGCCAGCACGCAGGGTCCCACAGCAGTTCCCCCTGGCTGAGTGTCCCCTCCAAGTCAGCACAAGCACAACCTCATGGGGTCACAGCCCCTGTATTTATACACCTTTCTGCCCTATTTAGGAGTTATCCCATACTTTTTACTTGAGGCACCACAGCATCCGGGTTTTCACCACAGCATCCGGGTTTTTGTGTAGGCGCCCAGATGCAATGTTTTAGCGTGCTTTCCTGAAATATCTGCTCTGAAAGTCAAAGTAGAACTAGTTGGAAACCGCAATTTAGTACCCAGAGAACTAAAGCCAACAGCCGTTTCCTGTTGTTTTAGGAGCTGCCAAACTCTTCCAGTCACACCACCAAGGTGCACCCTGAAACTGTGTGCTGAAATAGTGCTGGGATGGGCCTGGAGGTCTGCTTTCACCGCTTTGATCAGGGCAATAATTTTGCAGATATACTCTTTCCAGTGCCTGGTAGTCCTGCTCGGTCTGTAGGCAGGCCAGGGCCAGTCATTCTGTACCCAAAGATCGAAATGCACTGTAGGAGAACTTAAAATAAGCAACAAGGCACATAGCCCTTGTAGGAGCAAAAAAAGAAAAAAAAGAAAAAAAATGCAGCACTGAAAGCGATTGCGAAAGCGAAAGCTATTGTAAAAAAAACAAAAAACACGCCCGCGAGTGGTGCGCGAGTGCCACTGCCAGGCATATGTTTTCAATTATCGCACCCGTGTCTGGGCACTATAATTGAAAACATATGGGCTTTGGTGCGAGTAACAGACACCAATAGGCCATAGACGGAGCTACGCAACCCCCTATGGCCTATTGCGTGTTCTGTTACAAAACAACACGCATGCAAAGCCCAATCAAAATGGACCATAGGAAATCAACACACACGAGCGTGTGGAATTTCCAGGTCCATTTTGGAAACCTGGAGAAAAGGACTCTCGCTGCGCGAACACTGCTGCGCAGTGTTTCCCGCTAGTTGCGAGACCTAAAAAAGGCAAGGGGGAAGGCAAAAAGTTTAGGGATGACCCTGCAAGAAGGACCAGGTCCAACACTGCAGATGCAGGCAAGTGACTCCTTCACTCCAAGGGAGATCATGTTGGGTGTCCATAGGTCTGTTGTAGATCCTGGATGAAGCACAGACACAAACAATGAAGAAGATTTGCAGAACAGCGAGACCAGGCACAACAGAAGTCTTCCATGAATCAGTCTCGTTTCCAGTCCAAGTGTCCAGATGGTCAAAGAGTGGCGTGGTTTCAGTCTTGAGTCTTGTACTCACCAGAGGGAAGCTCTTCAATACCCTAGCAAGGGGGTTAGGACAACACAGGGGGTCTCTCCCAGAGGAGGGTTTGAACAGCGGGGAGGATACTCCCACATCCTTTTTTCAATTTCGCCCCGGAGCGGGGCCAAGGGCTCCCTGAATTGGCTCAAACTGGAGTATGCAAGGAGGGCACCAAATGTGCCCCTCAAAGCCGTTTGGTGGTGCTATCAAGCACATCCACCCCAGCCGAATACACTAAGTCCTATCTTGGAGGTGGTCACACCTCCCTGTGACAGGAAACCTATTGTTCTACCTTCCCTTGCTTGAACTCAGCTCATGTAGGGGAAAGTAGTCCCTTGCTTGTGTTTGGGGTATGCTTGTGTCTGGGGTCGGCAGCAGCACTAACTTGTTTGCAGACCTTGAAAGGCTGTTAGCAGGGGTACTGGGGGCTTCCCAGAGGAGCCCCCCAGTACATGGAATCATACCTCCAACACCGGTACTGGTGGGGTATAATTTCAACATGTTTGATACCATACATACCCAGGTTCAGCACAGCCACTATATAGTTAGCCATCACGTGATGACGCTTGACCACTATATGTATCCAAATAGCTGGTGATACTTACAAAGCCTGGAGAATCGACTCTGGGGTTTGTAGGGGTGTACTGGTCATGCAGGAGGACCCTGACACATATAACCAGCACCCTGCTTTTGGGACTGAAAAGCCTGCCTTTTTTCTTGGTGGGGGGGGGGGGTTTAAAGCAGTCTTTATTTCAAGGGTCACAATTGACACAGCTTTTCTTACGCCAACAAACCTGGGGGCCGGCAGCTTGGTAACACATGGTTAGCTATAGCAGCCCATACACAGCTTTTATGCCTATAACCCATTGGGCCAGCAGCGTTAAGTAGCTTCATTACCATCTGGACCATTATGTCAAACAGCAATCCAAATATAATTGATATACAAACAGTTATACTCTATTTTTAATACTATAACAAAATAACTCCCCCCCCTGCCGTTCTCACCGTACTTTGAGTCCGTTTAAGATGCCAGGCAGTTCACACCCTGTCCATGGCTCCTCCGCACACCAATCGCACTACTGATTCTTCCTCCCGGCCTCTCTTTATTGAGTATCTGACCACGCTAGGGGTCAGCAGAGGCCACCACTACACCCATCTAACAAACATGTTACGTGTCTTGGTCCCCCTGGAGGTTAGAGACACCAGCTCCCAGCCAGCATCGAAATGGTTCCCAAATATCTACAGTTCTAGACCTGCTCGGCATTAGCTCCCAGTAATTGGATAGCTGATCTTTGCAATAGACTACAGTATTCAACCATGCTGCCACTGTAGGAGGCTGCTGCTTTTTCCAGTGCATTGCCACTTGATGCTTAGCCAGTAGCAACAACACGGCTGTCAATTTCCTAGAACCCTTTGGAACTTCCAGTACAAAACCCAAGAGCGCAAGTAATTGGGTGGTCTGCAACTGATTGTTAGTTATCAGTCCAATTATGTCACCTTCTTCCAAAATTCCCCCATCGCTCCGCAGTCCCATGACATATGCATGAACGTGGCGTTATGCGCCCTGCACCTGCAACGCCAACAATTAGTGTCTTGATATATACCCATTCTATGCAATTGAGCAGGTGTGCGATACGTTCTATGTAAGTAGTTAAAATGAATCAACCTTAATCTATAGTTTGGTGAGAGTTTTCCCAGCTGTGCGTAGCAGTATTGCCATTGTTTATCCGTTATGGTGGTGGAACTATCTCTCTCCCACTCCTCCCTAGCCGTGGGGATAGTGACTGGCGAGTTATCTTGCGTTATACTATAAATGCACGTTATTCGTTGTTTGGGGGAAGGGTTCGACAGAACATTCTCCAGAGCTGACAGCACATATGGTTCCCTGGGAAAGGAATCATACCTAGCTCGGGCCGCAGCCCTAATCTGATAGTATAAATGCAGATCTGATGCCGTAGGCAAATGTGTGCTGCACATCTGTTGTACTGTAATGAATGTACCATCCGGGTATAAATCTTTGCCTTTCTCCAATGCATGTGCACTAGCTCTCTTCGCGGCAGCTTTGTCTGTTAACGGGGATATAAGCGAATTATTTTCAATAAGCATGGAAGGAGCATACAGTTCTGTCTGCTGAGCCCTCCTTGCAATCCCCTTCCATGCCCACCTGGTGGCCTCTGCTGTGTCGATTTCCAATTGCGGTCTCTTGTAGGGTAAGTATATTGCTGTGTTAAGCGGAGCGGGGGCTACTCTGTCAATTTCTATCGCTCCGTGTGGTTGATAGGGTGTCGGGTGGTGCCAAAAATGTATGTATTGTGCTTGAGCACTGTATGCATATAGTTCAAAATATGACGCTGCCAAACCTCCCTGGGCGAAGGGCAAGGTTAACAGCATCCACGAAACTCTAGGTTGTTTGCCCGCCCAGATTAAGTCTAAAATATAAGATCGCAGTTTCTTGAAAAAATTGACATTTAGTGGCATTGGAATATTTGCGAATAAATATAACAGTTTGGGCAGAATCACCATTTTTACTATTGCTATGCGACCAATCAGCGAAAGCAGAAGCGATTTCCATTTCTGGACTTTGCACTCAATCCAATCCACCACCCTTCCATAATTAGCCAGCCAGAGTTCTTGTACCGATCTGCTTATCCAAATTCCCAAATATTTCACCACTTGCCCACTGAATAGGGAATTCTGTATCAAATGGGGTAGTAGTATCTGTGAGCGGTAGTATTATGGACTTATTCCAGTTTATTTGAACGCCAGTTAATCCACCATATCGTATCAGTTCTCTCATGACTACTACAAAATCATCTTTGGGGTTGGTTAAATACACCATCATGTCATCAGCGTACATTGATATTAATAATCCGCTGGATGTAAACCCTATGCTTCTTTGTGTGTGGTGGTGTCTGAGCCTAGCCGCCAGAGGTTCTGTTGCGATGGCAAATAGCAGTTGTGATCGAGGGCACCCCTGTCGCGTCCCTCTCGTAATGGGAAAAGGCTCAGATACCTGCCCATTTACCCTGACTCTCGCTAGCGGACTCGTGTAGAGCAGCTGTATTTGTTGGATAAAAAGCAGGCTAAGCCCCATGCGAACCAATAACGCAAACAGAAACTTCCATTCTAAGGAGTCTAAAGCCTTTGTGGCATCTAACAATGCGGCAGTTGATTGCACATGGGGGGCCATATAGTGGAGTAGACCAAATACTGTCCATAAATTGTGTGCAGTCGAGTGTCCCGGTATGAAACCGGACTGATCTGGCATGGCTATTTGAGGGAGCATCGGTTGCAGCCTGTTTGCTATAAGTTTGGCATACATTTTAGCATCTAAATTGGTGAGGGAAAGTGGGCGATACGAGTCAGATATAGTGGGATCTTTGTCTGGTTTTAGCAAGGTTATAATGATGGCTTCATGAAGCGTGGGAGGAAGGATGCCTATTTCCAGAGCTTTCAGGTACATCTGTAATAGGCAGGGAGCTAGTATGTCTGCATATTCCTTGTAAAAGGCTGCCATAAGCCCGTCTCTACCCGGCGTCTTACCGGCTGGCATGCTGCTTATAACTTGACGGATGTCTTCCACAGTTATGGGAAGTTCCATATATTGTCCTGCCCCATCGTTAAATCAGGCAAGGGCCAATGTATCCAAGTATTCAAATATTTCCTCCTGTGAGGGGTTGGATTTTGAAGTGTATAATACTTGGGTCATTGTATTCAAAATTTCTGGTAGTGTTCTGACTAACTTACCCGCCGCAGTCTGCAGTTCAGTGACAAAGTCCACGCCCCTGGGTGGTCTAAGTAAACTTGCCAGCATTTTCCCTGCTCTTTCACCCTCACCATAACGCTGCGCCTGGGCATGTTTATAGAGGTACTTCGTCTCTCTCCGCTTCCGCCTGAAAGTCGGTCAGTTTGGTCTGATCTGCGCCGCTACGGCAGGGGAAGGGGACTGCAGCTGCTCTCCCTCCAATGCACTAAGTTTGCGCTCAAGTCTCTGTAGCGTATTTCGGATATCCCTGAGGACTCCTGTCTTAAGCACCATATAGTTACCCCTGATGACCACCTTAAACGCTTCCCATAGTTTACCCTGTGACTGCACAGTCCCATCGTTTAGCGAAAAGTATTCTTCTATTTTCACCCTCAATTCTTCTCGAAACACCTGATCTAAGAGCGCCTCTGACTGAAACCTCCAGCTGAATGGTGCGATGTAAGGGTCTGGCACCTTAAACCTTAGCTGTACCGGTGCGTGATCAGAAAGGGTACATGGGTGGTGTGTAGCCTGTGTCACCCAAGTGTGTGCGTCCTTCGTGATCAGCCAATAATCAAGCCTTGACCATGAGTTACGATGATGCGTTACGCACGTGCCCTCTCTAAGTGTTGGATAAATCGCTCTCCAGGAGTCCACCAAATGAAGGTCAGCAATGAAATCTTGCAACATTGCCACTGCTTTCGGGTGATGCTCACGCTGCTCCCCCTGCCTGTCAGCGATATTCGAAAGAACCACATTGAAATCACCGCCCCAAATTACCGTTATGTTGTTCATGGCCTGTATCTGTTGCAAGATATGTTGGAAGAAATCTGGGGAATCCATATTCGGGCCATATGTGTTTATTATCACTGTGGGTATGTTATAAAGCGTACCTTGTAGCAGGATGTACCTTCCTTATCTGTCCACTATTGTCTTGAGTGATCGTAATTGTATGCCCTTGCATATCAGTATCGCAACTCCCCTTGAATAAATGGAGAAACCCGCCTCCACCACCTCCCCCCATCTGTGATGTTTAAGCAGGCCTGCCGATGACCTCGTCAAATGTGACTCCTGCAAGAGGCAAATATCGACTCCATGTCTTGAGAGATAAGAGTGGACCAGCTTCGACTTTCTACGGTCGTTCAGACCTCTAACATTCCATGTGAGACATGTCAAGTGCGTCATGATAGCCTTTAGTAATACAGATACTTTTGGCCTCTGAGTGACACGAAGCTATGGAGGATAAATGCATAGTGTGATACAAATTTGGTGCGAGCCATGCTCATAATGCCCTGATGCAGACAAGGGGTTCGTGCAAACCCATGTGCGGCAGCCATATTTACCTCAATATACATTTTGTACATGTTCCGTCGGATCCCCTGAACTGAACTTTCCCCCCTCCCACACCAACCCCCCAATCAGGTTGTGAAAGATCCAGCCCCCCCGCCCCACAACTGTAAACATAAACTCCACAGCAGTGAACTTGCGGGAATTATCCCATGGGGAACGTGGGTCCACCAGCATTCCTCCCCTGCACTCATGGCAGGGTAGCTGAGCCATTTCCTAACTACCACAAATTGCATAGCTCATATACTTACTACAGTATGAGCGGTCTTGTAAGAGGTACACAGTTCACATTGTCTACAGTCCTAGCTTTCACAGAAACATAAACTAAATGACATTGCAGACCATTAGAAACTGATACCACTGTGTGGCGAACTGGGCAACTTATCTGTCCATCTGGCGAGAAATGGCGTAGTCTTCAGACATTATCACTCCTGTTATTCGTAGTTTGGGAGTCGCCTGCAGCCCTGCTTTTCTTTTGGTCCTTCATCATTTGCTTTGCATAACCTAAAGCCGCATTGGCGTCCGTAAAAAAGGTGGGTTTTCCATGACCCTGAATTCTCAACTTTGCGGGATATATCAATGAATACTATGTGCCTAGCTGTTGGAATATCTTTTTAGCCGGTAAAAACTCCCTGCGGGCAGCGTGGACTTGCAACGTAAAGTCTGGGTATATTGCATTGCGTTTCCTTTGTACTGTATGTCACCCTTCTCGCGTGCCAGTCTGAGGATCTTATCACGGTCCCTATAGTTAAGTACTCTTGCTATTATGGGTCTCGGTGGCACACCCGGGCGCGGTCTAGGACCGAACGATCTGTGATCTATCAAAAGTATGGCGGAAAGGTCCGCACCAAAAAGATCAGTCATCATTGTTTCGACGTATTTCTCCATATTTTGTATATCCGATGTTTCAAAAACGCCCAAGATTCTTATGTTGTTCCTCCTCGACCTGGCTTCCAAATACTCATTCTTCTGCTGTACTGCGTGCAATGCTCCATCTAGACTACGCAATTTTTTGTCCATGTCCGTTTGTCCATCCTCGGTCTCAGTTACCCTAGTCTCCAGAACAGTTAGACGTCCTTCTTGCTTTTTGACCAAGTGTGTAATCCTATCCATTCGTTCACCCAGGGAGTCCATCTTGGAATCTATACCCTGAAGACTTGACTTCAGTTCTTTGAACATTGATCGGATGTCTTCTTCCGGTGGCGGAGCAGCTGCACTTTCCTCGGTTATACTCTGGTGGCTAGAGTCGCCCTCCGCGGTCTTGTTAGATTTTTTTATCCAACGTGATCCGGGGCTGTCTCGTGTCCGTTTAACCCATGTTGGCTCGCCCAGGGCAATGTGCGGTGGTCTATGCTAATAAGTCTGGCTCACTGTGTATCAAGCACCTATTCCGGGGGCACAACACAACACAAACCAGGTATTGTCCAGGCGACAGTCTAGCACTGCAGAACCTCTACAGCCTCACCTGGACACTCTGCACCATGCTCCCAGTAAAGATGCACGTTAGGGGAGGGGCACACATCAACACTCCGGCGCCAACTGGGTAATCCCGCTGCGTCCCCTCCAATGAATACCACTCTGCTCCGTGCCTTTGTAGTCCCCACAAAGCATCCACCACCAGTCACCGGTGCCACTGCATGCACAAGCAGGACGTTCGAATCGATATCACTTGGCCGCCTAGTCGAGCAGTCTCTGCACCTCCAATATCCCTGTCTCATGCTTATTGGCTGTGCCGTCCTCTTTGATAGGTTAGCTGTTTCACGAGTGATGGCAGTAGTCACTCCTCAGCATTGTGCTTGTGTCGTCACCTCTGTCTGCACTGGGGTATGAGACACCGACACCTTGCGCAGGTCTGCACCGTATCCACTCCAGCGCTGCTCACTGCCAGGTCCCTGACACGCCTGCGATGCAAAAGAAATAAATGTCTCTCACCACCTGCACTCCAGGCCTGCAGGCGCGCAATATTGGACAATCCCGGGTTTTACAGTGTGCGATCAGCACCACTCTCCGCACGGGCGCCGCCGGACTCATCCACAAAATGGCAGCCCGGTCGGCTTGCCTCTCTTCCGTGGCGCTGGCTGATGAGGATTATGAATCCGAAACCGGTCCCAGGATGCTTGTTTCTGGTCCAGGGAAGACATGGCTTGGCAGTTCGGGCTGGACTGTTCCCATGAGGCACAGGGTCAGACTGATTTGCATATGGCCATGTCTGAACTGGGGTGGCTGAGTGAGCTAAAGAATGGTGATGGATTAAGCCCAGATCAGTTGACTGGGGGTGAGCGTTTGATTTGCTCAAACGCTCCGTCCATCATCCCCTTTTGTATCGCTCTCTTCCGTGGCGCTCCAGCACGTCTCCGCGACTTTCACCTGTCACATCGGCATATCAGCGCTCACAGTGCCCCGCACTCCCATTCGTGTGCCAATTAGGGCACGCTGCCCGCTGAACAGTTATGAGTCCTGTTAGAACAATAATCAGCCACACGATGATTCAAGAGAGCTGAGTTTATTCACGTCTGGTCTCTCGCACTGCGCTCACCTCAGTGAACGTTCTATGTCAAACGCCCTACCAACATTCCATGGGACAAACAATAGCGGTTGTAGGAGGAGGGGGGGGAGGAACATACCATTAGTATATGTCTAACAAGAACAATAACAACATATCTTAGCGCACTTAAACAAGATGAGATTACAACACATCTCCCCTTGTACATGGACAACTCAAGTGAAAGGTCCTCAGAGAGGAAAGATTACATCGTTTAGGTTACATAGTCTTTTTGCCAACTAGGTGGCTGACGCATCCTGGTCACTCTGGTTTCCTGCGTGTCCGATGAATTATCGTCTGGAGTTTGCTCACCAACAGCCATTGGTACGCACTCATCTGGGCAAACACTCACATTGTCTATACTCCATGTACTTCCATCCTCCAACACCAGGGAGTTATTGTTCACTCTCTGTATCCTTGCAGGTTTCGAGAAGGAGGACACTTTAGCTCGACCCACAGCAGGTCTTTTGACCACCACCCATTGACCCACATAGAACTTTCTGGAGGATGTTCCCCATTTCTGGTCGTACTTGGTTTTGTACTCCTTTTGATGTAGCTCCACCTTGTCTTTCACAGACTGCCTGTCCACCCACACAGGACTGCTCCCATTCAACCAATTAGGGTTAAGCTTGGACCCTGGGTTTCTCCCTTTGAGGGACACAAATGGAGACACCCCTGTCACTGCATTAGGGGCAGAATGATATGACCATAGTGTTTTCCTAACTGCCTCCTCTACTGGTTCACACATAGTAACAGCCATTTGAATAGAACTCTTCACCATCCTGTTTGCCCTCTCCACCATACCGTTAGCCTTGGGACAGTAAAGAGGTGTTCTTATGTGTGAGATGGCTAAGTCAGACAAAAACCTTTTCATGACTTCTGACGTAAATTGGACCCCATTGTCTGTCACTAAGGAACTGGGGATACCTTCTGTAGCGAATATTTCCTTCAGGAATTCTATCATATCCTGAGTGGTTATAGAGTGGACAAACTTGTGCTGATCCAATGTGAATGGTAGTCTATAATTACAAACATGAATCTCTGGTTGGCTCTGAGGAAATTCATGGGCCCTATTATGTCAATTCCCAACTTGTCCCATGGTTTACTGGGAACATCTATAGGAATAAGGGGGGCTTTGTGTACAACTTTTGATTTGTCACTTCTGCCACACGCTTCACAATCTTTTACCATGCTTTCCACCAACCCATCCATACCTGGGAACCAATAGTGTTGTCTCACTTTACTCTTTGTCATACTCCTTCCTGGGTGACCCTCGTGTGCTAGCACAATGATCCTGTTTCTCATGCCAGCCGGGGGAATGACCTTGTTTCCTCTCCACAGCTGACCATTCATGCTGGAGATTTCATCCTTCACAGACCAATAAGGCTTGAGGTTCTCAGCTAACTCTCTATTGTGCTCAGGCCACCCTTTCTCAACAAACTTCATAAGATCCTTTAATTCTGGGTCATTTTGGGAATCATTCTTCCATTCCTCTTTACCAATGGCTGGAAGTTCCACCGCAAGTATGGTTTCATCTGGTGGTTCGCTTACATTGTCTTCACCTTTTATGGGCAACCTAGACATACAATCTGCAATGGTATTTTTCTCACCAGCCACGTAACACATTGTGAAATTGTACCCTTGTAATGCCAGTACCCATTTGGCGATACGTGGTGTGGCCCTCTCCAAGTTCTTAGTTGAAAATAGAGGAATCAACGGTTTATGGTCAGACCTTAGTGTGAAAGGGATACCCCACAGGAAGAATTTAAAGTGGATTATAGCCCAGTAACACGCTAAGGCTTCCCTTTCAATGGTAGAGTAATTGGATTCAGGGTCCTTCAGTGTTCTGGAAGCGAATGCAATGACCCTTTCGCATCCACCATTGGTTTGGGTGAGGGACGCCCCTAGGCCCTTGCTGCTAGCATCTGTAGTAAGAGTAGTCTTTTCATTAGGATCGAACATCCCCAATGTGGGTGCTCTAGCGATGGCTGCCTTAATATACTTGAATTCCTTATCGCACTCTTCACTCCACTTAAAAGTGCTATTTTTCTTTAAAAGTTCTCTCATGTTGCTTGTGTGACTAGAAAAATTCTCCACAAACTTGCTCATGTACTCAACCAAACCCAGGAAGGATCTGACCTCCTCTTTAGTAGACGGAGGAGGTGCAAGGGATACAGCATTTACCAAACTGGTTTTTGGTTTTATCCCTTCGCTGGATATGGTATGCCCAAGGTAGGTCACGGATTTGACTCCTATCTTACATTTGTCCTTTTGTGTAGTAAAACCAGCTTTACTCAATTTACATAAAACTACTCTTAGGATAGAGTTATGCTCGCACTCTGAGTCCCCGTAAATCAATATATCGTCCTGGAAGCACAGAACCTTACTGAGGTCTTCCAGGATGTGTTGCATTATGCGTTGGAAAACCGCCGCCGCGGACGCCAACCCGAAAGGCATACGATTATACTGGTATGCTCCGAATGGCGTAATGAAAGAAGTAAGGTTTTTGGACTCCGGATGAAGGGCAACCTGGTGGTATGCTGCCGAGAGATCCAATACACTGAAAAATTTAGCCCCCTTTATCACACTGAGCATCTCATTTATTCTAGGGAGAGGATGCCTCTCTACCCAGATATTGGCATTAAGATCCCTAAGATCCACACACAAACGAATCCCTTTGCCACCACCTTTAGAAGCGACCACAATGGGGGCTAACCATTCAGAACTCTCAATTTTCTCAATCACCCCCAAGGACTCCAATTTTTCCAACTCTTTTTGCAGGGAATCTCTCACCACCAATGGCACTGATCTGGCTCTGTGTACTGTGGGCTTGCAATGTTTTTTAAGTTTTATTTTATGAAGGAATCCCTTTAACAATCCTAACTCACTGGAGAATACTTCAGGGAACTCCTCACACACCTCATTACCAATATTGGGTTGATCAATCAAATAGACAGGTTCCGAGGCGTTGGGGTCTAATTTTATACCTAGGTCCTTTTGATGCCTCCATCCCAGTAAGCACGATCCTTTCTTAGTTAGATACACTTTACCCACAGTAGCTCTTTCTTTAAATCTGATGTGCATAATGATCATTCCTACACAGGTATGGTGTCATGGTTATAACCTCCCGGGTTGATGTCAGTAGGCAATGCTTCATAAACTTTGTCAACAGACCTGGTCTTAAACGTGGTTTCATCTATAAGAGTGTATGGTGAACACGAATCCGCATAAACTCTATACGCCACACCATCAAGCATAATTTCACATTCTGGATAGCTACATCCAGTATTTTCAAGCAATTCATTAACCATAAATACAATGTCCTCCCTTGGTTCCTCATCATCCCAAATCATATGGGTCATTTCTTTCTTTATATCATGACACACCTTGGTGAAGTGTCCCCTCTTGTTGCATTTTCTGCACATGGCACCCCTTGCTGGACATTTTACACTATTCGCCAGGTGATTAGGATTACCACAACGGAAACATTTCATCTTTTGAGACTCTTCCTTTAAGACAGTGCTACTTTTATGCGTAAATTTGCCCTCGTCAAATCTATTGGACACTTTCAGGATTTCATCCTCACATACTTGTTTCACCTCAACCGCCTCTTTCATCTCATTCATACAGAATGCTGTGTGTTCAATGCTTTTAGCTATGTCGATAGCTTGCTTCAATTCAGGGGCATCAGCAAGTAACTTTTCTTTTATTTTCCTATCAGAGGTGCACCTGACCAATTGGTCTCTGATAAGCGAATCTGTGAGATTTCCAAAATCACAGGTGGAAGACAACCCTCTAAGGACAGCTATGTAATTCACCACCCTTTCTTGTTTCCCTTGATTCCTTGAAAAAAATTTGTGTCGCTCCAATACCACATTAATTTTTTTTCCAAACTGGACTTCCAATTTTTTCAAAGCAATACGGTAAACATCTGGTGGAACATCCCCTTCTCCTTCTCCACCTCTATTTTCTAACTCAACTTCAGGTAGATTATCATACATTTCTCTAGCATGCTTACCCAAATTGTGTAATAATATGTGCACCTTCCTTTCTGATGAAAACCTGTTGCCTCCTATAGCTATCAGATAAGATTCAAATATCTTCTCCCAATTCTTCCATGGAGTGAGAGGTTCTCCATCATCATTGAGAAATGGAGGGGGTTGTGACATCGACATTGCAGTAGCCATTAGAATCTAATACACTCTATACCCCCGTGAGATTTAAAAAGGTGCAATTTTGATAATACAATACTATCTCCTCACTATGCAATACACTTTTAAATAGCTCTAGGCAATATATGTGACGAAAATGGTACCAACAATGTCAAAAAAAAAAACAGTTTCAGTCTCAATAAGCTGTGCCCGTCAGCGTGACACGCACCAATTAGTGACGAGATGAATGCTGTGCCTGTCAGCGTGAACGCACAACAAGCTCCTGAATTAAGTGCCCTGTAACGTTGAAAATCTTTAACAGCGTGAAGCGCAACAGCACCCTCTGATAAGCTTTAGATGTAAAGCTGTGATTGTCAGCGTGAGAAAATACCAACTCTATACCACAGGAACAGACTCCACAACTATGCTTCCAACGCCACGTAATGCTGGGCTGTCGTTCTCCTTGGCTTCCCCACCGAAACTGTCACAATTAACACAGGTGCCTTGGTGTTCCTCACACACTCAACTTTGTGCTAGCACCTTCCGGACTGTAGACTCCACACCAAACGCGAATACCACAGTGAAAGCAGGACTGGCAGCTTCACACAAGTCAAAAACACACGCCTTGAATAAAAGTTGAAAACTCCGGGTGTCGTCAGGGATAGCGCTCTGCTAATGGTTTTGTCACGCAGGGAAGCTACGAGCGTACAGCTGACTGAATAGTAACATCTGCGCCGTGAAGATGAAAAGCAAAACACACACGGTGCTCCTTAATTATCAGTTCCCTTAACAGTCACTGGGTGATCGGTGCGCTGTCATGAAAGGCGCCGACCTCAACTATCATCCATCATTAACAGATGAAGGGAACTCACGGAATACCGCTTGAAAGCACAGCGGAATGCGATGACAAGCTTGGCTAATACCCGCGCAAGTTTCAAAAGCGCCAGCCAAAAGTCAATAAACGCCAGGAATTTATAAACGCGTAACCTCTTCAGGAACGAGTAAAGAGCCTCGCGGGAAGGAAAAGGACGCTGGGCTCCATAAACAACTCGTCAGCAAACACAGTTCGCAATTCACAGAAGACTCACGGTT
This sequence comes from Lissotriton vulgaris, assembly GCF_964263255.1. Classification (NCBI taxonomy): domain Eukaryota; kingdom Metazoa; phylum Chordata; class Amphibia; order Caudata; family Salamandridae; genus Lissotriton; species Lissotriton vulgaris. The sequence continues at coordinate 1,031,554,598 of NC_141698.1, forward strand.
ACTTGACCTCGGCGTCGTGGTTCACAGCAGTGCTGAATAAACGGGGGAAGACCAGATCTGCCCCCCGCGCAGCCCCGTTGCCAATTTGTTAGAACAATAATCAGCCACACGATGATTCAAGAGAGCTGAGTTTATTCACGTCTGGTCTCTCGCACTGCGCTCACCTCAGTGAACGTTCTATGTCAAACGCCCTACCAACATTCCATGGGACAAACAATAGCGGTTGTAGGAGGAGGGGGGGGAGGAACATACCATTAGTATATGTCTAACAAGAACAATAACAACATATCTTAGCGCACTTAAACAAGATGAGATTACAACAAGTCCCTGCCCACTTAGTGTTCGGGTCTCAGTGCTATCGAGCCTCCGCCCGCTCCCAGCTGATCCGTACAAGCTTATTCATGTAAATGCAGTTCGCAAAGCCTCACAGTTAACAGTCGGTTACTTGCGCAGAGGTCTGCACCTCGTGTTCATCCGGTCGACCATCTATTTCCACCTCCGCTCTGCCCGCGAGTATACATGCACCCCTACACGGCAGTTACCGGAGTCCCCGGCTCCAACTATCGGCGATGTCTAAAGGCCGCAAGCCGCTTCCAGTCCTCCACGCTTCGTTCTGCTTAGCTGGTCGGACCCACTTGACGCTGCTATTTAGGTCGGATAATTCAGTTTGTTAGGCATGCAATACGTGCCCCTTTGACGGTGCTTTGTCGGATTAATAAAACTCGGCCGGCGGAGCCAAACTGCCAGGCGGCCATTTTGCAGCACAGCGAAGCCACGCCCCCGAAAAGCCTGCCTTAGGGGTGACTTATAGGTTTTAAGTGTAGTGACCTCAGATATAAGAAAAGGTATATCTGCTGTAAGTGGTGCTAGCACCAACTTACACGAGCTGCAATGGCAGGCCTGTAGTCACAGTTTGAGGGGTCTCTCATGGGTGGCCTAGTACACGCTGCAGCCTATAGAAGATCCCTGGTGTACCTATGCTTTGCATACCTCAGTACCATATGCTATGGACTTATTAACTTATACGGGTACACCAGTAGCCAATTGGTTAGGTACATATGTACTCAGCATAGTCAATTTATGGAGGAAGCACAGTGACTGGGAGCTGATTAGCAGGATCCCAGTCAGACTAGTAAAAAAACACAAACAGACACCAGCAAAAAGTGAGGGTAACCATGGAAGCAGATCCTAGTTTCCTACAGTATGTGAGTGAATATACTTTCGAAACACAGGCTAATGAGTTGAAATATGTATCTAAGGCAGGGGCTTTATCCACGATAATAGTAAGCAGTATACAAGAGGTGTTTTTCATGGCATTTAACATACTAACTAAGCTTTGAGTAAATATTAAATACACAACGAGACATACCGACCCACGCACCTCACAAGGTCTGACTTCCCCCAGGTGGGACCTTTTAGGTTGCTCAACAACCCCAAGTTTTCTTTAAACGCCAGAATGCATTGCAGACCATTCCACTGTTAATAAATTGTTGACAATGTTATGATTACCTTGAAGGGTAAACACAAATGTCATCACTGGGATCAGGGTATAGAGCAGTACATAAGGAGAATGGTCCAAGTATACAAATTAATGTGCACTAAAGAACTAATAAATGATACACAATTACACACAGAATCGTAGTATTTTTGATAAACAGTGTTGTTTAATCACACTGAACATTCTGTATTTTATAGCATTTTTTAACACCATTTTTCAAAGCGTGCCCCAGGGGGGAGGGGTGAGGGTATAGTGAATGGAGTGAGGATAAGGAAGTGGGTAGAACAATGAATAATTCACACAATCAGTTATTTTTCAGCAAGGGGCTCATTCAAGAGCCAGGTAAATCACATCAAATCCGGACATTTAGATAGCCATAGTTGCAGACAAAAGACACAGTGATGAATTGCTATTGATCAAACCGGCTAGTGTGGTAGATGTTGACGTTTCGACCCCTGGAGAGTAGTAGGTAAGTATATCCCTTACGTTGGGGTCTTCCTCAGGACAGGAGTGTGGGGAGGGGAGATGGGGGCGAGCTATCTGGAGATAAATTACAAAGAAAACCTTAAAAATGGAAAATCCCATAAAGGGAGTGGGTTAGAAATACAGCACAAACTAAGTTTCAAAGATTTACCATCAGTAGCCCAAACGATGGGCCTGAGGAGAAACAGGGTGCTGGGCAGATTAGCCCTGACTGGACCCTTCTTTCTCAAGTCAGCCAGGTTTGAAGTAAGTGGACCGGACAGGCCTTTTTAAGTTCTGAATGCTTTTCCTAATGGGGGGTACCTTCCACTGTATCCTGAACCTGCTTATTGCTTTTGCAGGTGATTTGCTTGCTCGTACCGTTTTGGAGCCAACGCGCCCTGTTTCTCCCCAGGCCCAGCTTCCATTCCTAGCCTGCTTCAACACTATGGCTTTGAGAGACTTTCAGCGGCCCCACAGACCAGGTGTGACTCCTCTGCCCCACAGACCAGGTGTGACTCCTCTGCCCCACAGACCAGGTGTGACTCCTCTGCCCCACAGTCAGGGCTCTGGCGGCATAGCCTGGATACCCATGGGCTGACTTACCCCTTCCCCTGAGTCAGTCATGCAAAATGTAGACACATACATTTGAGGTGCAGTGGACTCTGCTGTCACTGCACCTGCTGCACGAACTATAGCTGCGTCGGTGCTTATGGGTCTACAAGTACTTTATTCTTCACATCTTTCTTTTTCCCTGTCGTCTTTCCATCTCTCTTTCCATTCATGTCCTTCCTCCCTTTCACCCCTCCTCCTAATCCTCTTTCTGTCTCCCTTCCCTTCTATTGACTCTCACTGTTCCTTATTTCGTTCCCCCAAAACATCCTTATTTGTCACCTCTTTCTCTTCCCTTGCTTATTTTGTCCTTGTCGTCTTTCTATATTGTCCCCTTCTCTCACCTTGTCTCGTGTTCCTGTCCTTCCCCTATCATATTTCACCTTCTTATCATCTGATGTCATCCCTTCCCTTTCTCCTTTCCGTTTGTACCTTATCCACTTACTGCCCTCTACCCACCCTACATCCACAAACACAGAGCCAGACCTAAGGCAGGCTTTGAGTCTGATCCTCTTAAATAACTACAAAGAGTGCAGGACAGGCTGCTCCCCTTCCCAGCTCTTGGCCCCGGTGCCACTGCACCAGCTGCACCATTGACGACTGCGCCCTGATCACAGCTTTAGAAACGAACCCACCCCTCCTCTCAGACATCTGGGAGGGGGTTCACAATTACCAAAAGTTCCTATGTGATACTGATCTCGCCGAGCGCTGCCCCCCTCCCTCGCTTGACGTGAAGCCCCAGTTCAGAAGAGCCCACCCCGCAGGAGGAGTTACGGCCACACGGGCTGAGACAAAGCGAACTTTGAGAGCCCAGAGGAGTCTGCCCTCGCGAAACTCCCCCTCTTCTCTGTCTGCGGTAGTGGAGTCCAGCCGTCCGCTGCTGCCGCGCGAGGATGCCTGAAGGAACCAAGTGAAGGGCAGCTTCCGCAGGTAAGACCATTTATACTACCAAACAGGGGGGAGGAAAACGTCACCTCTGCACATTCACGCGAAATGTACCTGATGTAAAATGTACCCCTTGTGAAAGGCTTTCGCTTTTCTGTGTGAAGTGTGTTCTGGTGTTCAGAAAGCCTATATGGTGCTATATTAAATTGGTACTTTTATAGTTCAGTGTGCTGCTAACACCTGCATCCCCTAGCCTAGGTGCAAACCTAAAGGTTTACCTGGGACTTCTCGTCAAATCCCTGGTTTGCTGTTCACAGATGCCAAACGGACCCATTCCACGATTGGCATTATTAGCCAGCGTCTACTTCTTAACAAATAGTACTTTTCATGCTGTGACTTTACGGCTAAACTTTTTTTAATGGAAACAATGCAACTGCAAAACCAGAATGGAAAGGGCTGTTCGATTTTTTTTTAAAGGTGTTGCTTGTGCCAGAGGTCCTATTGTTAGCCACTGTGGTTGTTTATAAGCTCACTGTAATACTTCTGCACTAGCAGCAAACAAATAAATTATCACAGAAGTGAAAGGTGCAACACAACAGGACTGACTGACAAGTGGCCCTATGTCATGTGTGACACTGAGACAATGCAAGTCTTTTTTAGCTGACATTTTGAAAGTTTCAATTTCCTTTTTTGGGCCAATATCCACCATGTTAAAAGTGGACTGCTAACCCCAGCATGCAGTGTGGTGTTACTGGAGCAGCCAGAAATGTCTGAATGCGCCACACATTACATGGAGCCAATAGACAAGTGGAAAAAGACAGATTACAAACGGTGTCTCTAGGGGGTGTATCATGTTGTGTAAATACACAATAGCACTTTGCTTTCCACGTTACAAACGCGTGTGCCTGGATCTGAGTTTGAGCGTGCGCTGTGGGCTCTTCTTGAGTTCTGAATTAAGGGGTCAACTCTGCTAATGAAGAACATGTGGCATGTAGAAGGGTGAACTTTCCACTGGCATGGAGGATAGACACAAGCGAGACGTGCAGAGCCACGCCCATGCGGGATGTATTTCAAAGGCGGCCTGTTTTGAACCAACGTTTCCTCTGACCGACAGACTAAAAAGGCTGTTTTTGCAATGGCCTGACTCCAGGTCATTATGGACACCGTTTCCAGTCTTGGACTTGGATGAGAGAACATAATGCATTCTGGACCTTGTAGGCTTGTTTTCACTCCCATTGAACTAATTAGACTACCGCGCCTGAAAACAGTGACTTGTAGGTGAAAAGTTCTGGACTGGATGTAGTGTTTTAGCCAAATGGAGTCTGATGATCTTCCTGATTGGTCAGTTGGTGCAGCGCTTCCTTTTGACTGGTTGCCAGCGCAAATGCTGCAGCAATGTTGTCTGGTATGGACATAATTGATGCCATTTCAAATCCCGCTTCGTGACCTGATAAATGATTGTTTGCTTTAAGGCAAATGGCTTTTGACTTGATGTGGACAAGGGTGCTACACTGCCACCAATGATTGATATGCCATTTCTCCCTCTGGCAGCATAGTTACCCTACTTATTGAAAAGTCAGCGGCTAACTTCATGAGGGCTGACACTCCGGCTCTTCCATCCGCCCATCCATGTGCGAGGGAGTAGCCAGAAAATTAAATTACCCCCACTTTGAACGAAAGGTCTGATGGAACCAAGAAAGCAAAGCAAGTAAGCGCGACCCTCCCTATCAGACCTTCCTTGTCTCTTCAATCCAAACACCTACCATTGCTTCTTTCCACCCTTCATCCACCCACTGATATCCACCATTTCACCTTTACTTCCTGTTATCCGGTCTATCTTTCATCCATCATTCAGACTTTCACCATACCATCCACCCGCCCTTTCACTCATCCCTTCATGAAAACAGCCTTTAGCCCATCCATCCTTTCACCCATCTTGTCACCTATACATCCTATCATTCACCCATGTATCCTCTCACTCATTTACACACCATGCATCATTTCATCCGCCCATGCATTCATTCTTTTACCCATGCATCCTTTCACCCATCCACCCTTTCACTCATCCATCCTTTCACCTATCCTCTCACTAGCCCACTTCTCAATTAACCAATCCACCTTTTCTCTAATCCTTTCATACACCCATCCTTTCACCCATCTACCCTTTCACCCATGCATCCACCCTTTCACCCATGCATCCACCATTTCACCCATGCATCTTTTCACCCTTCCACCCATACTTTCACTCACTCACTCATATCTTAACCTATCCACCCTTTCACTTGTCCTTTCATCCACCCTTTCACTTGTCCTTTCATCCTTTCACCCACCTACCCTTTCACTCATCCACTAATCCACTCAGGTATCTTTTCATCCATTCCCTTTCCCACATCCTTTTACACATCTACCCTTTAACCCATCCTTTCACTCACCCATGCAGACATTCATGCATCCTTTCACCCTTCCATTTCACACATCCACCCTTTCACTCCACACACATTCTTTCACCAATCCTTTCTCCAGCTCACGAATCCTTTTTTCAATTCACCCTTTCACCTACCCATGTAGCCTTTCATCTACCATTTCCTCCATCCTTTCACTCACCCATGCATCCTTTTACCCATTCATCCTTTCACCCATCCTTTCACATACTCTACATCCTGCAACTGTCCACTCTTTCTGTATGCTTTCACCCGTACTATAATCCTATAACCAATTCTTTCTTTCGCCCACTCACACATCCTTTCACTCACCCACCCTTGTAGCCTTTCACTTCCTTTTAACCTTCCAAACTTGTTTCCCTTTCCTACCTTTCTTGGTTACTTAGGAGCTTTGTCTGCAGAGTTGCAGTCAGAAGAGGCCCATAAAAAAGCGACCCCCACTGTAGCTGGTTTAGGGATGGGGGTGCGAGAGTTGTTCACTACGCCCCTGTCCATGTTTGCAGGTAACTGAGCCAGAAACGAGGTTTGTGAGACCTCAAGGTCAAAGCAGGAGAAGGCCTCACAGTCCAGCCTTTGGTTTTTTTTTTATCATGCTTGGGCTTGACTTTTTTATTTTATAATATGATAATGAGGGCAGCAGATCCCGCAGTGCAATGAACACAGCCTGGAGTGGTTGAGCTGTTCTCGCATGGAGCTGGGATACTCGAGAGGGCTCCAGAAATGTTAGAGTTCATTTGCAAAGCGCACCTTTACCCAGAAGGTGGCGCTGAGTAACAGAACCATACCTGCCAACTTTAAGAGCAGTCTCACCATGTGAGGAGGGGGCGGGGCCTCCTGCAGGAAGTACCTAGGAGGCACTTTTGAACCTACCCCGCCCCCTCCCCGTGAAAGCTTGCTGAGGCTGGTGCAATGTCCTGGGGAGTCATCAAACCCCTTAACCCCTTCCACGCGGGGCTAATTCCCCCTGGTGCGAGGGTAAGGGGGGCCGCAAGCGGCGCCGCGGTGCTCGTGACAAGCTCAGCTCGTCATGCTGCACAGTGGAGCTGTGCTCGACTCCGCCCACTCAATGGAACATCCCCGCACAGGAGGGGAATTAGCCCCGCGTGGGCGTTCCACGGCTGTTATAACGAGCTGAGCTCGTCATGAGCGTCAAAGGGTTAATGGATATCCACAATTCAAAGCCTCGGAATACGAGCTGGAAAATTACTATTTACAGTGGGGTTCAGCTCCTTTTCCCTGCCACCTCACCAAGGAGCCGGTATCCTGTATCACAAGGTGGCACCTGTGAGTTGGCAGGCATGCAGACCTCAGAAGGATGAAGGGCTGAGTGGTCTGAACATGTGACCATGAATTGTGGACGCATTTAGTCAACTAATCCAACAGACCTGGCTTTATGACTGGCATCCGGTTTTCACCTACAATGTTCTAAACATGCTTGGATAGACCCCAAGCCAGTCAGAGAAACTCTGGGGCATATTTACAACAGACGGCGATAAATATCGCAAAGCGCGCTTAGCTCTTTTATATTTATCGCCGTCTATCGCTGGAATTTATCGCCATGCTTGCACTGTATTTACAACGCATAGCGCAATGGCGATATAAATTCCAGCAATAGCAGGATAATCGCTGTTTTGCAGGGAACAGCTGGTTTTCCAGCGATGTTCCCTGCAAAACGGCGATATGCTTGTTGATACGACCATGTGGTCGTAACACAAGAATCCACCCCCCATGTTAGGTATGGGTTAGTCATGATTTTAGCAGATCTTAGTTTTTGGCGAAAACAGAGGTTTTTCGCCCAAGACTAACGTATGCTAAAATACGTGGGCCACCTTGTAAATATCGCGATGTGAACATCAGCGATATTTACAAGGTTGTACTGCCCAGTGATGTCCACTTTGTATCTCATTAGAGACGCAAAGGGAGGCGTCAGAAAAAAGGGTGCTAACATGCGCTAATGCATGTTAGCACCCTCTTGTAAATACGGCGATATTTTTATCTCCACGCTTTTTTGGCTTTAACCCCTTAAGTGCTGCTGTCGGCCGTTGGACGTCGCAAGCACTACCTTCGTAGTGCTGCACAGGTCCAATGGCCGACGTGGCCCGCCCATTTTTGAGGAAGTGCCGCACTCCCGCGAAATCACGGCAGCGGCCAACGGGTTAAAAGCCAAAAAAGCGGAGATGTGGCCCTTGTAAATATGCCCCTAAATGTTTTCTTACTAATAAAATAATCACTTTTTTAGTGCAATTTTCGCTCACTGAATTTTACGTTTCTCGACCAAAAAATGTCTTTCCCCATGGCGTCCACCCACCTTGTTGGCGACATCTCTGCTGCCTGGCGAAGGACGATAAAAGGCAGTTTGTCCTCAGTCGCCCCCGCAGGAGCGGAATGAATATCTGTTGGCCCAACTCTCCTACCGGCCATCCATCTGCATGTACCTCAAGTTTAACAAATGCAGATGTAGAAATAAACTGAGTAATGTCAAAAACAAATGTCCCGTGCGGCCTCTGGTCTTGTTCCACTTATGTGTTAAGTTTCCTTCGCCTGATCACCCCCTCAAACAAGCTCAGATAAGAAAAGAAAAAAACTTGCTCTGAAATTTGGAGAAAACTTCTGACACTTTTCATATAGAATTTGAAGAATTAATCCTGGAAATCAAAAGCAGGCCTAATTTTCAGAAGTACTCCATTGTGTAATATTTAGATACGAGAAATGTCGAGCGGATTTGAATCTGTGCATGAGAAAAGGTGCATTTGCAACTTTAACTTTGTCATTGGTTTCTCCTTGACATAAACACTTTGCCGTATGCAGCGATCCCTGCTACTTCACTCCAATCAACCACCCTGGTGCCCCCCCCCCAGTTTCCATCCTAGAAACACACTCACTCCTGCCCCTCAGAACAGGAGTGTTTGTGGTTGCCACCTACCTTTGCATGTAGACCTAAGTAGGGATGTCACAACCCTACATTTTGCCATTGGAAAAAATCATCTCAACATTTTTTTGCCCATCTATTTTGAATTTAAATGTACAAACCCTTTGTAAAGCAGGTCCTCAGTGCCCACGATGCCTTCTTTCTGTGCATCTGATTGGAGCATGAAATAACTGTGACCTTTGGCATCACGTGTTAACAGCTAGCAATCAGTGAATGATTTTGCAGGCTTTCAAGCCTGGTTTAAGTGCCAACAGATGGTTCAATCTAAGAAAATATTTACCAGTTTCGTTTTTAGAAGTAGGCTAATTTAGTATTACTGGCGATTCAAGGAGATTGCCACATTTTTAAAGTTAAAATGTAGTTCGTTGGCATGAAAAGTTGTTCAACTATAGACTAATTACATTAAAAAAAACTAGAAAACATAACATTTCTATAGTATATATTGTGATTTGCATGTGTAGGCAAAGGCATGGATACATGCGTATTAATACATTGTTCTAAAAATATACTCAATATATCTAAAAATGCATAAAGGCAACCAAGGTATCACTGCACTTAACTTATTTATTAATTTATAACAAAGCATTTTATATACAAACTAGCAGCCCGTCCCGACGTTGTCCGGGTATAAATTGCTGCCGGCCAGTAGTATATTGCTTTGTAGGATTTCGTATTGATAGCATTTCTTATCTGTGACAGGCCTGTGAAACGCTCCGATTCACAGTGCACTGCTGATGCACTTAAGAGTGCGCCTTCAGTAGTGTGTGAACTCGAGTTTCCCTACTTTATTTTTCCTTGCAATATTACATAGCGCGAACTCGACAACATGGCTTGAGCACAATTTACATTACATTTGTGGTATGCACAGGGAGACAAAGCGAATTGCCTGGAATCACAGGATGTTGAGCTGATGCCGAGATTCAGCGTAGCTCCCCAGCTCTAAAGTTCGCAATTCTAGAACTTGTGGCGGGAGGTGTGTCTAAAAGTGTATGTCGGTGCTGGCCATCAATGAGAGAGACCTGTGCATTTTTCAAATGGGTGGTGAAAAAGTATGTTGCTGGAGATGTTGGCCGCCGTGCCACCAATGTACTTACCGGGGGAGGGTAAACACCCATTATTCCGCAACTTTCTTTCCGCATACCATCACTCCGCATACTTTCATTTAGAAAGTACCATGACTCCGCAATGCCATTATAGCGCATGGCATTACATTTTATATGCTTTTACCACGCATACATTTACAACGTGCATGGATGGTAAAAGCATGTTTTTTAATGTTTGGATAAGGTAAGTATGGATATAGGGGTATATGTTTTTGGGTACTGAGGTATATATTTTGGGGTGTTTGGGTATTTTAAGGATTCAGATATAGTTTTGGGTTATGGGGTACAGAGGTAGTTTTAGGGTTTAGGGATAGGTATGGGTTTTGGAGTACAGTGGTATTTTTAGGGTTTAGGGCTAGGTTTGGGTTTTTTGGGGTATAGGAGAATTTTTAGGGTTCAGGGGTAGGTTTTGGTTTTGGGGTACAGGGGTATTTTAAGGGTTCAGGGCTAGGTTTGGGTTTTGGGGTACAGGGGTATTTTTAGGGTTCAGGGCTAGGTTTGGGGTTTGGGGTACAGGGGTATTTTAGGCTTCAGGGGTAAGTTTGGGTTTTGGGGTACAGGGCTATTTTTAGGGTTCAGGGGTAGGTTTGGGTTTTGGGGTACAGGGGTATTTTAAGGGTTCAGGGTTAGGTTTGGGTTTTGAGGTACAGGGGTATTTTAGGGTTCAGGGGTAGGTTTGGGCTTTGGGGTACAGTGGTATTTTTCGGGTTCAAGGCTAGGTGTGGGTTTGGGGGTACAGTAGTATTTTTAGGGTTTAGGGATAGGTTTGGGTTTTGGGGTACAGGGTATATTTATAGGGTTAAGATGGGTTAGTGTTTAAGGGTGTTGGGGTATTTTAAGGAGTAAGGGTGGGTTATGATTATGGGGTGCAGGAGTATTTAAAGGGAGCAGGGTGGGATTAGCACACGATATGAGACATGGCATGAAGGCTGGAACGTACCACGCGCCCCCAGCGTTTGTCACACCCCCAGCACACGCCCACAGCACAACGCAGGCACGCCCACAAGGGACTACTTTACTGGCACGGTTCTTTTACCTTTTAAATGTATATGGTGCGCGTCTGCATAGCCTATGTCCTTCTGCTGCAACTGCCCTTTCCAACGCTGTATTGGGTGTTGTGATTGGTGCTGTGGTTCCTGAGATTACCCGCCTCAAAGGTTTGGGCTCTCTCTTTATTATATTAGTATGGAAGTACACTACAAAGACACTACAAACTGTTACATCAGAAGAACAGAAACATTTAAAAAAAAGAGAGCAGATGAAAGTTTTTTTAGTGCCCTCCCCCCATTTGAATAAGGTGAAATATTGTTAAGGGAGGTGCAGATTGAGCATAAGGACCAAAACAGCATTGTGGGACTTTGAGAGGAAGGTACCTAAAGCAGTAGTTAAGTGTATAGCATAGCAATAGCTGGCCTTATATTTCATTCTAAGCTTGATAATGGGATGTAACATGTCATGTAACAATTTCTTGACTACCTAATTGCTCCCCTATGTTGATCTACTCGTTTTAGATCTCACCTTCTAGACAGAACAAGCAAAAATATCATTAGTTTACAGTGGGCTTGCAGTTTGCCCATTGCTTACCAGTGGTTTGCTCTTTTGTTACTCTCACTTACTTGCTTCTTATTCATCAGCTTTGGATGGTTTCCTTCTTCTTCCTGTGTTTGTCCCGCCCCTGGAGCATCGACCCATTACTTGTGTCCTTCTATTGCACATTTTCCAAGCACTTGTTATGGTCTAGCTTGACAGCTCAGCTGTCACCAGCCACTTTTGTGAGCATCACTAGAGAGGGGCTTTGGCTCATGTTGGGTGCCAGGAGAACATGTTTCGATTGGACAGACTTTTGTGCTTCCACAAATAAGTGCTTGCCCTCCACACAGCTATTATCATTTTGTTTATTTATCCAGCTGCCTGAGGTTGAACCTTCAGTGGCATACACATGACATTATAATGCTATTAAAGTCTCTTAAATTACTAGAACATTTATAGTGTTTTTCTCTGGCAGCATAGATGTCAGGAGGACAGTCATTAACTGACATGGATTTTCAGCCGCGGCCTGTGTAGGGCGTGCCACCGGGCGGTGACATGGGGCGGGGGAGGGGCAGGGTGGGGGGTTGTAAAATGCGGGATACGGACGATTTCAAGTAAGTACCGAAAAAAAGAAAAAAAAAGAATTTTGTTGTGAGCGCTGCATCACATTTGGAGATGCAGCGCGCACAACAAAATCAGTTTTTTTTCTCTGTTCTTACCTGAAGTCGTCCGTTTCCCGCATTTTACACCCCCCACCCTGTCCCTCCCCCGCCCCATGTCACCGGCCAGTGGCACACCTACACGGGCCTTGGCTGTGGTTTTTAGGTCTACTGCATTCTTTTAATGTTAGACCGGTTGGCATTGCCAATGCTTGTTGATTAAGCACTCCACAAGATTGCATGTTTTGCAACTGTATCCCTTGTGTACTTCTCACCCTCATGCCGCACCCATTGTTCTTCTCAAGCCCGTGTGCTTCTCCCTGCCAGCTCAACATTGCTCTATTTCGCTCACTTGCTTTTCTTCTAGCCATGCCCTCCAAGTTGCTTTTGCCCCCTACGTGCACCAACCATGTTGTTTCTATCTCTCCACCCCCTCTGTTGCTTCCTCCCCACCAGCACCTTCTGTGATGCTTTTGCCCCCACCGATTCCCGCTGTTCCTTCCACCCCATGTTGTTTCATCCCATCCACTTCGAAAAAAAAGGCTTATGCATGCTTTTTTGTTGTTGTCACTGATCCACCTAAGATCGGTAGCTAAAAATAACAAGCATTTGCATAGGTCTCGCATTTCAGAAACTTTGACCTATTGGTATCGTAAATGACAATGCCTTGTATTATTACAGGTGTTTTTTAAACACAAATAAATGGCATTGTCATTTCCATGCCAAAAGGTCACAATCTGGCAATTGCGAGACCTATTGCATTGCAAATGCTTGTTTTTCCAAGAGCCTATGTGCAGGGGAGGGGAAAGAAGAGAGCTGACATGAAGCAACTCCTTGGCTTTAGAAGGGGAAGGGTGGAGAGAGAACAGGAGCAGGCTGCTGACTTCCACTATGCTTGCAGCGCATAAACACCCTGAGATGGTACTGCAGAATATTAGTGCTATATAAAAGACTTGAGCAATTATAGCGAGTGAAAGTAAAGAGTCACAAACAGCAGGAAGCCTGATGCACAGAAACTAGGAGAGGTCTGCAGCTTAAAGACTGCGACATACTGCCGCACTTACGTCCTGCTATATACAGACTCAATGTGAGACATGGTCCTGCTGCACACTCGCAAGTCTTTTGCACAAAGATCTAATGATGCAAATGAGTGAGGGCTTCTGCACAGTGAATGAGCCTCTTGTGTACTGCAAACAGAAACCTTTGGGTGTTCTGTACACAGTGTGAGATATGTTCAAACCGCACAAAGACATTTCCACACGTACTGTGTCCTAAGCCTGCTCCTGGACAGCAAATAATGTCTGTTTTAATAATAGAACCCGAGACCTGACACTATTGGCCCCTTTATGTGCATAGTTAAAGGTTTACCCTACTGAATGAAGCGATAAGTATAAAAATAACAAAATTCAGTGATTCAGCCTGTTATTAATTAAAGAAATTAGTCACTAAGTTGGGAATACAAAAATAATTTTGTGTATCTGGTGCACACCTAATGTGTTTTTTAATTTTGTTATTTATTTAATTTAGTTTAGACAAAGTTCATACAAATATGCATATACATATTTGCATAGCAAATAATTCCCACATACGGATTTATAGAGTAAACAGGTTCTCTTTATTTCTGAGTTTATTTTAATGATTTTAATTTCTACAAGACAATTTATAGAAACATCAATTTTTTTTGTGAGAAGCAGCCCAGGGCTAACAAAAAGTGCTTGTGCAAGAAGGTGGAAGAATGGTGCATGGGCATTTTTATGTAATTACAACTGTGGGTAAAACAGGTATTTTGTACGTAAAGAACAATTACAGCCCATGCTGCTTGCAAAAGAAGCAAAATGCTTGAAAGTTGGGGAAAGAATGACTAAATGTGTTCTTTTAAACAGAAAATAATTTATCATTGAAAGCAAGGCAATCAGAAGTGTTATCAGAAGTGTTATCCTGTGCAGAGAAAGAAAGTAGTTATTTCAGAGTCAAAACAAGCATGCTTCTGTATGGTAGATAATCGGCTGGCTCGAGAAGAAAATAAAGGGAATTTATTGATGCCATGAAATTGGTTAAATAATTTAAGCACAGCACCAGTGAAGTAAAAGTGTAAGTGAGGCATCCCCATGAAAGGCTCTGCAGGGAAAGAGGTAGGACGAATAGTTGGACCCTGCTGTGGGAAGTCGACATCTGCTCACTGCAGCAGGCTGCCCCCCCAACAGTTTCTAGGTAAGCAGCATGGAGGAGGGGCGGGGAGTTCACAAAGTTGAACACCTCCACCACGCTTCTAATCAAAGTCTGCTTTCAAGTGCAATAAACACCACAATGCCCTATTGACAGCCAGGGCTCCTAATGCAACAGCACTCTGCAAAATTACAAACATATCATTTGGAGCGAGTGTTAGGAAGACAGATTTCAGGTGTGAGTGGCTAAAAACAGAAACCGCTCTCCGAGGATGGGGTTGCGGGGGCAGGAAGGCAGATTTCAGGTGTGAGTGGCTGAAAACAGAAAGCGCTCTCCGAGGTTGGGGTTGCGGGGCCGGGACGGCTGAAGCAAGGAGAGACACCAGAGGGGCTATTCGGAGTCTGAAAACAACAACAACAAGCGCGCTCCTCTGCAGCAGGGGAGGGGGCATGCACGATGGCCTTGCGGTAGCGCGCGACCATATGGTGCCACCAGATGGCACAGCGCGCTCCCGCAAGGAAGACACCAGAGTGGCTATTCGGAGTCTGCAAACAACAACGACAAGCGCGCTCCTCTGCAGCAGGGGAGGGGGCATGCACGATGGCCTTGCGGTAGCGCGTGACCATATGGTTTTTGCTGAAAAAGCTGTGCCAATGGCATTAGGTCTCTCCTGTGCAACGCATGCGAGCTGCATAGGCGAGACCTAAAAAAGGAATTCATGCTGTGCCTACAAAATAATCCCACATCCAGATACGTCAAAAGTTTTCTGTTTTTTTAAAAATCTTTAGCTATTAGACAGAGCCTCAGGAATGTTGCACAGTTTGGCTAAAAAAACAATTTGCAAAAACGAATAAATACATAGATGAGAAGTGTTGGCTTTGCCAATGCTTGTATTTAGTCTTCATTTATTCTTGGGAAAATCGTTAATCTCTTTCCAGGTTTATAAACCCCATCTATTTCCTATAGCCATGTGTCTTGAATAGAATGCAGAACGGAGTTAGAGGGAAGCGATTCACCCTCAGTCCCACCCTTGACATTTTGGCTGCAAAGCCTGGCCTCTGTTTTCCATCCACTTCGGTCGGCTTGTGTCAATCTGTTTCAACCAATTATGTGCGATGACCGAGTCAGCATCTGGTGTGCATCTGGCTACATTGTGTAGGTGCAGAGAAAGGCCTGAGACTTGCTGCTCTGTGGTGGAGTTGACAGCTGGGGCGGAGAAGAGACAGATAAGAGCAGAGGTAAGTGGAGATGGGGTGGAAGTGGATGTTTAGACCTTACATTTGTCTGGAATATATTTCCGAAAAAGTCAGCCTTCTGAACTCTCTTTGGTGATGTCCGGCTCCTTTAGCAGGTTTCTAAGGTCTGTACAACATTCATGCCATGATACAGCAGGGTGACCTGATGTCAAGGGCATACCTCTGGCAGTCATGCAGCTGTGTCCTATTTGCTGCTGGGTGTGAGGGAGGCAGTGTCGAGCAATGCACAGCTGGTCTAACAATAGCACTTAGAGATGCCGAGCCCCCAAATATATCCAGCACCCCTGGGTTCCAATAGAGCAGCGCGTTTGTTTGGCTGTAACAGAGGAGCTTTGATGTTTCCTAATTCTTGGCGCTAGCGTGAATTGGCCTGGTGGAGCATGTGTTACTTCGACGCCTGAACATGGCTGCTGTTAATTTATTTTGGAATGCGGTAATTTTCAGAAGAAATACCACGAGCAAAATGTATCTATTAATATCATGTTGACTGCAATAACAAAACTTCTATAACACATTATTCTAACACCCTTACTCACTCTGAAACTAAACCACAATCCAAACTAAACCACAACCCATCTGTGATGCTAATTCTTAATCTTAGTTTTATGCTAATACTTACTTAGCTGCACTCTTAACCCTTATAAGTAAGTATTGATCCAATCAGGGGCCTCATTCACAAAGATTGTGCTGTGGCTTAGGTACTCTTGTTGTACCCTTGACTTAGGTCAGTAATTCAGAAATCCAGTCTCATTACTACCACTTACCTCTTCTTACACACATAACCTTTATTTCAGATATTGCTTTTTTGCTGCTAACAGAACAAATCTACTTTTTCATTTTTTTCCAATTTTTGTCCCAGTGATGTAAAGATAACATTTATTAAGGCTTGTCTTCTTCATAATAATATTATTTGAGCAAAAAGCAGCATATTGGTGGTAACTGTAACTGACAAGAGAAGTTGCTCAGGGCCTGACTGGAAACCAGAAGGAGAGTTGCAGACTTTAGAAGTACCAGTCCACATGACACCAGGCATAGTGATCGAGTCTGGATAGGAGTGCTTAAGGTGAAGACCTAGGGTTCCCCCAACATCTACAGATCTAGCTCAGTCCAATTAAACAATTAAGCTGTGTCAGTTTCTATGATTCTTCCACAAAGACGATGATGACTAACTGTGATTTACACCCAAATCAGTGCTTCTCCCACAGGATTTTTTTTAAAAAATGGAGTCATATTTTGCATTTCTACTCTTAAGTGTGCCAAGACCATGTTCACCTCTTCAGAAGCAAAAAACGCACAGTCCTGAAAAACACTATGGCAGCGGTCAAGTGGAGAGCGTACCCAGGTGTAGGCACGTATCACAGCTCGTCTGCACATGGACAGCCATATTGGAATGGGTTGTCTTTAACAGAAAATACATTGCAAGGTTCCCATCAGGCATATGCATGTGTCAAGACTCGTGCGTTTGCATGTGATTGGCAAAAAGCATTGGCAAAGCCCATAGCTCGTTATTTGGCTCACCACCATTTCTGATGGAAGGGGACAGCTCCACGTGTTCACTCTGATTCTGTGAAAAAACAAAATGATTTCCTTCTGTAGCTTCTGAGCCGCCTATGCCAAGTCTTATTCTATAATAATCTGCATCCCTAAAGGACACCGCTCCTAAATATACACCCTCCATGTGCTCATTATGCACAAACTCAGGGGTTCCAGGGGGGGGGGGGGAGGGGGGGGGGGGAAGGTAGTAATCTTGAATGCGCATTCAAGTGAAATACAGAACAGCTGCTTTGAAGCCGCACCATGTTTCACTGTGCAGGCAGAAACCCACCTGAAGTTTGAAGGGGGGTTAGAGACCCCCTTGCTGGCAGGTGCAGTGAGTGACTGTGCCTGCCTGCAAGGGAGTGTCTGGGGGGGAAGGTCCATCGGGCCCCCTTTACCCCTCGAGAGAGCTGCTATCAGTGCGCCTGACAGCTCCTTTGCCTATGCACCTGCTTCTACAATATAGCTCGGACACAGAGGCAAAGGGATTCCCTCATTTGCATGGGGCCACACCATGTGCGCCAGCCCTATCAATATTTAAAAAAGGTGATGCACAAGAGTCTGTGGCCCCTTCTGTAATACCAATGTGCCCCAGGGTCACGCAAAGCAGGAGGAAACGCCTGTTGCGCCCCAGGGCACTTCCTTAATATGGCCTCTGATGGGGAGTCATAGAAAGACAATGTTAGCACTGCCAATATGAAGGACACCCGAGGCATGATCTGTTTAGCCCCGATTGGAAAAGTAAGGTTAATAAAGGTCTGCTTTAAAGGCCCGCCTCTTGCACTAGTATTGCGAACCATCCTATCAATTTGTGGGATCATCAGTAACATTCCAGTTAGCAGAATCCCTCGAATCCTAACTTGGCAGGAGTAAATGTAGTCTAGTGACTGAACTGCCGATGTGGGAACCGGCATATCTGGTTTCAAATCCTGGATTCCGCACTTGACCATAAATTGTGTGATTCTTGGCAAACTACTTTAGCTCTCAGTTGCACTAACTGTAAGCAAGTATAATTGCCTAATACAAACGTAAATCTATCAATACATGTAATGAACTGTACTGTCTCCATTACATGATATGAACTAGTTTTATATATCTCTTCGCACAGCCCTTCAGCTCTCTCTAGGCGCTACATAGCAAGAGTTACTCTCATCCAACTTAATGGCACACCATTTTCCAACCTCGGAAGGAGGAAAGGTAGATTCACACTTTCTGCGCCTCAAACCTTTGACCTGCAGTCCACCATATAGCTCAGCTGCATGCGTTTAACTCACTGAGCCATCCGGACATGTATCCACACTGGTTGAATAAGATCCTAATTTCAACCACATTAGCCACACAATACCTTTGCATGTAAATCCCTTCATGTTTAAGAGGCTTTTGCTGCTGCAGTAAAAAAAAGAATCTCCGTAGAGCACTCACAACTCCTTGTAGCTAGGTTTGTACTGTGTCAAACCCTAAATAGCTCAATACTCAGCCTTATGTTACGTGCTGTGGAAACACACATTTAGACAAGGAAGACTGTAGTGTAATCAAAGTGTCATGAGTTCAAGTGCAAGGAAGGAAATGGGACCCCTGGAAGCAGTCTGTATTATAAAATACAGCAATAATATGGGTTTAGTGGACCCCGGTGCCACTGCACCTTCTGCACCAATAGAAGCTACGTCCCTGAGAACAAGAGAGGAGGAGGTGTGGCGCAGCGGCTAGGGCGACTGACTCCGGAATCTGGGGATCACGGTTCGTCGATCCCCAGCACCGGCGGCAGATTAGCCCAGCACCATGTGACTCTGAGCAGTAGTTTGCTTAATCTTTCCGACGGCCCCCAGCGCCTAGAGTCCCTTACGGGTGATTGTGCGCTTCATTACCGTGTACTGCTGAGTTTGTCAGCCCTATAAAAATGGATACCAAAAAGTGACACGGCCCTGTAATGCCCATGCCCCTCTCCTTTCTCGATGCACTTGCCACAGACAGAGGTAATTAGTCTGGGATCAATGTTGTTGTCAATTAAATGGAATGCCCGACATCACTGTAGATAAAAAAACATTCTGGTTAAAAATCTACCTTTAACATTATTTACTACTTTAGTATGAAACATTTTGTTTGGAAGCGTATTTCTTGATTTGTATAAATTATGCTATCACATTATTCTGAAACTAGATATATTAATATTTGAATTCCTGTCCTAACATATTGATGGAAGGTGTTTGTCATGAGACCCAGTATTATTTATTGTAGCGCAAAGAATAATGAAATATTTCATATAGTTATGAATACTGTCCTGGTGTTACTGGGCTGTCTCTGGGTTCTTACCTGTGCGCACAGCTCACCTTTGGGACATATGTGTTTCTGCAGGTGCCGCCAGGCACTATGCAGTGACCCGTCTACCTATGGAATATTGTTTATGCTGGTTTGTGAATACTTCAGACTAGACAAAGGGGTCAAATATGGAACGGGTTTGACAAAAATCCATCATAGTTAACTATTACTATTATGATTTTCATAACATTCTCATTCTGGTTTAGTTAGACTTCCAGGGTTTAAGGCAATTCAAGTTTATCACTAGTCCCAGGAGTACTTAAACTTCTGACTTTAATGGCTAACAGTGATAGCCTGGCATAGTGCCCAAATGGACTGGAGTGGGAGGGGGGGTGGGGGCTGATAACCCCCCCCCACACACATACACACATTGATGGAAATTATGTCTAACATTGGAACTTTATGGTGAGTGGGGCTCATTATCTGATGCCCCTTGTTTCACCCAAAGGCATGTGTTTTAAATTAGTGTTTGGGTCATTATGATTTAACAAGACTAACACCAAGTAAGGTCTCTCTAAGCTGTCCCTGTCAGCTGCTTTCTGCTGACAATTAGTGTTGCTGGGTCTGCTAGTGACCAGGACTGGACTGGGTGGGACTCAAGAGCAGCTCTGGAAACCTTTTACACAGGGCCGGCTATAGCGTTGATGGTGCCCGGTGCAACAATCGCTTCTGGCGCCCCCACATCCCATGACCGCCTCCTCGGATTCTCTCCGTATCACCTGCAAAAGTGCCCCTCATCTCTCCTATCATAAGATATTGCTAAAAACAGCGCCCTCCTTAGATTACAGTGCCCCCCTCAACAGCTCAGCTCCCAGTGCGGTCGCACCAGTCGCACTGCCCTGCTTTCACATCCTAGCCTTGGCGTTGCACCCATCAAGTGAACATTGCATTGTGGACCAGCTAGTTCTTCAGGAATGTTTGGGACAAACTGCATTTTATAAGACATTTTTCCTTATACAGCAGCTAAAAAGACACTGCTTGAACAGGCATTTGAGAAGAAAACTGATAAACATTCCAGTGCTTTCGGAAGCAATTATTTTTATTTTATTACTGTAACAACAACTCATTAACGTGCCATTAAAATATTTTAGTGCCTGACCCAAATTTCTGATGCAAAGCAGGTAAACAGTCACAAGAAATGTATCTCCCATCTGATAGAGTACGCATTCCTCATTTACCCGTGCCGCAACCAGGCCGGAAATAACACTGTTTTTGCGATTTCCTGACCCTCCCTCATACCCACAGCCCTGAAGAGTCACAACTCTACCAGGTTGTGGCGAAACACGTGTCGGCTGGTTTGTTTCTTTTTGTACTGATATGGATTGAAATATGAATCTATTCTGCATGAAACTCTGGATGTTAACCTTCGTTATTTCCTCAAAAACATTGTTTTAGTAATTTGGTTTTCACACTAAAACCTATTATCCTGATACGTGTGCACAGGACTTTGGTTCATATTTGTCGTGTGGGTCTTGACCCACACTCTTGCAGGGGTTGTTTCTTGCCTGTGTATGTTCCCCCTGACCTGTTTGCACCTTGAACTCCC
Source organism: Lissotriton vulgaris (assembly GCF_964263255.1). Classification (NCBI taxonomy): domain Eukaryota; kingdom Metazoa; phylum Chordata; class Amphibia; order Caudata; family Salamandridae; genus Lissotriton; species Lissotriton vulgaris. The sequence continues at coordinate 1,031,575,537 of NC_141698.1, forward strand.
AACTATAATCTGAACTCTTAACGTACACGCTAGAGCGCCATCCCTTCCTGTACATAATCTAAACCCATCACTGATGATGGAAAATGAACACCGATACACAATCAGCTTCACCCTTGCACAGGACATAGGGCCAGATGTATGACCCTAAATTGCAGTTGCAAAGGGGAAATCGGGCCGTTTGTGACTGCAATTTAGGGCATGGCCATTTACAAACCTCATTTTGGGACTCAATAAATGTTACCGATTCGCAAAATGAGTTTTGCGACTCGCTATTAGGAAGGGGCGTGCCAAAGGCGTCCCTTCCTAATAGCGAGTTGCATTTGTATGAATGCTTTGCGGTCGTAAAACACTTGCAATTTACCACCTGCGTCAGGTAGGTGGTAATCCATTTGCAAATGGGAAGGGGTCACCAGGGGACCTCTTCCCCTTTTTGAATGGGTCTAAAATATTTTTAAGGGGCAGGCAGTGGTACCAGGGACCACTGCCTGCCCTTAAAAAATGAAACTGAAAAGTTTTCTTTTTTTTAAATGCATCCAATAAAAAAACTGCTTTATTTAAAAGCAGTCACAGAGATGGTGTTCTGCTGACCCCAGCAGGCCACCATCCCTGGGAGTGCTAGCCATTCCTAATATGGTCGCAAATCGCACCTGCCTCATTAATATTATTGAGGCATGCAATTTTCGACCCCATTAGGAAGCGCAAACAGTGTCTGAGACATTGTTGTACATTCCAATTTCGAGCTGCAAATTGCGAGGCGCAAATGCAATGCAATGTACGACTCGCAAATTGATGGGTCATATATCTGGTCCATAGATCTTACCTGTTGGCAGGGTGCTGGTGCTTTAATGCTGTAGGTGTAATTAGTACACTGGCATGGCTTGAGTGATGCGCTTGTTGGGGGCATTTGTGGATACTGGTACACCATGAGGCCACTGTGGCTGCATTGATTAGATTTCCCTCCTGTCTGGAGATTTTATGCACTGAAGAAGCTACCAGCTTTGTTCTAGGAACTGCTTCCATGAAAGAGGGACAGCAGCCCCACTATGCCATGGTAGCAAATGCGGACCTGATGCCACATTTTTGATTTTCAAAAGACAAAATCCAAAACTAAGGGTTTGCTACAAATTAATGTTTTTAAATGGCTCACGTGTGAGGAATATTTTTGAATTTATCCTGTCCAAGACTGCCATGATGCACATGACAGAATCTGGATAGGAGAAAAAGACAATGCATATGGTGTCAGAAGGCCACCCTATAAAGGGAAGGGCTGGCGGATAACATTTACTTATGTGGCTCTCAGCACTGTAGATTTGATCAATTGAGGACTAGGGGCAGAACCATTGTTGAAGCAACTGGAAGCTTGGTCATAGCAAAAACAAACATTCCCTGATCTTAACAGGAAATGCCGGAGGCAAGAGGTGGGTGGGAGGATAGGTGCAAACTTTGTGAATTGTCCCATTACCATCACCTTTAAATCCCTTTTCTTAATACAAATCTCCACCGTTACAGCGGGTTCAGCGGTCTCATCTGAAGATGCCTCTACGAGGTTGAAGACTCCGGTGGGTCATTGATACTGAAAGAGGGAGTCAGTTATAAAGGCATTGGGAGGTGCGTGTTCACTCTGAAGCGAGGTCTTCCAATGTCCTAGATGGTGGGTTCTTCTGTAGCAGGAGTTAAGGAGACCAAGCAATGCATAGAGAAGGCTTTTCTGCTTTCATTTTTTAGTTTCACCGACTTCGGTACTATCTGGAAGTTTGCTACATTTTCACAGAAGAAGCAGTGTTGGGGGGAATAATACATCACAACTTTGAAGATTTGCCAGTCAACACGTTTTTTGGTGGATATTTAGCATCCAGGAAAAGTTAAAAGAAGATGACAAACTAATTTTGAGTCGTTGACCTCCTCAAAGTTTGTCATCAGAATTATAATCCTCACATGTGCCAAACAACAGACAGTGTTGAGACTTAATACGTGTGTAGAACAGGGGGCCAGTTGGATGGCGCCAAGTCCCCTTAAGCTAAACTGAGGTGTTGGGGGTGTTGGGGGTGGCATTAACTCATCACTTTGGGGTCAAATCGCATGACCTCCTTGTCTGAGTAGAACCCCGACTCCCAGAGATGAAGTGAAGAACCAAGGAGTCATGCAAAACAAAGATTTGACAATGAACTCCCAAGCCAAGAAGATAGCAGGAACTTGCTTTGGCTTGCCCAGATCCCTGAAAAAGAAGCTGAGATGGCTGCCACTGGAGTGTCGTAGGATGGTTGTTCAAGATTGATACATTCACACCTCAGCTACGGCAACTCCTTGTCCAGTCCAGCCTATGTCATAAAGAAATTACAGGTAATACAAAATGCAGCTGCCTGCCTAGTCCCGGACATCCCCAAGAGGAACTCAGCACAACAGGCTCTTGTTCAACTGCATTTGTTACCCATCAGAGACGCATAGAATTGAAAGCCCTATGCATCACACGTAAGTTGAAATATGCATTAAGGCCACCGTTCTTACATCTTGTCACTTCTAATATAACAGCAAGAACACCAAGATCAAAAAATCTATCTCTTTTGGCAGTTCCAAGAATAAGGAGAGCAAGAGGGGGAGGAAGAACATTTGCTTTCCTCACTGCCAAGTTATGGAACATCCTTCCTGTTCAGCTCATGTCCAATAACAACTTGTTAAGCTTCAGGAAACAGCTAAAAACACATCTCTTTAGGTAATTACTAAGCCCCATGATTTTCTCCCGTAAGATATCTTCTCTGGAATTTCTTAGGCACTTTTTAGATACCTTTGAGACGTCCATATACCTCACCAGGAACCCTTGCTAGTCAGGGCCGGACTGGCTGTAGCTGGCACCGGGCATTTCCCCAGTGGGCCGCCAGGGTTGGGGACCGACTTATGGCCCCTGGGGGCCAATTTTGTTACAGGGCCTTTTTTGCAGCATAGATGCAATATCGGCCGGTTTTGGTTCCCAGTCCGGCCCTATTGCTAGTTATTGGGTCTGTAGTGCCGGGAAGCCCATATTTGGGTATCTTTTGTGATTTATTTTTGGTACAGGCTTGTCTCCACTCCCGACCTGGCCCTTTATGCCGCTGCTTTGAAGTTTTAGCATTGGACAAAAATAAATAAATTGGGTGGATCAAATACGTCAATAATACCCGGGCAGCTATTGGTCTCCCGAATGAACTTATGGGTTCTCCGCCCTCATACTCTAAGGACCAAATTAAATCTTTATACTGGTCATGGATCGAGCAGAATATTTACCTGAAAACACGCCAAGGTAGCCTAACTGATACTTTTCTAGATATTAAATCTGGAAAACTGCTTGAGCGTTTTTATGACATCATTAAGGAGCCGGTAGACAGGAAACTGGATCCTCAGTTTAGATATGGCTGCCTACCCATTAATGCTCACACTAACTCTTGGATGGCTGATAACACCCAGCCCAACGGCTGCCCAGCTTGCTCATATGCGCATGAATCCATAGGCCATGTTTTCTTTGAATGTCCCGCGTACACCAGACCAAGAAGGACTTGGCTGGCACCAGTATGTAGACAGTTGGGGACCTACAGTTTTAACGAATCTTTTCGTATTTTGAAATCGGACACAAGACCACTCTTTCTATGTGCAGTCGCTAAATTCCTCGGCCAGTTCTGGGCAACTAGGCGTAGGCTTGTGACTGCATCCTCGAGTGGCACAGTCCAAATGAATGGGAGTTCTAGGAACTGAGAGTCTCCTACATTTTTAAAATATTGCTGCTAATGTATTCTTAATGTGTTTATTATTTGATTTTATAGTATAATGCAGCATAGGGATCTTAACCCCTTAAGTGCTGCGTCGGGGCGTTGGCCGACAGCAGCACTACCTCCACAGTGCTGCGCACGTCCATTGAGCGTTCATTAAGCACTAGTTCGAATGGACAGCGCAGCACTGGGGAGGGAATTGCGCCGCAGCTAAGGTGTTAAAAGACTGGTTTATAGTAGAAGGGGTGTATATTGTATCAACTCGACAATTGCTTGTTATTAATGCACGTGCACTTTAGTTTTATAACAAATATTTTTGACTAAGACGACAAATAGTGAAATTTTGTACTCTTTTAATCTCCTTTCGTGTTTATATCGTAATATGAATTACTAGCAGCCCGCCCCAGCGTTGCCTGGGGTAGAAGTGGGCTGGGGGCTGCATTTCAGGTTTGCGTGCTCTCCCGCCCAGGCCCCCGCCCGCCACGACATTGTCTGTGTCCTGGACAATGTTGTGGCGGGCGGGGGCCGGGGCGGGAAAGCACGCAAACCTGAAATGCTGGCTTCCCTCACCCCCGCCTGCCCTGACATTCCCCAGCAGCCCGTGCCCCGCCCGCCCGCCCCGACCCTGGCGGCCCCGGATTCTTACCTTGCCTCAGCTGCTCACACAGCCGGTCCATATTTCTCCGCTCCGCCGCTCTGCCACTCACCACCTGTCGGCCGCCGATCCTCCCCGCGCCATATTCGCCTCTCCGCTAAACCGCTGGCCTCACTTCACCGCTCCTCCCCTGCGCGCCATGTCCGCCGCTCCTGGGACGCTGCTCCTCCCCTGCTCCTGAGGTGACGACGCACAGTCGCGGCCGGCGCTACTTTGGGGGAACTACTTTTTGTAAAAATGTAACTTTTTATATAACGTTTATTTAAAAAAAATTTAAAGCCTATGACCATCTACACACCCTGCCGATTTCAACGGTGTAGCGGGTGTGTAGATTGGCGCTGTGGTTCCCGAGTTTACCTTGCCTAAAGGTGTAAGTTCTCTCTTTATAATAGTAGTATAGATATAGATAGATAGATAATAGTAGTATAGACATAGATTGACCATGCTGCATGCTTGCTGTACTGCATCGCCAAAAGGGTGAGACCTGCTTGTTTCGCCAGTGCTTGTTAATACGCATTTCTAAAGTGCAGTCAAGCAAGGGTGGTTCCTATGCATTTTTGTGTCGTTTGTTTTCTTTGTATCCTGAATCTAATTGTTTACTGCTAGGTTTTCAGTAGGTGACACATTGAATTATACAGAGTATAAAAGGGGAAGGCTGCCAAATGGCCTAATGGTTGCCTTTGCAAATGCATGTAAATTTGAAGATGAAACCATATCATCACCCTCTATTTTATTAACTTTACTCCCCATATTTGCACAATATACATTTACATTTTAGGCTCATGTGTTTAATTTTTCCTATAAATGTCAAAGCTGCGCTCTCATATTTCTCTGCTGCTTTTCCACCAACTGAATTTTAAAGGAAAGTAGTGTTTTTAAAGTTGCATATACACACACACACCTATCGCTGTTAGGAAGTCACCTAAAATTGAAAGTTGTTTGAAATCGAAGCGTCACCCGATGCCCAGTGTAGCTCTGTTCTTACAGTTCTGTTCATAACAAACAGAAGTCTTTGGAGCGCAGACACGTATACTGACTGGTCTGTGCATGGCATGTGCAAAGATTGATCCGGTGGCAGTGTGCAAACGTTAGAATAGTACTGCTAAATCTGTTCCTTGGCGTCCGCAATATTTTGCTACATTTTCGTTTTTGAATTGTAGTTTAATTCTTACAGGGTAGGAAGGTGGGCGCCTTTTCATCCCTGTTAACGTGACTTCGGCAAGGCATTACTTTCATTCGATCTTAAAATCAGGAATGTCAGGCAGCAACATCCCAGTGGTCCTGCTGTAGGCACACGGCTGTTTACCGATCTGTTAAAGATTCTCAGCTACTGTTACTACATAATGAAGAGGCGTGCAGTTCTATGTGGGGAAGTACTGGACAGCTGTGTTCATGCTTGCATTCTGGGGTCGGGTTCGCGCTATATAAATCTCTCAAATAATAACTCACATTTTGCAAGCACACATCCGCTGCTCCGCTCCTCTGACGCTGCTCTGACGTCGCTCCTCGACGTGAGCATGCACGTCCCGGCCGGCGCTACTTTGGGGGGACTACTTTATTTTTAAAATCCATTTTTTAAATAAGGTTTATTTTTGAACTTTATATAGCCTATAACCATCTACACTCCCTGACGTTTTGTACAGTGTATCAGGTGTGTAGATTGGCGCAGTGGTTCCCGAGTTTACCTGCCTCAAAGCCTGAAAGTTTCTCCTTTATAATAGTAGTATAGATTTGACTCTCCAGGATTGATGGGAGGAAAATTCTTATTATTTTAATTCAGAATACCACTGACAAGGATGTATGTGTTTGTATCTATTATGGTATTATAAACCGAAATAAAGATTTTATGATGATTGTAGGAGAGTAGGGTCTGCAATCCTATGATCACCCAGATTTTTTGCTTTTGTTTCACTGGTTTACGACTTTCTCTGGCTGTGGGCCTGCCAATCAGACCCACAGCCTGGCTGTTCTCTTTCTAAATTACGATATGTACCCTAGGTGCATTTACCAATTGGTACTGGGCCACCTTATCAGACCCCGTAACGCAGGGCATAGGTGTACCCAGGGCCGCCAGGGGCTGCAGCATGTATTATGCCACCCCTGGCTGGCCGCCTAAATTTGACACAACTGGCTGCATGACAGCTGGGGCAAAGTCGTGTAATCACCCTTTGCTTTAGGTATAGTAGCTCTATATCTAACCATACAATGGACATCCGAGTTCCTATCAGTCACTCCTATGGCAGGCCTTGACAATCCTGAAGGCAGAGTGCGTGGGCTCGTGTGTTTAGTGGGCTTAGTGCGGCCTTTGATACGGTCAGCCACCAGGTTCTAATCCACCGCCTCGGGACTGTTGGGGTTAAGGGCAGAGCCCTGAAGTGGCTCTCGTCCTTTCTTTCCCGACGCTCTTATCAAGTATGGGAAGGCGAAAGCCACTCCTCGTCCATCCCCCTCCAGTGCGGTGTGCCACAGGGCTCTTCCCTGAGCCCTACGTTGTTCAATGTTTATATGGCCCCACTGGAGGAACTCGTTTCACCCTTCGGAGTCACTATCGTCAGCTACGCCGACGACACACAACTGGTGGTCACACTCTCCCACCCTAAGCTCGAGCCCTCCAACCTCCACGACTGTCTTTCCAGCGTACACCAGTGGATGAGCGACTCTGCCTTGAAGCTCAATGGCTCCAAGACAGAGATCCTGGTCCTTGGACAAAAAACTACTAACATCCCTTCCAACTTCTGGCCAGCCTGCATGGGCGAACCTCCCACTCCCAAGAAGGAGGTCAAGAGTCTCGGTGTGTGGCTGGAGACCGACCTTACCTTCCGGACACAGGCCAGAAAGACGGCCGGAACCTGCTACGGGTTACTTAAATCTTGCAGGAAAGTACTCCCTCTTCTACCCTTCCAGTCGCGCCTCATGCTGATCCAGGGCTTAATTCTATCTAGGCTGGATTACAGTAACGCCATCTATCTGGGCGCCCCGGAATCCACCTTTCAAACTCTGCAAAAGGCTCAAAACGCCGCCGCCCGACTCCTAACAAGCACCCCGGCCAGATCATCGGCTAAACCTGCTCTTAGGAAACTACACTGGCTCCCGATTAAGGAAAGGGTCACTTTCAAGGCCCTTTGTCTGGCCCACAAGGCTCTACATAACACCGGTCCCCCCATACTAAACAATTGGATCACCCCCTACAAACCCTCGAGAGCTCTCCGCTCGGAGCATGGAAACCTTATCACAATCCCCATGGTGAAAAAGGCCTGCATAGGGGGCCGCCGCTTTTCGGTAAACACCGGTCTCAAGTGGAACGCACTCCCTCTGAACCTCAGAACAGAGCCTGATCTACTCCGGTTCAGAAAAACTCTCAAAACTCTCCTCTTTCCCTAATTCCGGCTTCTTACCGATCCGCTCCCCCTCATGAGTAACAAGGTTTTAGCGCTGGGATACCCTTGTGGTGACTACGCGCTCTACAAAACTTTAAAATAAAATAAATAAATAAATAAATAACTAGGTTCTGGCCCGAGCCAAGCCCGGTTGCAGCTTGCGGAATCAAGACCCAATGGCTGTTCCATGATAACGCGTACCACATCGGTAACTTCGGTGTCGCGTTATCACGGCATGTCGAGTAAGGTGTCATACGAATCGGGATGCTGCCCCCTCACCAATTCTGGCGACGAGGTTAGCATTCCGCCCTTCTAGAGGGACACGACATGTACGTAACTGTGAACCCCGGTTAAAGTTAACTAAATCCTCAGCTCCACAAAATGGATGCTGCCACCACAGACACGAGTCTGACCCCCTGCTGCTGGGAGTCCTTCCAGCGAGGAGAGCTTGGACAAAGGGTTTCCTGTCGAGGGCGGTGTTCGCACCGTCCCAGACAGGGTTTGTGTATTCTGGGTAGGTAGGGCTTTTGCGAGAAGGTGACTGCGGAGTGGCACCCCGGTGCTCACTACGCATCTGCCGGTCAGAACCAGTTCCAGGGGCGCCAGCCCTGGCCTGGGGAAAGTCCGGCAGGGGAGAGGGGTGTAACTACCCCCCTTCCTGGTCCCACCCTTAGGGCAGGACCTAGTCATGTACCCACCCCTTTCTTTAGGATAAAGACCGGAGCGGGGACCCTTCCAAATTAGATCATCTTTGAATCAAGAACTACTTTCTACGAAAGGACATTCGAGACTCTTCTCAAGATTTCTCCCTTGTGACTAAGGAGTAGTCACCCTGCATCAGCGGGCACCATCTAAGAACTCTGCGGTTTGCTGTAAGTCCTTCCTCAAGGAATCCGACGGCCCAGCTCGACGAGAACCGGCTTCCCTGGCACCTCTGACCTCTACCCACGTCATCAGCTCAGCTGTGATCTGTGGGTGCGACGAGACCTCGAGGGACCGGCCATCATCAAAACCTGCACGCTTTCTTAACCAGCACGGCCATCGAAGTAATTCTCTGGTGAGTGCTCTGGGGTCCGAGAAGCCCCGACCCTGAGCCGCTCCAGCGCCGAAGTGCAGTCTCCCAGCATCTCCACGATCTGCGTGGGGCCCTTCTGCTCGCTGCTCAGCCCGTTGTCTGGTCACTAGCCGCTGGCTTGTGCCCTTCTGTGACGACATCCGACAATCAACACTGCTGGTCTGGTTGCTCCAGACTGGCCCTGGCTTCCATCTTTGCGAGAAGCACCCCGGACCCTCCTGGTCCACTCAAGACGCCATCTTAGGCCCTCCACGTGGCCCTGAGATCTGCCAAGGCTTGTTGCCCCATCCTGGGCCCAGCGACGCCGACAGCATCATCCTTCGTGGGACAGCTCGCACCTCCACTGTGGTCGCCGACAACGCCTCCTGGTCCGTGAGACTGCAGAGCCTAGTGTCGCCCACTCACCTGGTCGAGGTGACGGCCAACCGGTGCCTTCCTGGTACCCTCTGACTACTGGCTAGTAGTATGAACTTGGTCCCCTCTGCTTTCAGGTATCATCAATCTCTGATCCAGGCTTGGATCTCTACGAACTATTCATCACTGGTCGCCGGCCAGCAACTCCTTTTCTTCCGGCTCCTGGCTCGTCAGCGAAGACCCCGACGCCTGTAAGACTTGTGCAGCCGCAGCCCTCGTGGCTAGGTAACTCGGCATTTCGGTGCCTGCATAGCCTCTTTACTCTAGGGTCCCGAGTCCCTCGCTTCCGACTTGCCTTATCGGGTCCGCCCGAGACCTTAACCTTTCCGTGTCCTCGGACACTTGTTTTAATTGTGCACTTGAAGTATTTTCCTAAGAGATTTGGTTTGTGCTTAGTACCCTGTCCTCATAAAGAGTACAGGGCTGTTGTGATTCTTAATAAATATACTGTTTATTTTCATAACACTGGTGTGGTGTCCTTTCACTTGGTGTTCAAGGGGTATGTGATGGTATAACAGCTGGCTTAACACGCCCTCTCGAGTCTTTAGCCTTAGACTGCTCGTATCCACGGTACTAGGATAGCTGGTCTATAGGTTGACTTACAACCAATCATCATAAGGGTCGTTTGGAACGATACATAGCGGTCGCTAGAATAGCGAACGCTGCATATCGGGCCAACTTCTCACATTGGTGAGCAGCGGTTGGGATTTGAGCTTGCTGTTGTTTTACCACACGTATCCTAAGAATATCTTGTTGGAAGATCACATAAGTACTGTTAGTACATATAACTAAAGCTTAGAATACTCTGAGTTCTACTGAACCAGCTGTTGCAGCTCCTCAAGGCTTAGCACACCTTGGCTGCAACTCTTAGCAAGGGAATAGTAGGTAAACACATAGTGTAGGTAGGTGCATCACTTACACCACACTAGAAACAGTATGTCGGACAAAGGAGGAAACTCTGAGTCTCCCCTTGTGTCAGTTGACCCTCCACAGGTCATTCCTTCGAGATATACTGTGCTGAGCTTCAAGGAGTTAAGACAAGTGTGTCACTCCAGGAAGATCAAGCAGGGGTCTAACCCCACCACGTCCTTTCTGATTGGTCTCTTGGAGACTTATGATGCCAGAAAAGCTGAGACCCTTCCCAGCTCTTCTAATCCAGAAAGAGACATGCCTCCCCTCGAGGGAACCAGAGACGATCCTGACCTCATCCACCTCGCAACTGAGAACGAAGATGTGGAGGATGATGAGGATGAGGATCCCTCTGGGGATGAGGCAGATAAGGGACAGGTAGAAGTCGTTAGACTAAGCAGGTCCAACTTAAGCAAACATGATAGTGGTACTGGGGGACCCCCAGCACTACTGTCAGGTCCGCTTAACATTGGGAATGGACGAGCCCGATCTCTGTCGAGAGACTCTGGCAGATCCCTTCAAACCAATGGCTCTCACAACTCTTCTCAAAGAGGGATGACGTCCCCTCAGAGGAGAGTGTACGAAGCTAAGGAAAGGGCAGCTAATCTGAGGATTGAAAGGGAAGAACTTGCCCTGGCCAAAGAAAGGCTTGCCTTTGCTAGAGAGCAACAGTTAAGTGGGGTAGTCCCCACTGGTGGCAGCAATGTACCTAGCAATAGGGAAAGGAGTTTTGATACGAAACACCTTGGTAAGATAGTGCCCCCCTTTAAACAAGGGGACGACATCCACAAATGGATAACTGCTTTGGAGAGGGCCTGCACTGTGCAGGGTGTTCCCCAGAGTCAGTGGGCAGCTATCTTGTGGCTCTCCTTTGAAGGAAAAGGAAGAGACAAGCTCCTCACCACAAGGGTGGAGGACGCTAACGATTACCAAGTCTTGAAAAATACACTCGTTGAAGGGTTCGGCCTAACCACTGAGCAGTACAGGGTGCTGTTCAGGGATACCCAGAAAACGCAGTCTCAAGATTGGTCTGACTTTGTCGATTGTGCCACTAAGGCTTTTGAGGGCTGGTTGCTGGGCAGTAAGGTTACTGATTACAAAGGATTGTATAATTTGATGATGAGAGAACAAATTTTAAACAATTGTCAGAACCAGTTGTTGCATCAGCATCTTGTCGACTCGGATCTGACCTCTCCCCAAGAATTGGGAAAGAAGGCAGACAGATGGGTTCGTACAAGAGTTAAACAGAACCAGGGCCAGAATCAAGGTGGTCAGAAGAAAGCAGACCAGAAGGGTAAAGATCCTAAGGGGGAACAAAATGACCAGAAGTCTTCGACAGGTCCCCAACAACCCAAAGAGGGTGGGGGTCAGGCTCCCCAAAAGAAGAAAGAAGGCCAATCCAAAAGATGGTGCCAGTACTGCAAAAGTAAATCTCACTGGTTTAGTGAGTGCACCAAGAAAGGAGGAGGGCAGGCTCCTGCCACTGCAGCCCCTAAGGCACCTGTGCCCCCTAGTACAGCCAGCAGTGGTAGTGCACCTCCCAAGGGTTTAGTAGGGTTAACCCTGGGTTCTGAGGGGCGTGACAACTTAGTTGGCACACTCACTCAGGCTGTCCTTGTCAGTACAGGGGACGTGGACGTGTCCCCTGACGTGAGTCCCAATACTTTGGGCAAATACCGACAGACGCCTTTCATAAATGGAAAGATGGCTCAGGCCTATAGGGACACTTGTGCCAGCGTCACCATGGTGACGCCTAACTTTGTGGACCCTGGACAGATCATGCCAGGTACGGAATTCCTGGTGACCAATGCAAGCAATGTCACTACCAATCACAGTATGGCAATTGTAGCTTTCTCCTGGGGAGGGGTAACTGGCCAAAAGAAGGTTGTAGTTAGTTCAGACCTCCCAGTGGATTGTTTGTTGGGCAATGATTTGGAGTCATCACAATGGTCAGAAGTGGAGCACCGGACTCACATGGAAATGTTAGGCTTGCCAGCACATGTGTTCGCTGTGACCAGGTCACAGGTCAGGAAATGCCCCACTGAACAGGTGCTGGATCCTGGAACAACGGACCAGACACCTCCCAAGAAAAAGAGCGGTAGGGTTAAGGCTGCGCCTTCCCCCTTGCCCCAGGTCGTGGATCAAGTCTCAGAGGAGGCTGACCTACAGGAATTGAGGGAAACTGAGCCTAGGGAGTTCGAACTTGATCAAGTTGAATTCTTGGGTTCAGGGGGACCCTCAAGGGAAGACCTGGGGAAGGACCAGTTAGACTGCCCTTCTCTTGAACCCCTCAGACAGCAGGCTGCTGCTGAGGCTGCTGGGAACGCCACAGGTACCCACAAGGTATACTGGGAAGATGGACTCCTGTACACTGAGTCAAGAGACCCCAAGCCTGGCATGACCAGGAGGCTGGTTGTACCCTTGTCTCAGCGTGGTTTCCTACTTACCTTGGCCCACGAGATTCCCTTAGCAGGTCACTTAGGCCAGACGAAGACGTGGGACAGGCTTGTCTCACACTTTCACTGGCCTCATATGAACGAAGATACCAAGGAGTTTTGCCGTTCCTGTGTCACTTGCCAAGCCAGTGGTAAGTCAGGTGGCACGACAAAGGCCCCCCTTATACCAATGCCTGTGGTGGGGGTGCCCTTTGAACGGGTGGGGATCGACATCGTCGGTCCCATGGAACCACCAACAGCATCAGGGCACAAGTTTATACTGGTGGTAGTGGATCATGCCACCAGGTATCCTGAAGCTATTCCCCTTAGGACCACTACAGCACCTGTTGTGGCAAGAGCCCTAGTTGGAGTATTCTCCAGAGTGGGCTTCCCTAAGGAGGTCGTCTCCGACAGAGGTGCAAACTTTATATCGAGCTACTTAACTGCTATGTGGAAGGAATGTGGTGTCAACTACAAGTTCACTACACCCTATCATCCACAATGCAATGGGCTTGTTGAGAGATTCAACAGGACCCTGAAAGGGATGATTCATGGACTACCGGAAAAGCTTCGGCGTAGATGGGACGTCCTGATCCCCTGCCTCTTGTTCGCCTACAGAGAAGTCCCACAGAAGGGGGTTGGCTACAGCCCTTTTGAACTTTTGTACGGACATCCTGTAAGAGGACCCCTGTGTTTGGTGAAGGAAGGATGGGAGAGACCTCTCAAAAAGCCTGCAGCCAACATAGTGGACTATGTGCTTGGCCTCCGCTCGCGGATGGCTGAATACATGGAGAAGGCATCTGAAAACCTTAAGACCAGCCAAGAACTCCAAAAAGCTTGGCATGACCAAAAGGCTGTCTTGACTGTTTACCAGCCCGGACAGAAGGTGTGGGTGTTGGAGCCAGTGGCCCCAGCAGCACTCAAGGACAAATGGTCCGGGCCCTACACCATCCTGGAGAAAAAGGGAGAGGTCACCTACCTGGTCGACCTGGGAACTCCCCGAAGCCCCCACAGGGTGCTTCATGTCAACAGGCTCAAGGCATATGTCGACAGGAAGGACATGAGTTTGCCCATGGCCCTAGATGAGGGACAGGAGGAGGAGAGTGACCCTCTCCCCGACCTGCTCACTCAGAATCCTGACGATGGATCGGTAGATGGTGTTGTCTTTTGTGGCAGCCTCTCCGAACATCAACAGAAAGACTGTAAACAGGTTCTTCAGTCTTTCAGACATATGTTTTCTCTAACACCCAGTCAGACCGATTGGTGCACCCATGAGGTTGACGCTGGTGACAGCTTGCCCGTCAAGAGTAAAATCTACCGGCAGCCTGATCACGTTAGAGACTGCATCAAGAGTGAAGTGCAGAAAATGTTGGAGCTGGGAGTCATTGAACCCTCGGATAGCCCTTGGGCTAGTCCCGTAGTTCTAGTGCCGAAACCTCACGCCCCGGGCGGTAAGAAAGAGATGAGGTTCTGCGTAGACTACAGGGGTCTCAATGCAGTCACTAAGACTGACGCCCACCCAATACCAAGGGCAGACGAGCTTATCGATAGATTGGCTTCGGCCAACTACTTAAGTACGTTTGACCTGACAGCTGGGTATTGGCAAATCAGGTTAGCTGAGGACGCCAAGCCTAAAACCGCATTTTCAACCCCTGGTGGGCATTATCAGTTCGTGGTGATGCCCTTTGGTCTGAAAAATGCACCTGCCACCTTCCAAAGGTTGGTGAATCAAGTCCTTACTGGGCTGGATGACTTCTGTGAGGCGTATCTTGACGATATTGCTGTCTTTAGCTCCACCTGGGAGGATCACCTGGTCCACCTGCGGAAAGCGTTAGAGGCTCTGCAAGCAGCAGGCCTCACTATCAAGGCCACCAAGTGCCAGATAGGGCAGACACAGGTTGTATACCTGGGCCACCTTGTAGGTGGAGGCCAGGTTCAGCCACTGGAGAGCAAGATACAGTCAATCAGGGACTGGGCTCCTCCAACCACCCAGACTCAGGTTCGAGCTTTCTTGGGCCTGACTGGTTACTATAGGAAGTTTGTCAGGAACTATGGCTCAATTGTGACACCATTAAACGAACTGACAAGTAAGAAAATGCCAAAAAAGGTTCAGTGGACAGCGAGCTGTCAAAAAGCATTCGATGACCTAAAGCAGGCCATGTGCACGGCGCCTATCCTCAAGAGTCCGGACTACTCCAAACCATTCATTGTCCAAACAGATGCTTCTGAGTTGGGTGTGGGAGCTGTTCTTTCTCAACTGAATTTTGATGATCAAGACCAGCCCATTGCTTTTATAAGCAGAAGGCTGACCCCTAGAGAGAAGAATTGGTCAGCTATTGAGAGGGAGGCCTTTGCTGTGGTTTGGGCCCTGAAGAAGCTGAGGCCATACTTGTTTGGCACTCACTTCAAGATTCAGACCGACCATAAGCCCCTCTTGTGGCTAAACCAGATGAAGGGTGAAAACCCCAAACTGCTTAGGTGGTCCATTTCCCTACAGGGGATGGACTTTACAGTGGAACATAGACCTGGTACTGATCATGGCAATGCCGATGGGCTCTCCAGATATTTCCACTTAGAACAAGAAGACTCACCTGGTCAAGGTTAGCTTATTGTTCCGACGTTTGGGGGGGGGGTCATGTAGGAGAGTAGGGTCTGCAATCCTATGATCACCCAGATTTTTTGCTTTTGTTTCACTGGTTTACGACTTTCTCTGGCTGTGGGCCTGCCAATCAGACCCACAGCCTGGCTGTTCTCTTTCTAAATTACGATATGTACCCTAGGTGCATTTACCAATTGGTACTGGGCCACCTTATCAGACCCCGTAACGCAGGGCATAGGTGTACCCAGGGCCGCCAGGGGCTGCAGCATGTATTATGCCACCCCTGGCTGGCCGCCTAAATTTGACACAACTGGCTGCATGACAGCTGGGGCAAAGTCGTGTAATCACCCTTTGCTTTAGGTATAGTAGCTCTATATCTAACCATACAATGGACACCCGAGTTCCTATCAGTCACTCCTATGGCAGGCCTTGACAATCCTGAAGGCAGAGTGCGTGGGCTCGTGTGAACTAGGTTCTGGCCCGAGCCAAGCCCGGTTGCAGCTTGCGGAATCAAGACCCAATGGCTGTTCCATGATAACGCGTACCACATCGGTAACTTCGGTGTCGCGTTATCACGGCATGTCGAGTAAGGTGTCATACGAATCGGGATGCTGCCCCCTCACCAATTCTGGCGACGAGGTTAGCATTCCGCCCTTCTAGAGGGACACGACATGTACGTAACTGTGAACCCCGGTTAAAGTTAACTAAAGCCTCAGCTCCACAAAATGGATGCTGCCACCACAGACACGAGTCTGACCCCCTGCTGCTGGGAGTCCTTCCAGCGAGGAGAGCGTGGACAAAGGGTTTCCTGTCGAGGGCGGTGTTCGCACCGTCCCAGACAGGGTTTGTGTATTCTGGGTAGGTAGGGCTTTTGCGAGAAGGTGACTGCGGAGTGGCACCCCGGTGCTCACTACGCATCTGCCGGTCAGAACCAGTTCCAGGGGCGCCAGCCCTGGCCTGGGGAAAGTCCGGCACGGGAGAGGGGTGTAACTACCCCCCTTCCTGGTCCCACCCTTAGGGCAGGACCTAGTCATGTACCCACCCCTTTCTTTAGGATAAAGACCGTAGCGGGGACCCTTCCAAATTAGATCATCTTTGAATCAAGAACTACTTTCTACGAAAGGACATTCGAGACTCTTCTCAAGATTTCTCCCTTGTGACTAAGGAGTAGTCACCCTGCATCAGCGGGCACCATCTAAGAACTCTGCGGTTTGCTGTAAGTCCTTCCTCAAGGAATCCGACGGCCCAGCTCGACGAGAATCGGCTTCCCTGGCACCTCTGACCTCTACCCACGTCATCAGCTCAGCTGTGATCTGTGGGTGCGACGAGACCTCGAGGGACCGGCCATCATCAAAACCTGCACGCTTTCTTAACCAGCACGGCCATCGAAGTAATTCTCTGGTGAGTGCTCTGGGGTCCGAGAAGCCCCGACCCTGAGCCGCTCCAGCGCCGAAGTGCAGTCTCCCAGCATCTCCACGATCTGCGTGGGGCCCTTCTGCTCGCTGCTCAGCCCGTTGTCTGGTCACTAGCCGCTGGCTTGTGCCCTTCTGTGACGACATCCGACAATCAACACTGCTGGTCTGGTTGCTCCAGACTGGCCCTGGCTTCCATCTTTGCGAGAAGCACCCCGGACCCTCCTGGTCCACTCAAGACGCCATCTTAGGCCCTCCACGTGGCCCTGAGATCTGCCAAGGCTTGTTGCCCCATCCTGGGCCCAGCGACGCCGACAGCATCATCCTTCGTGGGACAGCTCGCACCTCCACCGTGGTCGCCGACAACGCCTCCTGGTCCGTGAGACTGCAGAGCCTAGCGTCGCCCACTCACCTGGTCGAGGTGACGGCCAACCGGTGCCTTCCTGGTACCCTCTGACTACTGGCTAGTAGTACGAACTTGGTCCCCTCTGCTTTCAGGTATCATCAATCTCTGATCCAGGCTTGGATCTCTACGAACTATTCATCACTGGTCGCCGGCCAGCAACTCCTTTTCTTCCGGCTCCTGGCTCGTCAGCGAAGACCCCGACGCCTGTAAGACTTGTGCAGCCGCAGCCCTCGTGGCTAGGTAACTCGGCATTTCGGTGCCTGCATAGCCTCTTTACTCTAGGGTCCCGAGTCCCTCGCTTCCGACTTGCCTTATCGGGTCCGCCCGAGACCTTAACCTTTCCGTGTCCTCGGACACTTGTTTTAATTGTGCACTTGAAGTATTTTCCTAAGAGATTTGGTTTGTGCTTAGTACCCTGTCCTCATAAAGAGTACAGGGCTGTTGTGATTCTTAATAAATATACTGTTTATTTTCATAACACTGGTGTGGTGTCCTTTCACTTGGTGTTCAAGGGGTATGTGATGGTATAACAGCTGGCTTAACACGCCCTCTCGAGTCTTTAGCCTTAGACTGCTCGTATCCACGCTACTAGGATAGCTGGTCTATAGGTTGACTTACAACCAATCATCATAAGGGTCGTTTGGAACGATACATAGCGGTCGCTAGAATAGCGAACGCTGCATATCGGGCCAACTTCTCACAATGATGATTTATAAAACCCTAAAAATAAATAAAATAAGTATTTTGTGCCTTGCTCACCTAGGATTTAATGTGAAAGCTCTATTAACTCGCGGAGCACTTTTTACCTGTGGTACCGTTACTATTTAAAATAATAATGGTGAATGTCTAGGGTGGCATACACATTTTGTCCTTAAACCACTGTTTAATAGCGGCATCAAACAATCCTGGCTGAGCTCAAACAGATCTCACTCTGGCAACTACATTGAGCCCCTAAGACCCAAATAATTTGATTTATTTGGAATATATCAGTGTCTGCAGAGTTTGTGGTTTTTCACTTACTGTACTGAGATCCTGTCTAAATTTCAGAATGCCAGTTTTATGGAACCAACTTCTGCCAGCTGTGGTGAATTTTACAACTTGTAGTTCATGGACAGACCAACCAGAATGGTCTCAGCTAGTGCTGGTGATAAAAGTTTGCATTTTACCTCTATAAATCCAATCAGAATGTAGTCTCATAGCCAGGGACGATGGGTTTATGCAACACGGTTGAGTAAATCATGCATCAAAAAAAGGCAAATTATGTGGCGTAATGCTGCCCATTTTGTGATAGTTTTACTTAATTATTTTGCCATTTTTACAGTGTCTGGATATTGGTTGCATCTCATTAGTACTAGTGTAGCACACAAATACAGCTGAGCCCAGCAGGCCACCATACCCATTCCCAATGGGTTCACAAATCGCAAGAGGCTCATTAATTTTCATGAGCCTTGTAATTTGCGAACCCATAGGGAATCGCAAACAGTGTTAAACACACTGTTGTACATTTTATTTTGTGCCTCGCAATTTGCGACTCGCAATGAGTCTCAAATTGCGAGGCGCAAAATAAAATGGTCATACATCTGGCCCTAAGTGATTTGCCAGAATCACAAGTTGCTGAGCCAACGCCGAGATTCGAACCTAGCTCTCCAGTTGCAGAGTTGATATCTTTACCCGTTAGCCCACATTTCCTCCCTAGAACTTCAGATCCTGTTAAACAGCAGATGCTGTCCCACCCCACCAGGTTGTAGAGGAAACCCATATCCGTCCATCTGTCCATAGTAATGTGTCTCTTAATTCCAAGAGCTTGCAGTCCATCACTCCTGACTTTGCTGTTTACTGATTGGCTCGGCGCCTGGAGATGCATTTGCTCCAAGCTGCTCCAGACCACAGTTCCACTCTCTGAACAGATGCTTCTTATCAAGTGGAGCCACAGGGAGGGTGAAATGCGCACAGCGTTCATGCCTCAGTGTGAGTGAGTTGCGGATTGCTGAAAGACCCCCCAGTTTCATCTCTGACTCTATTAATGCTAACATGGGGTCCTCAGCACAGGGGAGTTAGATGAAGCTTTTTGAAGACACCATTTAAAAGTGTGACTTGACCTGGGGCTGTGGCTTCAAGTGCGCATGCACTGCTGTGCAACCAACCCTGTGCTAAACATGGCCGCCTTAAGCAGTATTAGGATTTGTCGGGGCGGGACCCGGAAGTATGGTTTTTTCAACCATCTGATTGTCAAAATGCCAACACTCATAAACACCCCCGCATGTTTCTTGTCTTGGGTGGTCTTCTTTTAAATCCTTTTCCCCTTAAGACGTGAACTTTGCAAACTCAAAATTAGTTCTGATTTTAGATGGAGTTTTTTTGCCAGAATCTGGGACCATGTTTTGCTTACATTATTAAAAGGTATGTGCTTGGTTTGGTGGAACATTATATTGTTTTAGCGTGTTAAATATTTCCTTAATGGTCTGTTCCCTCACCTTGAAATACTGAAATATTGATGTAAACACTGCATCCTGAAATATCTGTTTATGCAGGCTTTACACCCTTAAAACTTAGACAGGTGACCTATCAGGTGTTTTACCTGTCCAGTACCATCCAGGCCATGAAGGAAAACAATATTATACCTTTTGTAAATACTTTTGTGTTGCTAACACTGCACACAAACTCCAGGGTTAGGATTGAACAACCTTTTGAACTCCATTTTTGGTGAACTTTCCCAGACCACTCTAAACACGCATCGGCAAACCCAATTGATCTGGCTATAATGTGATATATACAAAAGACACATGCATACATGCTATAACAAGTGTTAGTGTATTAAAGCTAGACCAGTTGGCTCTGTTAATGCTTCTTTAAAGGGTCATGACAAAAGCTGTGGAAGAGGAATATAGATCAGAACAAATGAGGATAATATTTAAGTATTCAGAGTTTGTATTAAAGCAAATGCATGTATTCATGATTGAAAGTTGTATATTTAGGTGCAACATAAGGATAAACTGTGATAATAGTAATTACTTTCTGTGTGGCATAAATGTGTTTGAGATAAAGTACTAAATGTGACAAACAATGTGATGATTAACTATACATTTCAGATGGAAAATGCCTGTCATGCATGCAATGCAAGCACTTCTCAGGAGGTAGGCTCAGGGGTGGCTTCTCGTCTAAGGAGGAGTGTCGCCCCACTGCTCTTTGAGCAGGAAAAATAAAATGATAATAACATAGTTAATTTCATTTTTATTTTTTGCAGGTTCTTGACTGGGTTAGGGTGGGGTTGGAGGCACAGGGAGAGCAGTCGTTTGCACTCTCCAAGTGTGCATGACTGCTTTGCTGGCAGTCTTGGCCGGGCCAAACACTCATGCGCACTTTGCATTTTCCCCATGAGGCTGCATTACACAGCCTGGTGGGTAACCTGCCCAGGCCCCTAGTTCCCATCGGAACGCCAATCACAGCGCTGCAAATGGCTTTGTGGAGCCAAACACAACGCTGGCTATAGGAGCCTAAGTGCTTCCTGGCTCTGGATTATATATATCTATATATATATATATATATATATATACACACACACTCCTGGTTTGCAATCCTTCATTTGTGAAAAAACCAGAGTCGGAGCTCAAATGCAGTAAACGGTGCTTTCAGATTTTAATCGGCAAAAAAACACACCCAGCGCGTTTCGAGATCAGCCGATCTCTTGCTCACGGGTGGAGCTTCAGATTTCCCAACAATCAGGCTGACAGAATACATTATACAAAAGCAAGGCAAGAGGGGCCCTTAGGGGGCAGTAGGAAGGGAGAGGAGTGCTGGATTGAGGGGTACTGGTAATAATATTTTGTAAAATATCCATTTTTAAGACCAGTAAAGCAGAGACTGGCATGTGCGTGTAAATGTGCGGGCATTTTTGTTTGTTTGTGTGTGTAAAACCCCAAGTGAAGTCCGACAGACATCTGACCATGCCCGACTTAGAGCACCTGTGCCCAACTATTTACTACAGAATACATTCATCAGGGGGGTGTAACACCTCAAACACCCCTCTGAAGCCCCTCAGGCATAACCTGGAAAACAACGTGTGAATTGTAAAAACCGCGAAAGCCCCCCATGCAAAACAGACCGCAGGGGCAGATTTCTTTTTAGTACTGGATCCAAACCGATGGATGTCCAAGCGCCTCTTTTGCTCCATTTATAGCGCCCCACGGAGTTTGGAAGAGGTCAGACACCAGCTCTGCTTGGAGCAGACACCCAGGCTGTCAGACATCTGTACGGGCTGCCCTTGGACAAGCATAATGCTATCAAACGCTCTCCTCGCGCGTAATTCAATTCATCAAAAGAAAACCAGAGATTTTCTGTCACCGGGGAGCTGCCAGCCTCAGAAGGACTGCGGAGGGGGGAGACGTCCTCTGATTGTAAAGGGCCCCTCTTCAGAGCGGGACCCCGGCTGTCTGCCCCAGTCTCACTGACAACAAAAAATGCTGCCGTCAATTTCACGAGCCACTCTGAAAGCTTTTTATTTTACAGTAGCAGCCCGCCCCGGCGTTGCCCGGGGGCAGAAGGGGGCTGCATTCTGAGCATTTCTTTAGTCCCGGCCGGGTCCCCCGCCCGCCTGCCTCCCTTCCGCCTCAGGCCTTACCTTAGCCACGCATTCGACTTAGCCCCCGCCCGCCCTGACATTGCCCGGGCCGCCTCTCGCCTTACCTGAGCCGCCGCGCCACTCCTCACCGCACGTCACCGCTCCTCCCCACGCGTCATCACGCAGGTGTAGGTCGCGGTCAGCGCTACGTCGCGGCCGGCGCTTGTTTTAGGGGACTACTTTTTTTTTAAACTTTATTTTTTTAATTTACGTTTATTTTTTATTTTATGCAGCCTATGTCCTTCTACACACCCTGTGGTTTACAACAATGTACTGGGTGTGTGGATTGGCGCTGTGGTTCCCGAGTTTACCTTGCCAAAAGGTGCAAGTTCTCTCTTTATAATAGTAGTATAGATATACACATATATACATATATATATATATATATATGCAATTCACAGTCCTGTTCCGCTGCCTCAAATCAGGACCAAGATCCTATCTGCCACACCAGATACCACAGGTACAGACCACTCCACAGCGCAAAGGTGAAATATCCTCAAAGTTTATTCACACGATTTCGCCAGCATGACGCGTTTCGGTCACTCCACGGTGACCTTGATCACATGACGAACAAAACCAATGAAAATGTATTTAAAGGGTTACCAATCAACAAGAGGGGCGGGAGAAATGATGGAAACTGAAAAAATCACTTAATGCACAACATCCTGTCGTAGAAAACAGACAAAGAAATGGATATAAATATACCTGACTATTTACAATCCATAAACTGATCACACTGTTCATATGTACACTTAATGTACAATCGATCACTTGATAATATCATTATTGCTATACATTATGTACATGTGAAACCATCGTGATTGCTGTTTTCATATATTTACAAACCCAATATCGTTTTACATTTCATGTATTACCAAGATCAAAAGATGATGCGCAATTATATTTCTTATTCAATATATAAATTTTACCCATTCACAAACCCAAGTCGATTGGTATATAAACCCCTAACGTGACCACCTAGTGTGCAAAAATAAGGGGGGGGAAAAAGGTAAACCCATAACCTAAAATTACGAAAAAAGGATCAAAATTTATGATTTAATATGTGACTAGTTTATCAAAGTTTTAACACACTGGTCAAAATTATAAAAATTGGGAGATACTCATGCTTTACCATGTTATGCCAATTAGGAGGTTTACATGTGCAAGAGTAAATACAACTACTCTCCCTGCTTCCCAACCCTAAATTTAAACGTGACTGTAGTACTTGCAAAAAATGGATACCCCATACAAATAAATACCAAAGTATATACACAATCTCAATCATTAGAGACAGCCTATGTCCTTCTACACACCCTGTGGTTTACAACAATGTACTGGGTGTGTGGATTGGCGCTGTGGTTCCCGAGTTTACCTTGCCAAAAGGTGCAAGTTCTCTCTTTATAATAGTAGTATAGATATACACACATATATATATATATATATATATATATATATATATATATATATATATATATATATATATATATATATATATATATATATATATATATATATATATATATATATATATATATATATATATATATATATATTACATTACCTACTGGTGGTTGCCAGTAGGAAGTTATAGTTAAAACCTAGTTTCCACAGGAAATCCACGACATTCTATTTTGAATACCTTTGGCGCTGGTGGACGAATCTTCGCGAATTTCTCCAAGAAAATGCCTGCTCCGCGCCGCTCCTTCCCTGAAAGTCTTGGGGTGATTCGTCAAGTGGGGACTGAGAAAAAAGGGTGTCCCAAAATGTATTTTTCCCATGCAATTATCCATAGGGACCTTTAGCCAGGACTACAGCCCGAACGGCTGAACGGAATTACACAAAATTTGGCAGAAAGGTAGAGTTCGGTTCGCAGATTGTGCTTTTTGTTAAATGGTGTTAATCCGTTCAGTAGTTCCTGAGAAAATCAAAAGTAAAATCATAGTGATATCTAGAGACGAAGTACAGTACTCTGTACTGTGCTCTGTACCTTCCCGAGCACAAGCTGCATGCTGATTGGCTGTCAACTGTCTGTCAACACTCCAAACCAGGAAGTGTTGGCAGCCATGTAAAAAAAAAAATATGTCAATTGATACTTGTATAGCGCACTACTCACCCGCAAGGGTCTCAAGGCGTTTGTACGAATACCGCTGTGGAACCCATCCTGGCTTTCCCTGTGAGGCGTCCACTCCTGGGCACCCCCAAGGGGGAGGCCAGGCATCCTTAGCGTTGTGGGGGCCGTTGAGGAGATTAAGCAAGCTATTGCCCAGAGTTGCAGAGTGGGACTCCATGATTGGAATAGGCACTGAGGCGAGAATTATCAGGTCCGTGGAATTTTTGAGCCCAAGACCCGCCGAGGCGGGGAATTGAACCCTGGTCCCAGGCTAGACCTCTGCATTAGGGTCTGCCGCTCTAACTATTGAGCCACACTTCTCCATCTTGTGCCTCAGTAGAACTGAGGCACAAGAAAGCAGTGAAACACGCAAAGGGGGCAGGGCAGAAACACCCTGATTTTTTTTTAATTGCGGGGTACAAAGTACCGTACTCTGTACTGTACTCTGTACTGTATTCTGTACCTTCCTGAGCGCATACTGGAGGTTCCTGGTGGGCTAGTTGGCCCCCAGGGACCTCCAGTATGCAAGGGGAATTAGTCTCCCCTCTGCAAACGCACCAGGGTGCAATGAGGCCACGCCCCTTTTTACACCTCTCTGCAACGCTGCCCTCTGGCGCATACTGGATGTTCCTGGTGGGCTAGTTGGCACCCAGGGACCCCCAGTATGCAAGGGGACTTAATCCCCCAACTTAGAACATGGTACAGGGCGCGTTTGCACAGTGGTGAAGGTAGGGGGCGGGGATTTAGGTGATGTGAGTGCATACATGCCCTGTTGCCCGTTTTAAGTTGGGGAATTAATTCCTCTTCAATCCAGAGGTCCCCTAGGGGGCAACTAGTCCAACAGGTATCTCCAGTAAGCGCCACGGAGCTGTGATGCAGAGTGTTGTAAAAAGGGAGCGTGCCCTCTGAACACCTCTCTGCAACACAGCTGCTTCGTGCATACTGGAGGTTCCTGGTGGGCTAGTTGGCTCACAACGGGAGCTCAGGATTGAAGAGGAATTATTCCTCAATCTAAAACGCGCCACATGGCATGTTTGCACATATGTTACCTCAGGCCCGCCCCCTTCCTTCACTAGTGAGCAAAATAATCCTGTAAAATCAGCCGAACTACGAATTCCGATTTACTCACCTGTTATCACAAGAAACATCAGTGCTGCATCTTTGAGCGCACTACTGATCTTGAAAAGTAATTCTAACCATACTTACAGTAACTTGAATTTCCTTCCATAGGCTAACATTGACTGGTTTCACTTGGAAATTTTTCTAAGTGTGAAGTTTTGGAACTTTAAAAAATTCCTCTAAAATCAGCCGAACTATTAATTCCGATTTACTCATCTGTTATCAGGAGAGACCTCAGTGCTGCATCTTTTAGCCCACTACTGATCCTGAAAAGTAATTCTAATTGTAGTTACAGTAACTTGAATTTCCTTCCATAGGCTAATATTGACTGGTTTCACTTGGAAATTTTTTTTAAGTGTGGAGTTTTGGAACTTAAAGAAATTCCTCAAAAATCAGTCGAACTACAAATTCCAATTTACTCTCCTGTTATCAGGAGATTCCTCAGTGCTGCATCTTTCAGCTCACTACTATTCCTGAAAAGTAAATTTAACTGTACTTACCAGTAACTTGAATTTCCTTCCATAGGATATCATTGCCTGCTATATAAAATATATATCAATTAAAAAAATATTAAATAAAAAAAATATATTACAATTTCAATATTTAAAAAAAAATTCTATTTATATTACAAATATGTAATGTAATTTAAAAAATAAAATATCTAAAAATAAATACTTTAAAACAATGTAGTAAATTAGTATAAAAAAATATAACAATTAATACATTTAAAAATTAGCATTTACAAAACCTTTGAAATTCACTGAAAAAAACGTAGGTTTCAGCCACGTTATAGTTAGGAATTAGCATTTAAAAAACCTTGCAAATTGACTCAAAAAACCATAGGTTTCACACATGTCATAGTTAGCTGGACATTTCACTCATACAAAACCATTGAAATTCCCCCGTTATAGTTAGTTCAGCTAACTATAACTCGCGCGCCCGCAAAGCACTGCTGATGACGTCACATATTACATCACTCATGACATGGTCAGTGACATCACTCATGACATCACTGATGACATCTCAAATGACATCTATATATATGAAATATAGATTGCATTAAAAAACCTGATTTTCAGGCAGATGGGGCAACGTATAATCACAAAATTCACTCAGTTATTAAGTTTTCTTTAGACTTTCAAGAAAGTCACAAAAAACCTTTGCAACTTCCATCCCTCTGGGACAAAGTTTGCTAAGTCAGCTGACTTTCTCCGTGATGACTTAGACATGGGCAGACTGGGCCGGGCTTGGACGTCCTTCTGTGCCGCCACGTTTAGCACTGCTAACCGCGGTGGCTTCTGGGAATCTCATAGACAATACCTTAACTCCAGCCACAGGGGCCTTCACGTGGCTGAGCGTTTCATTCTTTCCGAAACGAGCAATGGTTTCTTGCAAAGCTTGGCTCTCTCCTAGCTCTAGTCTGCCAGATTCCACCTGGCCAGACCTCTGAAACTGAAGCAACCCCACATCTGTTTGGTATGTACGCTACAACTACGAAACCTGGCAAGACTTGTTCACATTTTGATCCTTCCCAAGTCGATACATTAAATGGCTTCAAAATGAAATAATATTGATCGATGCTATTGAGTGTCTGGCAATGGCAAAATTGCAATATTAATAATAAGCCTGATTTTCAGGGCCGTGATCAAGGTCCGAGGAAAGGACCGAAGTGTGTTGGGCATGGTAACTTCCTTATTGCACAAATAAAGAACAGTGCAGCAAGCCTACAGAGCGTGTTTCCCTTTCTGATCGTATATATCTCTATGTGTGTGTGTGTGTGTGTGTGTGTGTGCGTGTGTGTGTGTGTGGGTGTGTGTGCGTGTGTGTGTGTGTGTGTGTGTGTGTGTGTGTGTGTGTGTGTGTGTGGGTGTGTGTGTGTGTGTGTACATATATATATGAAATACGTAGTAAAGGCATGTGTGGTAAATGAAAAGAAAAACGAGATGAAAAGGGGAGCTGGGTCTCCCCCCCCCCCAAAAAAAACTAACCTGAGGAGCCGAAGAAAAAGCCGAAACCGAAGCTGAAGCAATCAACGTCGTTAGGGAGGAAACGGAAAGTAACTTCCGCTTCCTCTTAACGACGTACGACCGACGTAACCAGAGAAGATGGAGGGAAGGCGAGTTAAAAGGTAAGGGGTATTTTAGAAAAATACATATATATATATATTAAGGGTTAAGGGTAAATATAAGGAGTGAGGCTGGGGGAATGTAAGTGGAGAGTTTTAACCTTTATCAAGAGTATGCCCTCACCATGCATACATTTACAACAAAAAACGGTGTAAATGTATGCGTGGTAAAGGAATATTCGAGGTAAAGGTTAAGCGTGGAAAACGAATTCCGTTGTAACGCATGCGTGGTAAAGGCATGCGTTGCAACGGAATGCGTTGTAACGTCATACATTCGCAGTACTATTGCTCTGAAAGTCTGTATCGTGGTGCTGGTGCGCATTCATTTGCCAGAGTGCCGGAGCTTGCATCAGCGTAAGAGGATGTGTTTTTTGACTTGTTGATTGTACCAATGGCTTTAGTTAATGATTTTTGTCAGAAAGTCCGTTTGTATTTTCAGCACCTGGAAGTGGGTGAATAGGTTGCTATTGTTAGTGATTATGATAATGGGTGAGGCAGCCATATAAAACCTAAAGTTGTTGATGTGAGTCTTTATGTACCCTGTGTGCTTGTGTTGTAAAACTTTGCATGGATGCAGGAGCATCTTCGAGTGTGTGTGTGGGTTTTCAGTGGTACAAGTATAGATGATGATGCACAGTAGAATGTATGAGGATCTTCAGTGTAGGTGCAGTTCAGTGATGTATCTGAGGTGTTTGTGTTCTTACATACAAGTAAGTGGTTTGTTGTTAATGCTGGTTACCCTGGGCATTTTGTCTCTGGACATACTGTCTTCGATAGGAACTGATGGGTGAATGTATTTCAATCTCAGGATCTTTTGGTGTGATGATTGTCTGTCTTGGTTGGGGTTGTCCTCAGGCTTCTGCTTGTGCTCATGTTAACTATTTCGCTTCTGCTCACTTTCCGAAGGGACCTACTGCCCCATATGTGTATAAACACTCGGTAAATGCACACATAAATAACTGAAGTGAGGACGTCATGGGTTTATCTGTGTCACTTGTGTGGTTTCTGTAGCAGGGCTTTGTGTTTCTCTAACAGGGTTCAGGCTGGTTTGATAGTTGCTGGAGTGGTGATCTGAGCTAAGAAAGGTTATCTATATGTTTTTCGGAGAGAAGCTGTAACCACCATGATCAGTTCAGCAGAAGGAACATGTTAAAGCTATTATAGATAAACCTTGAGTGGATAATGTAGAAGGCATCTTGGCTCGTCCAAGTAACTCGCTACTCCCACGCCAAGGAAAACGATGTTGGGCCAGCGTCTAACCACATTCGGTTTGCATTACATTCAATGTTATTACCATTATTATCCTGTCTCGTCTTGGGATTAAATGTGCCTTGTACATATGTGGGCTTGACCTGGGGCCCGAGCTGCCTTTAAAAGGACATCTGGTTGGCTATCTATACCTTCTACATGTTGAATTCGAGACCCTCTTTCTTCAGAGGCATCAGCACCATAAGTGGCAGTAACATCGTAAATTAAAAGATTGGCTGAATGAGGGTTTTTGATTATTTGATTGACTCCTAAATTAGGTATGGCTCAGGATATCACGTGATCATCATGGACGTTTGACTTCCTTTATGGTGGTTTGGAGAGTTTATTGTGATGTGTCCTACAGGAGCGCAACTCTCTGCACTTCCCCCTAGGAGTTCCTATTCAATCCCCCCTGATGTTCCAGATGGATGGCAGCCTTGACAAGCATCAGAATTTCCCAGAAAAGAGCTCATAAACGACATGGGTGTAATCACTAAAGCTGGACAATAGCTCTAGGTGACCGATACTCAAGGTGGTTCAAAGCGAGATGCAACCTCCTGGAAGGGACTTGTGTAGTTCCGTGAGTTTGTGGGTCTGGTTCGGGTGTTCCGAACCCGTTCGAATAAGGTCGTCGGAAATAGACGATTTTGGTGTCAGCAGACCGCAAATGACGACTGTAGCGTGTATGAGCGTTTTCGCATGAATCGATCGATTATAACACTCTGTATTCAAGGATTTTTTATTTTTTATTTTTTTTGGTGTAAAACTTTTATTGATATTCATCATCCATGTTACAATAGTACAATTACACAGTAATCATGACAGGAGAGAGGAACATAATGTCACGTACTTTTACACAGCTATTCAGCCGTCAACCCTCCGGTCCGGCAGCATTGGATGAGGAGTATTCAAGGATTTAGTTTGAACCTTCGGGTTCCATTTTGTGTACGGCAGCCATTTTGAGTGGTTGCCCTCACATAGGCCGAAGACTACGGCCGAATGGGTCCTTGAAACACGTATGTCTTAGCTGACTCCTGAATGACCTGGCCGAACTGACTCCGTGCCCGAGGCTGAGCCAGTTCCTTGTTAAGCAGCTGGTTAGATAGAGATCAAAGAGTAGGGCAGGCCCGAGTTTATGGTACACTGCTCCCACCTTTCTATCTCACTTCCAATCTGCTTCTGTTCCTTCCTTTACAACATAATCACTGATTTGGGTTGAGGGTTTATGATGGGTTTGTCCGGCCTGACTGAACAGGATAATGGAATGTGCTTGGTCATTTCTGGTGGGCTGGACAATGGAGAATGGGATTGTCGTCATACGCTACTTTCAAAATGTCACTTTGCGATTGGTCAATTTGTAAGAAGCCAATGCTAATTTTGAATGTTGCCTGAGGCTTGATTTTTGGCATAAAAGACCATGCTCCGCTCATTGAATTTGTGCAGTCTCTAGCGAACCACCCGTGTGTGCTTCGTAGATCTCTGTTCCTGGTTGCAGCCAATAAACTTTGGTCTTTGACGTCATCTAGAAGTATCCCGTGTCTCTGTTTGCCAAGACAAGGGAACTCGAAGGCATCGGGCGTTTTCCCTGACGCCGCTGGGTCTTAAAACCCGGTCCTTCACTTGGGCAGGCAATCCAAGCAGCGAGGTTCTTTCAAATCTATACCCCACAGCCCAGCATGGAACTGAAATCACTCCTTGTTACCATCATCTCTGAACTCTACTTGGAATCCCACCTGCAAGAAATGTTGAGACAACATGATATAAGCTCCAACTCCTACAGATGGTCATAGCTTAAGAAAAGCCAGACTGCTGAAGTGCTGGTTCTCTTGCCTCTTGATGAGGGAAATGTTCAACTTGCCAATCTTTCTAACTACACAGACTGAAGAGCATCATCCACACTGCTGCTTAGGTTTTCAGAGGGCTGAAAAATGCAACTCTCTTGCTTCCCCGCCCCATCCTGACATGTTTGCATTAGTCACACCTCTTCACTTACAGCGTGTTCAAGGTGAGTGACATCATTTAATCAAGTCTTCCTGAAATTAGAAACTGTTCCGGCTTCTCAAAACAAACAGTAAATAAAAGGCTTAACAGTTTACCCTTGTACAGTTTTTTTATTGATCTTCCACAGCACAAACAAATGGCCAAAGAGGCAAGCGTATAAGGAACAACATGGAGGAGAGTGGAAGAGGGATGAAAGACACTGGTTGCTTGGAGTGCACTCATTAGAACAAAAGCATTGAGCGGAGTAGTAGATGTGATGGGAGGGTCAGAGAAGGGTTGTGAACGTGTGAGGAAAGGGGATGAATCTGGGGGGATGAAAGCACAGGCTATTGAGATTGTTAATGGATTAGAGATTTCAGGCACAAAGGTAATGGTGCAAAGTTTTTAAAGAATACAGGATTACTGAAATGGATTTAACCTTCCTCAGCTCATAAAAGAGAAAGAATATATTTTCAAAGGCAATTTCTATATTGAAGCCCAATTCATCAAGAGGAGTATGGATGGTCATTGAGAGTTCTTATATCAAATACTATCCTATAACCATCAACAGCAATTCCTTCAAAGATGGTTTGTTTCCTCAATATCACCTCACCATTGCTGAAAAGACCATATACAGCCCTAATAGCCCCGCACATTTCCTCATAGTTTCTAACATTTCCCAGACAGGGAAAGTGATCAAGATGCTTGCCGAGGCGAGGCTCAGTGGTTCAAGTTCGGAACATCATCTCCAAAGGCCTCATTATGAGGTCCCGACTAGTATACCTTCAGCCACTAATGAAAGTTATCATCTGAATAGGGATTACCAGATCCGCTGTAACTCCTGGGAAAAGGGCAATAACCGGGGAAAAAAATGCAATAATTCCAGATTCCCACAGTAATTCGCAATTTCTCAGGAATCCCCAGCACCCCACACATTACCAGGCAACTAAGGGCCACATGCATCAAATTTAGGAATTGCTAATCCTAAATAGCGATTTTTAAGAAATTGCAATTCCTTATGCATGTAGGAATTGCAAAAAAAATTGTGATTCCTTCACATTCTTATTTACGACTCGCGAATCGCAAATAAGGAATGGCTACCCATTCATTCCTATGGGCCTAGAGGTCCATAGGAATCAATGGGAATTGCATACGCAATTTGCGAGTACCAAATAGGTGCTGGCAAATTGCGCATGCAATTTCAAGGTTGCATGGGGGCCAAACAGACACCCTGATACACCCCTGAAAGTGCAATAAAAAATGTGTTGCACACACACATCGCCTAAGGGCATGTTTGTGTGCAACATAGAACTTTGAAAATTGAACTTTGGTGCATTTTTCAAAGTTTTCGCAAACTTTAAATTGATGGTAATTTGCATTTCTTAAAAGCGACACCGCAAATGTTTTTGGGTTGCATTGCAGTTAGGGAATCGCAATGTGGGAATCCGTAAATGCAAATGCAATTTAATGAATCATACATTTTGCGATTACTTTGCAGAGTAGTGAGTGCAGAGTAGTGAGTAGTGAGTGCAGAGTAGTGAGTACAGAGTAGTGAGTAGTGAGTGCAGAGTAGTGAGTAGTGAGTGCAGAGTGCAGAGTAGTGAGTAGTGAGTGCAGAGTAGTGAGTAGTGAGTGCAAAGTAGTGAGTGCAGAGTAGTGAGTAGTGAGTGCAGAGTAGTGAGTAGTGAGTGCAGAGTAGTGAGTAGTGAGTGCAGAGTAGTGAGTGCAGAGTAGTGAGTGCAGATTGCAGAGTAGTGAGTGCAGAGTAGTGAGTAGTGAGTGCAGAGTAGTGAGTGCAGAGTAGTGGGTGCAGAGTAGTGAGTGCAGAGTAGTGAGTGCAGAGTAGTGAGTGCAGAGTAGTGAGTAGTGAGTGCAGAGTAGTGAGTGCAGAGTAGTGAGTGCAGAGTAGTGAGTGCAGAGTAGTGAGTAGTGAGTGCAGAGTAGTGAGTAGTGAGTGCAGAGTAGTGAGTGCAGAGTAGTGAGTGCAGAGTAGTGAGTAGTGAGTGCAGAATAGTGAGTAGTGAGTGCAGAGTAGTGAGTAGTGAGTAGTGAGTAGTGAGTGCAGAGTAGTGAGTGCAGAGTAGTGAGTGCAGAGTAGTGAGTAGTGAGTGCAGAGTAGTGAGTACTGAGTAGTGAGTGCAGAGTAGTGAGTGCAGAGTAGAGAGTGCAGAGTAGTGAGTGCAGAGTAGTGAGTAGTTCAGAGTAGTGAGTGCAGAGTAGTGAGTAGTGAGTGCAGAGTAGTGAGTAGTGAGTAGTGAGTAGTGAGTAGTGAGTAGTGAGTAGTGAGTGCAGAGTAGTGAGTGCAAAGTAGTGAGTGCAGAGTAGTGAGTAGTGAGTGCAGAGTAGTGAGTGCAGAGTAGTGAGTAGTGAGTGCAGAGTAGTGAGTGCAGAGTAGTGAGTGCAGAGTAGTGAGTAGTGAGTGCAGAGTAGTGAGTGCAGAGTAGTGAGTGCAGAGTAGTGAGTGCAGAGTAGTGAGTAGTGAGTGCGGAATGCAGAGTAGTGAGTGCAGAGTGAGTGTGCAGAGCAGTAAGTGCAGGTGCAGAGTGGTGTGTGCTGTTGAGTGCAGAGTGGTGTGTGCTGTTGAGTGCAGAGTGCTGTGTATTGGCAATGTAAATGACAATGTCATCTATTTATGATTTAAAGAAAAAAAAGAAATGTCATGAGCAATGCCAATAGCTCCACCTTTAATGATGCCGAGACCATTGCATTGTAAATGCTTGTTCTTGTTAAGGACCGCCAGGAAAAAGCTCTTCCTACCAAGAGTCTCCCATTATTAACAACAAGCAAGAAATGTGGGCTCTCTGAGCTGCTTGGGATTGATGGCCTCCTGAGTCCATTCAAAATTGAATCCACATAAAATCGAGTGTCTGGTCTGTGCTAGTTATTCTGAAGTTGTGAATTCCCATGCCTGCCAAACACTTGCACAGCTAAAATAATACATTTATGAGGTTCAAGACTACAGGAAAAATATTTTGGGTACAGCAACTACGATTCACTTGAAGATTTATTTTGAAAATGCAGATAAAGGAACTGAGTAGACCTCTTGCCTTACAAGACATACTTTTCATTCTTTTCTTTGAAATCTCTCAAAAGGCATATCTGTGATAGTTGGCGAGAAGGCTTCCTGTACTTGTCCGCACCCGGAAGTCACCTGTTACTATCCTCCCACGCCCTATGTTTGTCATGCGGGAATGGCAACGCGCAGAGACTGGGACCGCAGAGTTTATCAACTTGGAAAAGTGGAATTTTTCAAGAGTTCCCCAGAACGATGAATCCCACACAAAAACAGTCCCATTCCCCCTGCAGTACCAAAGAGCCTTCAAAATAGCGAGGAATCCAAAGCAAGCACCAATGGGGGACACATTTGCAATAAGGGTGAGCACAGAGGAGGGGTTCACTCACTAGCACCTGGGCACACCACGCTCCATACCTGGGGTGCAGTTTAACTGCCATGCTCACTGTTTTGGTTGGGACATAAAGGGGCCTCATTTATGAGAAATGACGCATCGCTGCGTGAAAGCAGCGATGCGTCACTTCTCAGTGCGCACTCCTTGCAACATTCCTGATGTGTCATATTAAATGTATGTCACAAAGAGTCACAGATACGTTAGTATTTCTGATGTATCTGTATGGTGTAAAAGTGACGCATTGCTGGAGTGTGTCACAAAAGTGACACAACTCCAGCAATGCGTCCTTTCACATGGGGCAAGCCCCATGTGAAAGGGCCTGCATCAGTCTTACGCCTGCTGTGAGGCAGGCGCAAGATTTTGACGCAATGGCGTCCTAAAAGTTGCGCAGTGAAATCTCATAGATTTCACTGCATCACTTCTACGACCCTTCCTTGCGTCAATATGCACCTCTTGCATACATTATACCTGGCGCAGGTATAATGTGGTGCAGGGGTTTACAAAGTGACGCATCTACCTAGATGCGTCACTTTGTAAATATGGCGCAACAAGGTGCATTTTTTACGCCACTGGTGCGTCACTTTTTGTGCATTCAGTGATGCTTATACAACTTAATTTACTAATCATTTCTTGTTCTTGACTGATCCTGTGCTATTTATTAAATGTATGTTGTAGCATATTTTTGGGGGTGCTAGAGGGCGCACAAGCAGAATGGCCGCCTTGTGGTGAGACTCCGGCTACCCGGAATAATTATGCGGTATTTATCCTGCTAAATCGGAACGAAAATCGCCCTTCTGAAGCCTGCGTGCTTATGACTACTAGTCCCACACTCAGTGAAAGTCTGGAGGCAATTCGAATCTCAGAGGCTGAGAAACGCAGTGCTGATTTCCCTGCCGAGAGCTGCCTTGGTGACGGAGGGGTCGGCGTAGGCAGCGTCAGGTGGCAGGAAAGTCCGGGGATCGCCACGAGGTGAGCAGACCTCTGTGATCTGGGACGAGATTGCTGAGACCTTCACCCGGAGGCTTGAGGTGCTGTGCCAATACTGCCGAAGAGCTTGAGGAGGTGGGCTACAACATTTGCCCTCGCGCGCTGCTTCCAATTAGAGAGTAAAGCCCCACGCGACCTGCTTAATGAAGTGCGGACCTAAATGACCTAACGGTCGACATTTGCACCGGCAAAACGCAATGGAAAGCAGGATCTAGACCTGCCTCTCGGTGCAGCGCTCTGACTCTGGCCCCTGTCCCTCACTCCACAGAGGGGGAACTATATTTCATGAACATATAGCGCTTCTTGAGGCGTCGAGGGACACGATGGGCTAGCTGTGAAGGGGGTGGTACTTACCGGAGCGAACTGCTGGACACGGCGCCAAATGCGCTGCACCTCCGGAAACTCAGGCAGCCTTGGGTGCTGAACCCCCGCAGTGAGACGCAATCTGCAGATGTGGGTGGCAGTTTCGGGCGCTTTGCGCTGAATGACTCAGTGACAGGACAACTTACCCGAAGGTGGGGTGGCGCTATTAACAAGAATTGCAGCGGCGTTGCGGAGATGTAAGCAATTGAACACCAGCCAGTAGTTGCGCTCGCCCACAACGCACAATATTGGACATATTGATGAAAAGGCCTAGCAGTGTGGTGTGACCCGGGGGCAACATCGAAACCGGGAAAAGGTGCCTTTGTGACTGACACCTGCATTATCGCTTCAGTCCAACGACGCAGGGTGCAGACAACGAGGTATTGACACGTTACCGGCCCCAAGAGGCACAGCATACTATCGGATCGCCGGGTGCAGGCGGAGGTATGAGAAAGCCGGACACCCGCCAACCGAAACTTAACTTTGAGGCCGCAAAAAAAGGGGCTAAACAGACTATGACGGATGCCGACTTAGATAATGCGGACACGTCAGGTGGCAATGCGTCATCTCAAGACCGGGACATGCGGCAGATATTGCAGGAAATACGACAAGGCTTTGCCACAATCGTCGATAAGGTGGATCGCATGTCCTCTAGGATGGACGCTATTGTACATAAGGTAGAAAAGCACGAGAAGAGAATAAAGGAGACCGAGATGCGAATATCAGACAACGATGACACCACCGCCAGTCATGCGACGCAATTGACGAGAATGGATAAGTTGCTACGTATCATCTCTGCGAAGAATGAGGATTTGGAGGCCCGCAGTAGACGCAACAACATCCGCGTGACGGGCATTTCGGAATCCACAGACACTGGGCGTATGGAAGATTTCATCGAAAAACTGCTCATAACTGCCGTAGGGGCTGAGGCATCCTCTGCACATCTTATTGTGGAACGTGCGCATCGCTCCTTTGGGCCGAGGCCGAAACCAGGTGCCCATCCGAGGCCCATCATTGCGCGCCTACTGAATTACCGCGATATGGCACTGCGCGCAGCACGTGTCGAACAAAATCTGGTGTATAAAGGGGTGTCCTTCTCGATCTTTCCGGACTTTACTCCGATGGTGCAGGAGGAGCGGCGCAAGTTCATCGAGGTCAAAAAGAAACTGCATGCAGCACAGATCGATCATGCCTTATTATATCCAGCGCGACTTCGTGTGACTCATCAAGGGAAACAACGCTTCTTCACGAACCCGCAAAAGTCTGAGGACTACTTACGATCGCGGAAACAGATGCAGCGGGGAGGAAATGAGTGGGGGAGGGTAATGTTTGCTTTGTTCTAGACAGTGCAGATGCACAAGAGGACACTATACAAGATGCTGATATGTGGTCAGAAGTTGATGATATACAGACTGGGTGGTACTGCCTGATCATTATTGCCACTCTCTGTCACTGGCGAATCACCTAACAACTCTTTAGTGGTCATATCCTGGAACATTAGGGGCCTTAACGACGCTCGTAAATGTTGGAATATATTGTCTTACCTAGATCGGCAAAAAGCACAAGTGGTATTACTGCAAGAAACGCACATTCCCCTGCAGACTAGTCCTTCCTTTGCCAACCGATGGGCTGGTGGTAGATTCTTTCCCTCCTATTTCTCCTACGCCAGGGGTGTTGCAATACTAATTAAACGAGCAGTCCCATTCACATCCCTTGGTCACCTGGCAGATACAGCATGGCGGTATCGGGACGGTTACCATTGTGAATTGTTATGCTCCCAATATTGGTGCTACAGAATTTTTTACAATGCTATGGGGTAAGATCCTGGATATTGGCTCCACTCACGTCATCCCGGGAGGGGACTTTAATGTGGCATTAACACCTTCACTGGATAGGGCGGACGGGTTGGCACACTATCATCCTAAAGCCAGGGAAGTCATGCAGGGAATAGTGGAGGAAGGTTCATTGGTAGACAGCTGGAGACATAAACATCCTACGAAGCTGGAGGGCACACACTTCACATCCTACACAGGAACATGGGCACGTCTGGATTATTGTTTCATGACACAGGGCTTAGCGGCTGGTGTGACGGCTGCGAAACATCTAGCCCGCACTTACTCTGATCACTGTCCTGTATTAGTCACACTGACGGTGCCCGGTTTTGATAGCCCTAGGCCAACCTGGCGATTACAGCCCACTGCTTTGCTTAATACAGCCTTTAGAGAGGAGCTACGCGAAGACATACAGGACTTCTTTCCCCGCAATAAGGGTACTGTTGACAGCATTGAAATGGTCTGGGAGGCCTTTAAAGTTACAGTAAGCGGATGGTGCATAGTAAAAGGGCTTGGAGTACTGCTGGATATCCAACGCACAATACAAAAATAAGAGGTTGACCTAAAAGAACTAGAGAAAAGAATACAGAAGGGAGATAAGGCAGAGGCGCAAACAGAATTTCGAACCAAGCTGTCGGAATATGAGGAAGAAGCGAACCGGGAGTCGAAATTCCGAAGTAAATACTGGGTAGCTCGGAAATATGGGCAGGGTGAACCCCCAGGAAAGGCCTTATCTGAAATCATAAGACATGCGCGAGGCACCAATACTATACTTGAACTTTCCGACAGTAATGGGGAGATATGTAGGGACAATGCCCGCATCATGGAAGTACTTACTGGGCATTACCAAGGATTATACACTACACGGATCTCAGCCAATTTAGTCTTTGATGGCTTCCTGGGAGTCGTGGCCTTATGTTGGCTAAGCGATGTGCACAGGCAGTTTTTGGGTGCTCCACTGGAGTTAGATGAAATCAGAGAGGCGATTATGTCCTTAAAAAATGGGAAGGCGCCGGGGCTAAACGGTATACCGGCGGAATTCTACAAATGCTATATAGACAATATGGCACCGGTGCTACGCGAAGTATTCGAAGACTCAATGAAGGTGGGTACACTGCCACAATCCATGCGGGAGGTGGTGATCACTTCTTTTCTAAAACCAGGGAAAGAGCCCACGGAGTGTGATTCCTACCGCCCCTTATCCCTAATAAACTGTGACGCGAAGATATTGGCCAAAGTACTGGCTACGAGACTGTCACTGCTGATGACTCAAATAGTTCTGCCGGATCAATCAGGGTTTGTCCCGACCAGAGCGACTAGTCATAACCTCTGTACCCTGTTTTCTCTCACGCAAACTGTAGCACCGGAATTTCCTCTTGCTGCCGTGTTCTTGGACGCCTCCAAGGCGTTTGATTCCGTAGAGTGGTGTTACCTTTGTACTGTGTTGCAAAAGATGGGCTTCCCACCTATATTGTTCGCGTGGGTGCAACTATTATATAATAAACCAACTGCCAGAATACTAGTGAAAGTCGCCTCTCAACCGCGGTGTCTATAACCAGAGGCACTCGGCAGGGGTGCCCACTATCCCCCCTTCTCTTCGCCATTGCAATAGAACCTCTGGCCTGCAGAATACAGCAATTACATAGGGACAGTGCATTCCGATGCCTCCAATGACAGGTCTCGATCTCGCTCTACGCGGATGACGTGACGCTGTATGTCACTGATCAGCAACACAGACTAAACACCTTATTGAGGGAATTCTTTGTTTTTGGCAGACTGTCAGGCATCACTGTGAATTGGGGCAAACCGCAGATATTTCCACTGACCCCAATAGTGTCCGAATTTCCATTAGATTATCCTATTTGAATGGTGCCATTCCGACCTTAAATACCTGGGGATCCGGGTTTCGAGAGTCAAGGATTAGACGTTACGGATGAACTATGGAACGGCTATGATGAAGCTTAAGGACACCATTACCCGCTGGAATGCGCTACCCTTATCTATGGCAGGAAGAACCTCGCTAATTAAAATGGTTGTGCTAGCTAGGTTCTTGTACTTTTTCCTTAATATACCGTACCACCACGGGGCTTTCTTCTTCAAAACTATGAAATCAGAATTGATTAGGCTGGTCTCGGGAGGGAAGCAACCGAGGCTCCAATGGGCGGTTATGGCACAGCCATATAGCAAAGGGGGCTTTGATATCCCTGATTTTGAGGCATATTATCTCAGCGCTCAAGCGCATTATCTCTATCACTGGGTCAAGTCCACGCGGTATATGCCACAATTAGCAGCTGAAGACTGGATTGTACATCCTTGGCCACTAAGCGGGATCGTTCACGGACCCGCCAATGTTCTTGAGACACCGCCAACCACTGTATTGTGCACTATTGAGGCTTGGCAGAGGGTATTGCACAAGTTGCGGATTCCCCTGCTGTATGCGCCGCGTATGCCATTGACGTATCACCCCAAAGTGACTGTGATACAAGAAACTGGCTTCCAAAAAATGTGCAAACGTCTTCGGTGGTCAACATGGGGAGACTTATTTGTAAATGGAGAGCTTCGGACTAAGGAACAATTCTTTGGAGATACTGTTCATAGTCCCCTAGACCTCTTTTATTATATACAGTTACGGGAAGGCATGAATGCTCTCCTCTCCGATTACCCACGGGAGCCAGACGGTATACCGCCCCTGAACGTCCTGTTGGGTAGCACTGACGGCACGCACCTTGTCTCTGGAATATATGGTAGTCTCTGTACTCACACCCCAGAGGTGACGTGTTCGGCCAGGCGACACTGGGGTGAAGACCTGGGGCAAGAGATAACGGATGACCAATGGGAGTACTGTTGTGAAATAACGGGACGTATCACTTCCAGCAGTCGATTTAAGATTATACATTATAAATTCTTGCACAGAGTTTATTACACGCCAGTCAGGAAGTATAGATTCAAGCTATTATTTATTATTTATTTATTTAAGTAGCTTATACAGCGCGCAGCTACCCCCGGAGGGGTGTCCCGGCGCTAAAACAGAAACTCAGGAAAGAAGGAGAGAATCAAGCCGATTGCAAGACTGGAGTCATAATCTGGAGAACAGCCATGTTTTTAATTTACTACGGAAGATGGATTCAGACGGGCAGAACCTGAGGTCGAGTGGGAGGCAGTTCCATAGTTTAGCAGTAATTACGCTGAACCCTCTGCCGCCCATTCTGGAACGTCGAAAGCGAGGTGCAATCAAGAGGCGTAAGTTGTTAGATCTCAGTGATCTGACAGATTGAGATATTGCCACTCGCTTTTTCAGGTATCCAGGCCCAAGGCCGTTGATAGCTCGAAAGGCGAGGGTGAGGATCTTAAATTGAATGCGGCTTGCAATGGGGAGCCAGTGGAGCTCTTTGCAATAGGAGGCAACCGACTGACGGTAGGGGATATTTCCAATCAGTCTGGCTGCCGCATTCTGAACGATCTGAAGACGATCGATCAGATATTGAGGGGCACCGGCATATAAG
Source organism: Lissotriton vulgaris (assembly GCF_964263255.1). Lineage (NCBI taxonomy): Eukaryota > Metazoa > Chordata > Amphibia > Caudata > Salamandridae > Lissotriton > Lissotriton vulgaris. The sequence goes on from NC_141698.1 coordinate 1,031,615,848, forward strand.
CTGTTAGCGTAGTCTAGATGAGATGTGATGAGGGCCTGAGTGATCGTTCTGCGGGCGTCCAAGGGAAGGTAAGGAAAGATCTTTTTAATCATGCGAAGCTTCGCGAAGCAGGCAGAGGTGACCTTGTTGATTTGCGCTTTGCAAGAGAGTGAGTCATCGAATTGAAAGCCCAGGTTACGTGCTGATTGAACAGGGGTGGGCGCAGGGTTAAGTACTGTGGGCCACCACAGGCTGGGGGATATTGGAGTTTTCTGGTTAAAAAACATGACTTCTGTCTTGTCAGCATTAAGTCTAAGGTGATTGTTGGTCATCCAGGCACAGATGTTGTCCAGATATTGGCGGAAGTTGGCAAAGGTGGAGTCTGAGTGGTCTCTAAAAGAGAATATCAGCTGAGTATCATCAGCGTAAGAGACCACTCTGACTCCACAAGACTCCACTACTGCGGCCAAGGGTGCGAGATAAATGTTAAAAAACAGAGGGCTCAGGGCAGAGCACTGCGGGACACCACACAGCAGGGGTTTACCCTCTGATTTGAAAGGTTTGAGCGCCACCTTCTGAGTTCTGCCAGTGAGGAAGGACTCAATTCAGGCGGGAGTGGAGCCACCGATTCCGACCTGCTTTAGACAGTTTAATAGGATTTTATGTGAAACCGTATCAAAAGCGGCGGATAGGTCGAGGAGGACCAGCATGGCCTCCTCGCCCCTATCCACACACTCACGGATAGTCTCAGCCACTTCTAAGAGAGCAGTCTCAGTGCTGAAACCTGCTCTGAAGCCGGATTGGGAGTCGTGTATTAAAGATTTATTTTCTAGATATTCTGTCAGTTGCAGCTGCACGGCCTTTTCCAGAATTTTTGCGGGTTTGGGGAGGAGGGAGATGGGGCGATAGTTGCAAAATTTTGTAGGCATCAGGCTTTTTCAGAATGGGGACCAGCAGAGCTTCCTTCCATGTAGTTGGAAAAATGCCATGATGGAGGGAGGCATTCCAGATAGAAAGAAAAGGGCTAACCAGTGAGGGGGCCAGGTCACCCATGATCTTGGCAGGAATTGAGTCGGAAGGAGAACCAGATCTGCACTGGGTGAATAACCTGAGTGCGGTCTCAAGAGTCAGCTCGTTATAAGACTGTAAGGAAGCAGATTCCGGGGCCATCACAGGGGGGACCAGGGGGGATTCCTCAGTAGGAAACTAAGTTCTAATTTTATCAATTTTTTCAAGGAAATAGTCGGACAGTCCATCGCATAGTGCCTGGCTAGAGGGGTTCTGAGCGGCCCTGGCGGGGGGATTTACAAATTCTTTGACAATATTAAAAAGGGTTTTAGAGGAGTTCTTAGCGTTGGAGATTTGTAGTGAGAAGTAGTCTCTCATGGTAGCTTTTTTTTGTTTAAGACATTTTTTCAGAGCGGTTTTGTAAATTGCTTTGGATTCAGGGTCATAGTTCTGCCGCCACTTGCGTTCAAGTAGTTTGCAGCGGCTTTTTTCCTCACGGAGGGTTGGAGAGAACCAAGGGGCAGAGGGGCGTGTTCTAGCAGAGGTGATGGGTTTGAGAGGGGCGATGGAATCGATGGCAAGGAGCAGAGCGGAATTGAGTCTGGGCACATTTTCATCAATGTCACTAGACAGAGGGTCCGGCTGATAGTTGAATAAGGGGTCTAAGGTTGCACAGTTGACATTATGCCACTTTCTTCCCAGCTCTTTCCTGAGGACGGTAGGGTTGGGTCTCGAACTTAGCTCTAGGTCAAAAGGGACAAGATGGTGATCAGACCAGGTGAGAGGGAGGGAAGGAAAGACTGTGATATTCGAGAAATTAGCAAAGATAAGGTCAAGTGTATGCCCAGCTGTGTGTGTAGGGCCCTTGACTAACTATAGCAAGTTCAGGCTCTGCATCGTTTCTAGCAAGTTGTTAGCTTTCGAGCAGAGAGAGTTGTCCACGTGGAGGTTGAAATCTCCAAGCACCAGAAAATGTTGGTGCTTGAGGGAGAGATCAGCCATCAGGTGGGTAAATGCCGTTAGAGAGAGAGTCGAGGCAGTAGGAGGGTTATAGACTAGAGTACCCGCCAATATTACTGCCGTGGTATCCGAGATAGTGAAGTACATAGCTTCAATCATCCCGATATTCGTCAGTTTGGTGATAGACAGATTGAGGTGGGATTTTAGGATAATGGCAAGACCGCCTCCTAATTTGCCCCCTTCACGATTGATGCCCTTTAAGAGATAGCCCGAAGAGATAGCTAGGTGGATATCGGGGGTAGAGGTATCTCTAAGCCAGGACTCGGTAAGAAACAGGATATCCCAGGCGTCCAATACTATTGATGTCCAGATCTCGTTGGAATGACGGGGCAAGGAACGACAGTTAATCAGACCTGCTTTCAGCGTCAGAGGGTGGGACAGGCGTTTCGGCAGGCTGAGGCAGGGAGAGGGGCGAAGGCTCCAAGGCGGGAGGGTAAAATTACATTGAAGGCAGTGGAAAGGGGCATCCTCCAGGTGACAGGGACTACAACGTGTAGTGGACGGGCAAGTTGTGGGTTTTAGAAGAAGGAGCTGGAATCTGGTCCAGCAAGTACGACCAGAAACAGCCCGACAGCTAGGCACGGGCCAGGCGCGAACGGGCGCAGACGGGCTTCCCTTAGGCGCGCCTTCGGCGCGCAAACGGCGCTCCCGCTGCGCTCGTCCGCTGCGCTTGCGTGGGAAGGGGTGGGCGTGGCCTCGCGTTTCAGCAGCGATGGCGGCCGAGGGTTGTTTCCCACTGAACAGCGTTAAGATCCGCTGTTTGTGGGGTGCCTGCTTGGCGGAATAGCAGAGAATAGCTCTGGGTGTGGTGCACAAAGTTAAAAATAATGTTTAAACACAAATCACACAATTTTAAAAAACGAGTGAGAACACCTCCGGCTTCCGCCTCAGAGGTCTGAAGTTTCCAAGTGGCGCGCTATCAGTCAGCGCTTACATAGGCTTGGGGGTGGGCGTGGCCTGACGGGTGGGCGTGGCCTCGCGTTTCAGCAGCGATGGCGGCCGAGGGTTGTTTCCCACTGAAGCTAAGCTATCTGACACAGATCATTGTGAAAGATGCAAACGACTGTCGGCTAGATTTTATCACCTGGCCTGGGAGTGTCCATTGATATGGCAATACTGGGAGCAGATACAAGAAGCACTGACGAACATGTTGAATGTTAGCTTTGAGAAAGACCCTCTCATTATGCTCCTAGGCTACACGGCACATATACCAACAGGCAGCAGGAAATTCATAGATATCGCTTTACTATTAGCTAAACGAAAAATTGCATGCAGATGGGGGAGGGGAAGAGCCCCTAAGTTCAAGGAATGGTTACGAGATATGACACATTGTCAGGAATATATGCTGAAACACAACCAGTGACCTCGAGGCCCAAAGAAATATGGGGTCCACTACAGGCCTACATATTGCAACAGGGACACGCTGACGAAAAGGGAGGGGGAGGGGAAGGTGAGGCTGGGGATGCCAATGATTTGCACCTGATCATCGTTCTGATTGTTAAAGTTAGGGATGAGCGCTAGGGCTGATGCCTGAAGATTTTTTATGTTGGAAAAGAAGGAGCCAATACATTGTGCATAATGTGATACTATTTGCAGCACGTCTCCGATTCAAGGACCCTGTAAGAACTGCTTATGATATAAGTATGTAAATACCATGTATAACAAATTACCACTCTGCTCACAGTCAGTTGAGAAAGTACCAGATATTGTACTGAGATTTCTATGTGTTGATTGTGCTGTCATTCTGTAAGGTAACTAAACAAGCACTGGCGTTGCCAATAGGTCTCGCAGTAGGAAAGTTTGAGCTATTACAATTGCAAATAACAATGCCTTTTATTTTTGTTTTCATTTTAAAAACATAAAAGGCTTTGTCATTTACAAAAGCAATAGCTCCAACTTTCCTACTGCGAGACCTATTGTGCACTGCACAGTGTGGGTGAAAGTGGCACTGCGTGGGTGTGAGTGGCGTTGCGTGTCTGAAAGTGGTGCTGTGTGGGTGAAAGTGGCACTGCGTGGGTGTGAGTGGCTTTGCGTGAGTGAGTGAGTGAGTGGCGTTGCGTGGGTGAGTGGCGTTGCATATGTGAGTGGTGTTGCGTGGGTGAGTGGTGTTGCATGTGTGAGTGGCGTTGCGTGGATGAGTGGCGTTGCGTGGATGAGTGGCGTTGCGTGGATGAGTGGCGTTGCGTGGATGAGTGGCGTTGCGTGGATGAGTGGCGTTGCATGTGTGAGTGGTGTTGCATGTGTGAGTGGCGTTGCATGTGTGAGTGGCGTTGCATGTGTGAGTGGCGTTGCGTGGGTGAGTGGGGTTGCGTGGGTGAGTTGCGTTGCATGTGTGAGTGGCGTTGCATGTGTGAGTGGCGTTGCGTGGATGAGTGGCGTTGCGTGGATGAGTGGCGTTGCATGGGTGAGTGGTGTTGCGTGGGTGAGTGGCGTTGCATGTGTGAGTGGCGTTGCGTGGATGAGTGGCGTTGCGTGGATGAGTGGGGTTGCGTGGATGAGTGGGGTTGCGTGGATGAGTGGGGTTGCGTGGATGAGTGGCGTTGCGTGGATGAGTGGCGTTGCATGTGTGAGTGGTGTTGCGTGGGTGAGTGGCATTGCATGTGTGAGTGGCGTTGCGTGGATGAGTGGCGTTGCGTGGATGAGTGGGGTTGCGTGGATGAGTGGGGTTGCGTGGATGAGTGGCGTTGCGTGGATGAGTGGAATTGCGTGGATGAGTGGCATGGCGTGGATGAGTGGCGTTGCGTGGATGAGTGGCGTTGCGTGGATGACTGGGGTTGAGTGGATGAGTTGCGTTGCGAAATGAGTTGCGTTGCGTGTGTGAGTGGTGTTGCTTGGGTGAGTGGCGTTGCTTGGGTGAGTGTGGTGTTGCGTGGGTGAGTGTGGTGTTGCGTGGGTGATAGTGGGCTTGCGTGGGTGTGAGTGGCGTTGCGTGTCTGAAAGTGGTGCTGTGTGGGTGAAAGTGGCACAGAGCCTTTGATGGGGCCTGGCGCAGGAGAAATGCTGCTGCTGGGAACAGATGGCCTGGCCGTGAAGCAGGGGGCGGGGCAGCGCTGGGGAAGCCTGTGGGAGTGTCATTGATGCCTTTGATGTGGGGATAATAAACACCCCCCCCCCCATGACGAAGTTAAACAGTGGAAATTCATTGGGAGAGCAGACTAAAAGTCACGTTGAAGGCTGTGATTCGGATTTTACTAGCACCCTACATTTGATCGTCCTCATTTTTAAGTAGTTGCGTAGTTTGATCTTTTTTAATTCTGTGCATTATGGCCTGATTTTATTTTCCTTTTCATGAAGCTGCTTTCTTCAGCGGCCACCATCCGTTCGAGTGATTAAGTGCTCAGAGCTGGGGAGGGGCCTATGGTGCTGCGGTCAGAATTGCAGGCCCTTTTCAGCAGTCCATGGTTCAATACCCGATACCTCCTCTACAGTGCGGCGTGAGTCTTCCTCAGACTGTTTGCCATGGCTCATTCCGGTGTCCAGGAAAAGCATCCTTCATGGTCACTGGCGGCGCTAGTGCTCTCTCCGCTGCACTTAGTAATTTTCAAGGCGCTGGAGAAAAGTCAGGGGGCCGACACAAGGTTTGTTGTCAACTGTGGCCCAGGAAAAAGAATAGCGGTTTCTAGACATGGGAGATCACTTGGGTCAGGACGACAATGCAGGCGGTGGAAGGCACCGTGCAAAATTGCATGTCTGAAAAGGGTGGCGTCTTGTACACGGCCAGCTGTGGGTCTTGGGGGGTTGTTTCCTCACTTAGTAATTTTCAAGGCAATAGCGGTTTCTAGACATGGGAGATCACTTGGGTCAGGACGACAATGCAAGCGGTGGAAGGCACCGTGCAAAATTGCATGTCTGAAAAGGGTGGTGTCTTGTACACGGCCAGCTGTGGGTCTTGGGGGGTTGTTTCCTTTCACTGCATGCAAGGCAAGGGAAACTGAGAGTACGGCCGGCCTGCGGCCGGCCATGAATAATTAGGGGAGGAGAAGCCCTTTGATGTGCTGGGCTGTATAGAATGCAGGCATGGTGAAAGGAGATGCGTGGAGGATGGGGGCGGGCTTGGGAAACTGAAGGGGCGGGCTTGATAAACTGAGAGTACGGCCGGCCTGCGGCCGGCCATGCATAATTAGGGGAGGAGAAGCCCTTTGATGTGCTGGGCTGGCCCTGAATGCGCGTGCTTGTTCACGTGAACTTCATGAAAACTGCGGGGCTGAAAGCCCTTTGGTTTGACGATGTTTTCGCCACTTGAATTCTCGCTCCGCTCGATGCGCTTGCGCACATCGATAGGTCGCAAGACCTAAAAATAGTTTGAAATGTTTTTTTTTTTAAAATGTTTTAGCATATTTTTCTTTTGCCTTTCATTCATAAATAAATTCTCCTTATAGCATGTTTCAAAAACGTGTGAGAGGAGATGTGGCTTAAGGGCCAGAGCTGTTGGCTTTGGAACTTGGGAGCGGGGTTCAAGTCCCGGCTACGGCTCAAAATTCTGTGATTTTTGGCGCAAATAATTTAATATACCAGTGCTTCAAAAGAAAAAAAATGACTTGAACTTGTATAATGTAATCTGGTGCTTCTGTAAAACGCTCTAATGCCTGTGACCTAGGTTTGGCTGTATAAAACTGCACATAATAAAATAAATAAATGTGCCACTTCCCACAAAGATGTGATAACATGTTGCTTTCATTGAGTGCTTCCTACCTACTCTTGCTGTTTCTTTTCTCTTTAAATAACAGCTCCGAGCATTAACCAGTTTAATTGAAGATAATTTACCAATCTAAGAAGGACATTAGGCTGAGTTGACCTTTCAGACTCCCACTGTGGGACCTTGAGATCACAGCAGATGTCAGAGGTGCAAGTTCACCTCAATGAGCCATCTTGCTGAACCGCTAATAAAGGCATGTCGGGCTACCATAAATTACATAGAATCATGTATTTGATTGAATGTAATGCAGATGAGTTTGTCCATTTTACACACTTCCTATTTTGCAACTCAAACAAATAGGTAACAATAGTCAACAAGCATTGGTAATGCATTGGTTTCGCAGATGTGATGAATAAAAAGCTGTTTTTTTCAATAACTTTCTGGGAAGAATGCATGTAATGCAGCTGAGTTTGTCCATTTTACACACTTCCTATTTTGTCACTCAAACACATAGGTAACAATAGTCAACAAGCATTGGTAATGCATTGGTTTCGCCTATGTGATGAATAAAAAGCTGTTTTTATCAATCACTTTCCGGGAAGAAGAAAAGAGCTCCCTGACAAGTAACATTGGAGTGGGGAGGATGTGGCGCAGCGGCCAGAGCATTGACTCAAAAGCTGGGGATCTCAGTTCAAGTCTGGGTGCGGAACATTCTGTGATTCTGTGCAAAGCACTTAATCTCGCTGGGTGATAATTTGTGCTGAAAACATCTCCTGCAAAACCAGAAAGAGGCAGAAACTTTATGAAAAAAATAGTTTAACCAAAGCCGATGTTAACAGTATTTCAGCTTCAGGAAATTGACAAGAGAATCAGGCGAGAAACAAACATTGGTAAATGCAGAAAATATGCTATAACCAATAGAAATGGAGGAAAAGTAAGTGGTACGCACAGGAACCAATGAAAAGAAGGGGAAGAGAGGGGAAGGGATAGAAGACCCTTTTAAGTTTATATTAAAAATAATAGGTTCCACAAACCTACTCATGCAGTTTTCCAGAAGTACTTATACAGGTAAAATGTATACTAACAAAATTCCCACTCTGTGGAAAGTGTTCATACGAACATTTGATGCACATTTCATTTTTTTTTCTTTGTCTCTCAATAGTATTTGTTTTTTTTCTCCTTGATGGAAACCCTTCACCTACAACACCCAATATTGCATCCTTGAACCTCTCTTAAGCATGTTCATTATAGGAGTAAATTTACATGGGGATTAAAGGGTGTGAAATAAATATACTTTAACATATTTGCGATTGTACCTACACTCACTCGTAGGACCTCCCTTGAGCATCCAAAAGCCACCACTAACACTAAAACTGAAACTATAGGAATTTAACAATATTAGAGGAATTTTCATATCCATATTTCATATTACATTTATGACAATATAGCCCATCATTCTTTAATGTATCAATGCATTGTGGGATTTTGTTCATGCAAATCCATTTTGCAAAAATGGACAGGTGTTCTCAGTGTAAGTCTAAGTACAAGTCCATGCATATGCTGTAAAAAATTGGGGCTGATTCATAAAAGCCCCATAAAAGCAACACTTTTATATACCTTTTTGAATTGGCCCTGAATTGTGCAATACCCTACTAGTAAAAGTGCAAAGAGGGCACAGTCCTTTCTGTTTGTATATACATGAATATTCCATGAAAATGTCAATAATATTAAGTCTATTGTTTCTTTTTTTGGAACGTGCAAGACACCTTCAAATAGGTTATCCAGAAGCTGCACCACTGTAGGTTTTAGAGGGTGACAAAATACTGTCCCAGAGAACTAAAAGGTGGTCTCTGCTGTTATCTAAAACAGGCTTCTCCAACAAGTAACTTGTGGGATACTGGTAGCTCTCAGCTTCCTGTAAGTAGCCCTTCTTTGTCCAGTCCAGCGAACTAAATTAGATGATTTTCCTTGACTGAATATGTGTATACAAAAACTGAAAAGTGTGTATTTGAGACGAAAATGTGTGTATTTTCAGAACAAGGAATCTGATGCTTGAATTTTCAAAATCTATTTTAAACTGTTATTTGAGTGATAAATCATGTGACGTCAGAGATGTTTATTATTAATTATTCATTACCTTGGTGTCAGGTTCATTTAAGCTTTTGCCGTAATGTATCATTTCCAGAAAGCCACTTCAAAGCCTTTTTTTTCCATCACTGCTTGTAATCCTGCCTGATGCGCTCAGGTAATCACTGTGGGTAGTTTTACATGGGTTGGCCGCTAATGTAATCTTGTCTGATATGGTCACTATTACAACATTAATGATATTAGTAGCTCGGGATGATTTTTTTTTTTATCGTAAGTAACTCTTATTACAGAAAAGGAGAAAAAGTTGGAGACTCCTGGTCTAAAAATACTCAATTTAATTTATAGTTAGAAGTTGATTCAGTAGGCAAGGAATTCAAGGAAATGGTTGTGAGTACCGAAAGGGATCTACCTCCCAAGCGTGCCAGGTAGCAGTGAGTAACAAAGATAAGATTAGAAATTACTGGCCGTAGAGATCTGCTAAGAACATACCACAGAAACATCCTGCTCAGAGTGCACGCGGTGAGTGCTTTGCGATGAAAACATTGCACTGTGAGTAATCATCTGTTGCTGTTAGGTAACAAGCAAAGAGAGGCCAGGTCAAAGTCCCTTAAAAGGTGGCTAAGCTGCATTTTGTATGCACAGCAATTTGTCTGTAAAGTAGGTGAGCAGACTGAGGTAGAGTGAGTTTGCTTTAGTCCAGCCTAGAAAATATCAGTGCCTGGAACACTGTTTTCCTTTGGTTAGTGGGTAGGACCGGACTGGCAGTAGCGGGCACCGGACATTTCCCCGGTAGGCTGATAGGGTGGGGGCTTGTTTTGGGCCCCTAGGGGGCGTTTTTGTTTCCGGGAGTTGGCATTATCACTCCCTGTAACAAAATCGGCCAAAACAAGCCCTCGTAAACTGCTCGGCTACACCCCCCCTCACCCCAGGGGGGCCGGCAGAGCAGTTTGCCAGGGCCGGTTTTGGTTCCCAGTCCGGCCCTGCTAGTGGGCAGGAGGTGTAAGACATCTGGACAATGCACAGCATTTAAAAAGGAGGTGCAGAAGGGTTGTCTGTTTGAGCAATTAATTAAAGTTGAGAATCAAAGCAAAATGTCTATGTTGACGCTGCTTTAAGTTCTGGTGGGAAAAACAAGAAAGTGGTGGGTGGAATGCTTGAATTAATCTTAGCCAATGGTACTCTGAGGCTTGATTCAGTCCATCCTCTTTTTTGCATAAGGTTTTGGGGTCAATTGGGCCAATTCACAAATGCAGGTAAGAGTAGAGAGTGTGCTACAGGAGTCCAACTCTCCCCACCTCAGTGCGCCTCTGTGAACAGGTCCTTCAGTTTTAGAAGCAGAAGAGAAGCCTTCAGTGGATGCATGATTTTTATGCAAAGGAAATATATTAAACAGGTATTTGTGACACTTCACAAAGATCTTAAGCCTACAAATGCCTCATGTGTTCAGTGCAGGCATTCCACAGTTATAGGGCCAAGCCACACAGGCGTGTGCCATGTGAGTTACATAAATAGTAACTGCTTGGGGCTGTGTGGGGCTGTAAACTCTTACTCATACTGACATTTACGACTTCTTTGTCAAACCAGCCCAAGACCACAATAAATTACTTTACCCGCTTAGACATTTAAGATGAGTTTGACAAAACTGTTGACTTGTTGGCATTTTACTAAAGCACCCAGAAAAAACAAATTGTATTTTTTAGCTTTCTTTCCCACACAGTGAAGATGGACCCGTTCCAAGGCAGCACCACCCGGGCCCACCCAGAAGCTCTACACCAGGGGTCTTCAAACTGGGGGGCAGGCCCCCTTAGGGGGACCTCAAGTGATGGGGGCGCCAGACTCTGACCAAAAGTAGCATTATGCTGACGGAAGTGTTTTGTTTTAAGCAGGAAATAAATAAGCAGTGGTAATGGTTCTGTAATGGGCCCTCACTAACATCTTTTGTCATTGAAATGTTAGCTGGGAGTATGTTTCAAATAGGAAAGGGCTCCAACTATTGTTCAAACCCCACCCCCATTTTGTCACACTGTGGATACTTTCACACGTTAGTAAGGCCTGCCTGACCAGAAAAGTATGCTTGCCAATCATGTATTTGGTTGCATTTTTAAAATGGTATCAGAATTTACCAGCAATGTTTGAATATGTTTCGTGTTTAAATAAAATGAAACATATTCAAACATTGCCAATTTAATAGAATAATTGTGAAAAAGTTTGAGGGTGGGCAATGAATTTTATTTTTTCACAGGGGTGAGCGCGGCATTAAAAAGTTTGAAGACCACTGCTCTGCACTCTCTCTGCTGCAAAGCTTTCGCAAACACTCTCGTGTTGTCCCCTCACTGTGAGGTACAGCTTTGTTCACGCACTGTAAATGCGAACACGTACGCGCACAGGCGCAATGTGTTGCACACTCATCTGGGGACAAGGAAGGCAGATAGAGCAGGGGGTGCTTAACATAGTTAGGGACTGCCTTCTCCCTGCCCCATTAACCATCAAGATTGGGGACCAGAAGGCCAGTGCTGGAGTTGTAAAGCTAAAGTCACGTCAGGGATTGGACTTTTGTAAAATGTATTTTTTTCAGGAGACAGGTCCACTCTGACACATAGGTTTTTCCTAACAAAAAGATATGAGCCTTCCCCCCAGGGTTATGGCAATATTTACCAGGATCACCCAACTTTTTCTTGTTGATTCAAAATCACAATAGAGAACAGGTGGCCCTTTTGAATAGAAGCAACTATTTACCTGTACAAAATATAAACCCCACACCACAGCTAGAGATCAAAGACTGTACAACTTTTATTTTCAGCCTTTCTCTTAGATAAGGTTATACTTCTGACATACAAAACTGAGAGGTTCTGTGAAAGAAGTTGTTCGTAACCAATTTCTATTGGTGAAAATGTTTAATTTTGAAAGCTAACATTCCGTTTAAGTTTTGCCTGCTTAGCGCTTGCGCTGTGCTTGGAAAATCTCTTGTATTTAATATATCTTAAAAGGGGGATCTTATCAGTTCCCAATACCGAATTGCTGTGTTCATTCGCTTTTGTGTGGAACTTTTTTTGTTAACTTCCCCTGGCTGTAAACATTTACAATACTTTAAAAAAAAAATTATTTATAAAGTTTTATATAGCGCAAACTAGATCCCGAAGGATATCAGAGCGCTTTACAGTTAGTGGTAGAGGAAGGAAAAAGATCACAACAAGCCTAAAATGGTGAAACAATATGCATAGAAACATATGGTGCAAGCATAACAGATCCTATCTAATTCAGGATTAACGCAGAGTGTACTAGTCAATGATAAGATGATATCCAGGGAGTGAAGATACATAATGATGTAAGGGGGGCGAATATAATTGTAACAAATAGAATTATTAACCAATGCTGTAGTATATACAAAGCGATAAGTGACCATTGTGTTACGGTAAGAACGTGTTCATGAGGAATCTTTTAGCTTCCATTTTGAAAGCAACCTTGGAGGAGATTCTGCAAATTTCCGGTGGAAGAGAGTTCCAAATTCTTGGTGCAGCGCCAGAGAAGGCTTGTTGGTATGTTCTCTTTTGCAGAAGATCTGAGGTTTCAAGAGGAGGGAGTTAGCACTCCTAGACGGTCTACCCCCTCCTGATAGTATTAGTTTTTGTGCAAGGTAGTTGGGGGTTTTGAAGTGGAGGGCTTTGTGGGATAGGCAGGCAATCTTCAATTGAATTCTAGCTTCAAAGGGGAGCCAGTTTAGAGATGTTAAGACCGGGGAGATGTCTACTGAAGCCGTCCCCATTGTTTAAGCCCCATTCCCTCTCAAGATAAGATCTCTTCCCATGGAAAAGGCAGACAGCTTCTAACAGTATGCTGGAATGCTTGTGTTTTATTACTTAGCTGTGTAAAGCAGATGCTTTAGCCTTACAGCGTTTGTGCATTTCCTATTCATGCCTCAGTACCTCTCTTTGCAATTTGTGGACATAACCGGGTTGATTGTTTCAATCTAATCTATTTGATAATTATGAGCAAATTCTAAATGTTGTAATAAACATTGCACATTAAAAATAAAGTTAATAAACAAGAGCTTTGCTATATTTTACTACTAAACAGGCAACCACAAGTACAGAGTCATGATTTGAATTGTGAAGTGGGTGCAGTAGCACTGGCCCAAAAGTTGGTAGAACTCCTCTAAAAACCTAATATTGCTATATTTGGCTACTAAACAGGCAGCCACAATTCCAGTTACCTTGTAGTTAAAAGGGACTTGATTTGAAAGGTACAGCCGGTGCAGATTATTGCTAAAATATAAAATTAAACAGGCAATGACAAGTGCACTTACCTTGCAAACAACAGGGTCATGAATTCAATTGTGCAGCAGGTGCAGTGGCACCAGGACCAAAAGCTCTAGGCACCTCACTAAACACCTACAATTGCTATATTATACTACTAAACAGGCAGGCACAAGTACAGTTATCTTTCAGGCACTAGGGCATGATTTGAATGGTGCAGCTGGTGCAGTGGCACCTGGCCCAGAAGTTGTCAGAACTCTTCTAAGTAGCAAATATTGCTATATTTTACTACTAAACAGGCAGTCACAATTGCAGTTACCTTGCAGTTGAAAGGGGCTTGATTTAAATGGTGCAGCAGGTGTAGTGGCACCAGGCCAAAAGTTGTCATAACTCCACTAAACACCTAATATTGCTATATTTTACTACTAAACAGGCAGTCACAAGTGTATTTATCTTGCAGGCAACAGGGTCATCATTTGAATGGTGCAGCAGGTGCAGTGGCACCAAACCTACAAGTTTTCAGAACTCCCCTAAACACCTAATATTGCTATATCTATATTTTACAAGTAAACAGGCAGTCAAAGGTGCAGTTACCTTACAATTAAAAGGGGCTTGATTTGAATGGTGCAGCAGGTGCAGCAGGTGCAGTGACACCAAGCCCAACAGTTTTCAGAACTCATCTAAACACCTAATATTGCTATATTTTACTAGTAAACAGACTTTCACAATTGCAGTTATCTAGGAAGCACTAGAGTCATGATTTCAAAAGTGCATCAGGCCTAATGGCACCAAGATCAAAAGCTCCAGGCACCCCACTAAACACCTAATATTGCTATATTTTATTCCTAAACAGGTAAACACAAGTACAGTTACCGTGCGCACAACTGGGTCATGATTTGAATGGAGCAGCAGGTGCAGTGGCACCAGGCCCAAAAGTTGTCAGAACTCCTCTAAACACATAATATTGCTATATTTGACTACTAAACAAGCTTTCACAAGTGCAGTTACCTTACAAATAAAAGGGGTTTGAATGGTGCAGCAGGTGCAGTAGCACTGGGGTCAATAGCTGTAGGGACCCCACTAAACCCAGATTATTGCTACATTTTACTACTAAAGAAGACAGTCACAAGTGCATTTACATAGCAGTCAATAGGGTGATTTGAATGGTGTAGCAGGTGCAGTAGCACCAGGACCAAAAGCTCAATGCAACCCACTAAACACCTTAAAATGCTGTATTTTACTACTAAGCAGACCGTCACAAGTGCAGTAACCTTGCAGACCACAGTGTCATGATTTCAATGGTGCTGCAGGTGCAGTGGCGCCGAGTCAAAAGCTGTCAGAAGTCCTCTAAACACCTAATATTGTAATAATAATAATAATAATAATAAAACCACTTATAGAGCGCATGGTTACACTCAAGGCAGTGTGTCCCCGCGCTAAGAAGTGCTACTGCTCCCTGAAGAGGCCGAGGACAGGGGATAGACTACGTCCCGGGAATCTGGATCAGTTATTCCTTAGGGAAGAGGTAGGTTTTTAGTTTAGATCTAAACAATATTTCCGATGGCTCCATGCGCAAGTTGAGGGGGAGATTGTTCCAGTGCTTGCTCGCAAGATAGCGGAAGGAGCTGCCTCCCATCCTGCTCCTGCGTACACGAGGAATTTGAAACAGCATTGCTCCCGCAGATCTAAGATCCCGGGTAGGGCGATGTATGGTCAGGAGGTTACGCAAATACCTTGGTCCTTTACCCTGGGCAATGCGGTGTGCAAAGCACAGAGCTTTAAACTTGATGCGCTCCTCAATAGGGAGCCAGTGAAGTTTTTGTAATGCTGATTTGCCGGATGCCCTGCGCGGGAGGTTGAGTACCATGCGGGCGGCGGCATTTTGTACGCTTTGTAAGTGGTGTAAGCCTTTCCTGCTCAGTCCTAAAAGGAGGGCGTAACCATAGTCCAGATGTGGAGTCACTAGGGCGTGAACGAGAGTCTTCCTAGCACTGAAAGGGAGCAGATCAAGAACTTTACGGAGTATTTTTAGTATACCAAAGCATTTGCCCGTAATTTTGTTGATCTGTTGTTTGAAGGAGAGCTCCGCGTCCAACCATATACCAAAATTTTTAATGGAAATGCTGGACGGGGAACTACTCCAAGTTCTGGTGGCCACCAAGCTTGCGACCAAGCAGAGGAGGACTTGCCAACCATCAATAGCTCCGTTTTGTCGCTGTTGAGGCGGAGGCAGTTGTTATTCATCCAGTCTGCTACTGATCGCATGCAGTTGGAAAAATTGGTGGCATCCTCAGCCTAGTTGTTGGAGAGATTGATTATTAGTTGGGTATCGTCAGCATATGTGACAATATCCACACCAAAGGTTTCCACCAGTTGGGCTAGGGGTTCCATATATAAATTAAAAAGCGTGGGGCTCAGACTTGAGCCCTGAGGGACCCCATGTCTCAACTTACGAAGAGACGACGAATGAGGAGGGCAGTGCACTTGAAAACTCCTGTTTTCAAGAAAGGATTCAATCCACTTCAGGGCTGATCCTACTATTCCCGGATCAGAGAGGCGAGACAGCAGCGTTGAGTGCAGCACAGTGTCAAAAGCTGCACTAAGATCTAACAGAACCAACGCTGCTGTCTGCCCCCCGTCTGCAAGTTGCCTCAAGCATTCTGTGGAAAAGAGAACCGCCGATTCAGTAGAGTGGCCTGCTCTAAACCCTGACTGAGTGGAGTGGAGAAGGGAGTTTTCCTCAACAAATTTCATAAGTTGGCTATTTACTATCTTCTCCACCACTTTTCCACAGAAGGGGAGAAGGGAAATCGGGCGAGGATTCTGTAGCTGGGAGATCTGTATATTGGGTTTTTTTCAGGGGTATTACTTGTGCCGTCTTCCATGCGTCAGGCACATGACCTTCTTGATTTGTTCAAATTGTTCAATCAGACAGTCCATGACTTCCTTGCAGCGATTAGGGGCAATCACATCCAGAGGGGAGCCAGACTGAATGCTATTGATGATTGTGAGCAGGTCAGCTCTCTTAGGAACGAAAAATTGAGTCAGATAGGTCTTAGTGGCAGGGCGCTTCTTATTGCCACCTCACTGGTGGGGGGGTTACCTGGAAAGGTGGCATGTATTAGATCTTATAATATTTGTCTACTAAACAGGCAGTCACAAGTGCAGTTATCTTACAGGCAATAGGGTAATGATTTGAATGGTGCAGCAGGTGCAGTGGCACCGGGGCAAAAGTTGATATAACTCCTCTAACATTGCTATATTTTACTACTAGACAGGCAGTTACAAATGCAGTTATCTTGCAGGCACCAGGGGCATGATTTGAACGGTGCAGGCCCAAATGTTGTCAGAACTCCTCCAAACAGACAATATTGCTATCACATCAATTAATTCTATTATTTCCCTCTTTCATTTTTCAAACTTTTGCTTTTACTTACCCACACTATACCACTTGTAATAGCACAATATATTGCGTTGTTGAACATAAATAAGAAATAATACTTTAACAGGCTTTCTGTAACTTATATTGTACTCCGCAAGCTACCACTTACAACAAAAACAGCTTAATATTTATCACATAGGCAAAACGTAATGTATTTATCAATGCTTGTTTTTTTCTGTCCCATCTTTACAGGTGTAAGTCGGCCTCTGGACCTCAACCCCCCTTCTCTGGTGACGGTCTAGGAAGAGATGGCTGCTCAGTAAGTGATATATTTGGCCCAGGAAGTACATTCCCCTTTCACCCCAGGGGTCATTTTCACCCCTGCTCAACCATCCCTTTCAGCTGGATTAATTGGCGCTCTATGTCTCATTCTCACAATCAACCGATGATAAAATGCTTTACAGACACGTTTTGGAAAATACATTTCTGATTTCATTGCAGGTTTTAACACCTATTGTTTATGTTTTAGTACTGAATGAGCATCACGTGCAGTGAGCCTGTTTTCTTAAATTAGGGTCTAGTTTGATTTAAGATGTCACGCATTTCATCTGCAAGTTAATTTATTTGTGTTAAAAATAAGAAGTTGGGCTTAGCTTCCGAAGGTTAGGGACCAAGGCGCCAGTCGTAAGGAAAATAGTGGGAGGAGTAATCATCATATGCAAGTCACGAGGTCAAATGTAGTGATGTCACTCACAAGAAGTGATGCCATGCCGTCATAATATTTCTTAGTTAAAAAGTCAAGCGCCTCGTTTACAAAAAGAAAAAAAAAAGCATAACCACAAAAGAATGTGAAAGGAATATTTTTGGTTTTACTTTTTATACATCATGTTTTTTTCCGCATCTCAATTTGTAAGTGAGCTCTGAAATGGCAGAAAGTGACAATATTATTAAACGGACACGTGGAACTTGGAAATCCCATGTTTAAAATGCTTTTTGGGAATGCGTGAAATAGGCTGTTAATTTCTGTTTGTTTCCGCTGGTGTTCTTTATCCAGTTCCAAAACACAAATGTGCTTCCCATTTGCAGTCCATTAAGCAATAGAAGGCTAAACATTGTCACGTGCTCTGTTCTCTGTTCCTCAGGTAAGAGAATAAAAGGTGACCTCTGATTGGACGGTCTCACAAATAAAGGGGGCGCTGCCAGCGAGATAGAGGGTTACAAACATTCTGAGACCAGTGTTTGCAAATGCAGGCACAAGGCGACATCACACAGCCTCAGGCTGAGGGAACGGAGTCCCCTTTCTAAATATAGTGGGGGGACTCCGTCCACCCGCGTCCACGCCTGACTTGTACCCTGTCAGTGACTCTCCCTCGATGCGTCCCAGTTCACTGATAATGGCCACACATTCCTGACTGCACCCACTTCTGCTATCGAACACCTACAGGTAGAGATGTATCTAGGATCCACGCTCCACCCACCGATGCCTGGCGTTCTTTCACTCATTCCCTCAGTGAGGATGTGGTCCGTCGCCTAGACCGCCGACTTTGGTGCTGGGGGCCAGGGTTCGAGCCTCGGAGTCCACATTATGTGATTCTGGGCAAACCATTTAATCTCCCCGTGCCTGAATGTGTAATGTAAATACGGTGCTCGTGTAAAGCGCTCCAATACATTCGGGTCATGTTCGCGCTATATAAAAATGCACCCAAAATAAAGTAGTGTGTTTTCATAATGCAGAAGGTACTGACGGAAATCGTGGTGCAAATCTGCATTCTAACCTGTGTGCGTCAGGGGTATAAGGCCAAGGCGGGACACTGCGGTGCAGGGGCGCTATACCCTTCAAGGGCCCTCCCATTCAGCCGAAGGTCCATGAATATTTGTGAGATGTGGGTGTCCCTGGAGCCCCAGCCCTTCCACGTTTCCCAGATCGATGCGTGATGTGATGCACCTCCAGGTTTTTTCTTTCAATTCTGGGAAGTGCAGTCTTGTTTATTCCATTATTAAATTGGACTACAAGTCCCGGGATTCAAAGGAAAAAAATCCTAGACTGGAGCAGCGCATCACCAATGCACCTGGGAAACTTTGCAGCTTCGCGTCACTACATTCTGCAGCGTGGTGGGGGGCCTCATTTGCCATTGGTGTGCCAGTGGGCAGCCATCTTGCTTGGAGTGACATCAGCGCTGAGAGGTAAAATAATTTCGGCAACCGAATGTAAACTCAAGTGAAATAATTAGCAGGCTTCTCAAACTCTCAGATTTTCAGTTTTCTCCAATCCTGTCCCCTGTTGTAAGCCACCCCCAACCCCCAAAACACAGGCTGCCTTAACATAAAATACTCTACTGGTAACATGGAGTCTAAAGCCAAACAACCATCTGTTCGAGTGCATCATCAAATAGAAGAGGTCAGGTCAGGTCACTGAGAGGTCACTGAAAGCCAAGCTCTGGGCACAAGCATGGCCAATCCTTAAAGAGGTAGAAGGCAGCCAGAGCTGGTGAGCTGTGCCATGTGTGCAGCCTGCCCTCCTGGTCATGGCGACAGGTCAGCAGCGGGAAACAACACACGAGAGACATCAAAGCAGGGAGAGGCCCTTGAATCAAAGCATGTGTCAGCCAGAGGCACAAACCAGAAGAAAGGCAAACACTCAGCCTTATCCCCACCCAACAACAGAAGAGAGTGAAAAGGGACGTGTGCAGCCCTCTGAGGCTCCGCCTCTTCCAGCAGAACAAGGAGCCGAACCAGCACCACGTTCCATCGCTTTGCAGTGAGCCTACAACAACAAAAAGACCAGCTCCATGAACGCCAATGTTCTTCTAACATCAGTACTGATGATGCTTCATGTAGGGCACACTACTGACTTGCCTCTTGGCACGTGGATTACATGTTATCGTGACCTCAATGGCACTGCTGGGTGGATGCCACTGCATGCCAGAGTACCCACCTGTCTCTGGCAGGCAGTGGCATCATGCAGAATGAGGATGGCCCTCCCTGCAGAGGGTGGCGGTGAGCTCATCAGATTCAAGCATCTCAGAGATGGGCCTTAGGCTGAATGTGAGCCCCGCACCGCAGGGTACACCCTGCGGGCAGGATACACACAGCTCAAGTGCAGTACGCAGGATCGCTCTGAATGAACTGATTAGATCACCCATACATGAGAGGCATGGGCATAAGATTACTCAGGACCACACCTGCCCATGGGCATCAGATGACTCAGGACCATACCTGGCCATCAGATTACTCAGGACCATACCTGGCCATGGGCATCAGATGACTCAGGACCACCCCTGCCCATGGGCATTAGATGACTCAGGACCATACTTGGTCATGAACATCAGATGACTCAGGACCACACCTGCCCATGGGCATCAGATGACTCAGCACCATACCTGGCCATGGGCATCAGATTACTCAGGACCATACCTGGCCATGGGCATCAGATGACTCAGCACCATGCCTGGCCGTGGGCATCAGATGACTCAGGACCACACCTGCCCATGGGCATCAGATGACTCAGGACCATACCTGCCCATGGGCATCAGATGACTCAGGACCATACTTGGTCATGGGCCTCAGATGACTCAGGACCACACCTGCCCATGGGCATCAGATGACTCAGCACCATACCTGGCCCTCAGATTACTCAGGACCATACCTGGCCATGGGCATCAGATGACTCAGGACCACGCCTGCCCATGGGCATCAGATGACTCAGGACCATACTTGGTCATGTGCCTCAGATGACTCAGGACCACACCTGCCCATGGGCATCAGATGACTCAGCACCATACCTGGCCATCAGATTACTCAGGACCATACCTAGCCATGGGCATCAGATGACTCAGGACCACGCCTGCCCATGGGCATCAGATGACTCAGGACCACGCCTGCCCATGGGCATCAGATCACTCAGGACCATACTTGGTCATGAACATCAGATGATTCAGGACCACACCTGCCCATGGGCATCAGATTACTCAGCACCATACCTGGCCATGGGCATCAGATTACTCAGGACCATACCTGGCCATGGGCATCAGATGACTCAGCACCATGCCTGGCCGTGGGCATCAGATGACTCAGGACCATACCTGGCCATGGGCATCAGATGACTCAGGACCATACCTGGCCATGGGCATCAGATGACTCAGCACCATGCCTGGCCGTGGGCATCAGATGACTCAGGACCACACCTGCCCATGGGCATCAGATGACTCAGGACCATACCTGGCCATGGGCATCAGATGACTCAGGACCATACCTGGCCAGGAACCAAACCCTGTCCCCCGGAACAAGGCAGATATGATCACAAGCAGAACACGCTCTCATTCTGCTTCACTATACTCCAGGCACACGTGTTGCGACACGATCACACCGACACAAAAGTTCATCCTGCTTATCATTACACCTGAATCTACGAACTTCCCACATAGGCTACACTCACAAGCCATGCACTGCCAACCAAACACGACAATAAAATAATACAAAGCACATACATACTATTGCTCACTCTACTACACTCTTACGGGCAGGTAGCACTGTCGGTTATAAGAGAGGCACATTGGTCATCATAGGCAGCAATAAAACATGCTCCACAGAGGGCATACTGTGACCCAGCATCCTTCCAACCAATCACACCCTACAGCGGGCTACCTGTCCATTAAAAAGAAAACCATTCAGCCTTGCTCTCCATCACAGTGTATCACACTGCTGCAGATGTACGTACGTATGTATGTATGTATGTATGTATGTATGTATGTATGTGAAATTTCTATAGTCAAAACCTAGTCAAAATGCATCAGAGAGCTGCAGAGTGTCAAAGGCCAGCACACTGTTGATAAGTGCTATCAAAGGATGCTGGGCTCTGGGAGCAGAAGTTGACTCTTATTCTTTTATGGTGTGTTCTTTAAAGATCTGTGCCTTCAAATTCCTTCTGCATTGGAAAGAGTTGGGGCCATCGTGATGGATACAGAGATGTTGTCCCAGACCCTAGGAACATAGATAGAAAAGGCCTGCTGCCTTATTTATTTAGTTTTTCACACTTGTTTACTCTCCTGTCCGATCGAGTCCTGGCTGCCTTTGGGGCAAGAGACACAAGAGATGGAATGATGCAGCTGGGTTTGAAGATGGTGCTGGCTGGCAAAGGGCGCCCATTCAGTTCTATCATGATGGGGTCGTTGTGATGATATGTCCACAGGCTCTGGATGAGATTTGCTGCAGGTTGTAGGGTTCCCTTACGAGGCAAATGTGCAGTCTTGGAAGCCATGGATGGAGCATGGAGTCACCGCCGTGCGAGAGTCTGAGGGACTGAGCAGCAGTTATGAAGTCACTTTCTGGAAGGAACAATTTCACTTTCTCTAGGAGAGTTGGACTGCCCAGTTTTAGTTTTTGTGGTCATGTGTTACTTGAAGGAGAGGTTAGTGTCCAAAGTAAATTCAAGTGTCTTGGCATTTGGATGCAAATTCTGAAATGTGTCTTCCAGCACATTTTAAATATCATTATATGTCTCTGTGGCTGCCCTGTCTTGATCTCTACAGACAGACACCTCCACTCTGCAACTCTCACTTTTCCTAGTCGTTTAGTTTTCCAGGGTGTGCCTTTACAATCTGACCAATTTTCTTCATGGTGCAACTTGTTCCGTCAGCAATGTACCAAACAAAGGTTTATAACTGAGTATTATTTACTGGAATATGTCCATGCAACTGTGAATAATAACCACACCTGTTTTCTCAGCACTCTCGTCTCTCTTATGAGATCACAACTAGGTTTGATTGTTCATTTATTGATTAAATGTATGCAGCACATAAAGTAGAGAGGACCTTGACTGTACTAACAAAGAGGTGTTAGTTAACTCCTTAACAGCGGCGTTGCGCCGCGGTGTAGGAGTTCTATTGAGTGGGCGGGGCTACGTCAGCCAACGGACATGCGCATCACTACCGAGGAAGTGCTCGCGGCGGCCGTTGGCTGACGCCCACACGCAAGGGGTTAAGGGTGATGCAGCGGAAGCGGTGTTTTATTTATCATCTTATGTCCCAGACCAACCTTCATAAAACTATCGGAAACGTAACTCTAATGATGGGCCAACATCAATACTATGTCAAATAACTCAATAACTCATGGATAAAGACAAACACTAATTTGTATTGTGTTATTTCTTCTTGTTTTTCATAATATGAATGGTCCAAGCACAAGTACATAAATTAAAATGTCATCTCTCAGATTCAATGCAATGTTACAGGATAAATTCACAATAAGAAACAACTCATATTGAAATACATCAATAAAAAGGTATAGAGGAGTAAGAGGGAGAGAGAAAAATCATTTCTAAGACAAATATGCAAGACTATCAGTATATCATACGAACCCAGAAATACAAATGCACAGCGTGCATTTAGCCTGAAAAGCTAACTCCTCGGCCAAAAGGATATAGCACAAGCAACATCACAAGCCGATGATGAGAAAAATCAATAGGAAAGTCTTTCAGATTGCAGGATTCACTCCAGCCAGAGAAACAGAAATCAGCACATCATTCAGTATACCAACGAACGCAGGAACAGGTCACCGATCTTGTGAACGAGCTGATGAACATTTTCTCACACTCATTTTTATAATAATTCACACTTTTATCTCCAATAAATGTTTAATTTTCTCTCTACTCCTTGTATCCTCATTGGTTATGGTGCATGGGGAGACAGTCTTCTGAGTTCTACTTTACAAATATTTCTAAACAACTATTGTATTTTATTACATCAACTTCCGAGGAAGAGCAAGGAAGTCCTTGATACATAAGTTTATAAATGTTGGAACAATTATACTAGAACTACCTCATCTCTGGCCTAGACAGGAAAAACCTAAAAAGTTTATTCAAAAATAGGCTAATATCTACATTATAAGGACATATTTGAAATTTTTGAAGGACAGGAGTACATAAGCACATCCTCTAACTTTTTCTAAGGTCTACATTATTTAGCAAAAGAGAAAATTATTTTCTAAAAGATTTATGAAGTCTTTCATGAAGAATAAAAGCTTTTCTTCTGTGCTTGTCATGTCTCTGCATTTTAGAAGACATAAATCATATTCAATTAACAGACAAACGTATTCGTCATTTATTCATTAAATATTAATCACCTACATTTCTTAACTATCATTATATAGTTTTCATTGCGTCAATTTCATTACTCAGGAAAACATTTGTCGTTTTTCCTTCGCACATTTTCACGTTATACATTATGTTTTCATTTGTCACTTTAATCCATTCTATTAGTTTATGTTAATTCACTCTTTCGGGCAGATTATATTGAGCAGATTTTATTTACAAAAAATCATGCTCCATCAAGGGGTATGTGCCACAGCAGTACCCGCAGTAGATACTCCACCAAGAAGGAAGGACATACCAATTTTGAGTGAGTATTCCACTAGTGTGAAGTGTCCAAACCACTTCTGGTGTCCATACAGATATACCATCGCCTAGTGGTAAAGCAAGCAGCAAGATACCAGGGAGCATCACTTAAAACAGATTGTTAGCCCCATAAATCCACTTGAAGAGACAGTCAGTACCCTAGGATGCAGACACACTGCACAGGCCACTTCATGACATGGATGCCTCAGTCTCGGTGGAGTTTTGAAAGAGAGAGGGTTGCAGTGGTGTCTAGTGGAATTTTGCTTCTAGTAGGACCACTTGGCTGTTTTAAACTCTGTAGCCCCCTGGATGTTGCTACATCCAGGTTACACCATTGCAACTCTAAATCATCTTTTGCTGCTTCCCTGGCAGTATGATCACTTACTCCATGAATTAGAATAATATTTTAAGCTCCCACTTTTGAATTTTGCCCTAGAGCTGCAGGTCGTCGCAGTGAAGGAGGTACCCATATGAGAGTTCTTTGCAAGCAGGCTTGAGTTAGGGGCAAGGATGATGGATCTGCAATGGGTTTGATGATCACACCAGCTCAAAAAATAAAAAAATGAATGAGAGGCCAAATTCGAACACATTTCTGAATTTTGTCAATATCCAGAACTTGTGAACCTAACTCCAAGGAGCCACAGAACATTTACACCTAGTGTTTGAAAAGGAATCTCAAACAAGAGCAGTTGTGCATGTGTGTGGTGAGGGAAAGAGAAAGCTAGCAACAATGTCTCAACCGGATTTAATGGAAATTAATATATATGTATATACAAGACATTACAGGAAAGAAACAAAAGGGGGAGACTGCAAGTAATTTGTTGAATGTGCTCATGGCATCATATATTTGAAACACAAATTATACATGACAGTTATATCAGCACTTAAACACAAAGTCCCGCGCACACAGATTGAATATAACAAGTAGAATACTACTATATGTGATTAACAAAATCAAATGTCCAACGTTGGTTCCTGGAGTTTTGATGTATATCTCCTTTTATGAGATCATCACACCAATGGTAATTTAGAGCCAGCCGACACGTGTTTCGTTAAAGCTCTACACATATACAGATGCTGTAACTCTTCAGGGCTCAATGGCTGGATCCTTGTTTGTTTAGGACCCTGGTCCGGTAATAATTCCAACCCGGCAGGGTGACCTATTCGTACAGCAGTGACGATGTATTGTTTCCTATATTAACGTGTCCCAATGTATGTAGAACACGCCAGTATTCCACACTTACATGCCAACAGTGTATAAAGGTCCAAATCGCAAAGACGTACAAATTCCTTCAAGGGACACCACACGGGTACGTGCGGTGTATGGGTTCCAGGATTGAATCACCCTCGCGAGGTTGATTCAACACGTGTCGGCTGGCTGTAAATTACCATTGGTGTGATGATCTAATAAAAGGAGATATACATCAAAACTCCAGGAACCAACGTTGGACATTTGTTTTTGTTAATCACATATAGTAGTATTCTACTTGTTATATTCAATCTGTGTGCGCTGGACTTTGTGTTCAAGTCTTAGATGTGAATTCTCACATTTAAATTGAGGGGTTCTTGGGGTCCCCCCTCCCTGCTAGCACCAGTTACTATTGCATTACAATAATATCCACGCTAATATTGTCTGAGCGCCCCTACTTCCCGTATACTGAATACCCTTTTCTTTGTTGAGTTATATCAGCACTGTTAGCATAAATGCAAAGGCAACCCTAAGGAACTTGGTGCAGGTTGTGCTCGTGACAAAAATGTGATGGGGCAAGTGACAAGTGAGGAACCCAGCGATAGTCGCAAAGTGATAAAGTGATATAGAATATATACAAAATGATTGGTTCAACACAATGATTTTCAGGTAATTAATCAGGGTTTAGAGCAATTCTGTGAACCAAAGATGAATGTGCGCCATAAATTGCACTGGTAAAATGGTCGACGTGGTTTCGATCCGAGTAAATGAGGATCATCTTCAGGACCGTGTAGCCAAGATGATGGATGCCGCAGCACACGGGGAGGGGGATCCAAGAGTAGGTCAAGAATAAGTCAAAGTTGGGGTCCTTGCGTGTGAGGCCGCGTAGAAAAACATCTGTGTGGTCACAGGACCGGATCGCGCAGTCCACTAGTAACTCGATGAAGGAATCGTAGGTGAGGTGCAGGGTCGGAGCCCTGATCCACTGATATGACATCAGGTGCTTGGAGTCCTTGATGTTGAATAAATCCGTGAAAATAATGGGTAACAAGTATCTTCGGGCCGCCACAATTGTGTGCGGTGTCCTCCGGTGTCTATTATATTATTTTATTGTGTGTGGTGAGGGGCACAGCGAAATGTAATTTAAGCGGCGTAATCAAATACAATTTCTGGAAATTCACATTACGCTTGTTACAGGAAATGTCAGAGATTGTGCCATTAAGGAACATCATGGAATTGAGATGTTATTTGGTTAAAAATTCTATTGCAGGAGCACAGGAATAATGCAAACATACAGAACAAAAGCCTGCATTTTTCGCCCAAAATGCATCCTCTCGTTCCAAAATGGATGCAAGGATGCATTTAGCGTTGTTGGGATTTGAATCCATAGCTCCAGTGTTAGAAATGTAGCCATTTGACCTCATTCTCCTCATTCTAAGTAACCGAGGAGTCAGACTTGCAGTCCAGGGAGATCTTAGAATAGGGATGCTCTGAACCCAAAGGGCTGGTGTTTTAGGGAAAGTACAAGTTCAAGTACCAAACCTCATGAACGGCATGAGTGATATATCATATACATATCCAAGGCTTCTAGTAAAGTGGGGAGACCAGAGTTGCTATAAATTGAGGGGCCTATTCACAAAGGCATTTTGGAGTGCCTAAAAGATGAATCCTGTAGTACTCGTTGATGTCCTCTTAAACACTTTTGTAAATGGGCCGCAAAACAAACAACACGGAAATATTCAGGAATATTCTTCTTCAATGTCTACAAATAGAAAGGACTTTGCCCTCTTAGGACTTTTACTAATATGGGATGGACGTTTTAGGGCAGATTCACAAAGGCATGTAATAGTATGTAAAAAGTACTCCTATACTACTACTTTCGAAATCCTTAAATGCCTTTGTAACTCGGCCAAATAGACTCTGCTCTCCCACTGAGAAACTATGTATTTGTTAAAGTACACGTGTCCAAGGCAGTGGGTGTGGAGGTCAGTAATATATAACATATGAATGACTCTGAAAGTATGTGATGTAAAGTCTCTCTAAGGATCATTGTATGGAACTGCACAAAATAATTAGAATTATTTTAAATATAAAAAAAAAAAACCTTTCTCTAACATTGAATCCAGATGAAGGTCTGGCTGGGTTTGATGATTTCACAAAATGATAGGCTTCCATCTTTATCCAAATCTAGGCATCATGCAAAATGTATTTGTGCAGTCCACGTTTGGACATATCCTTTCCAGGGTCATGGAAATTAGAATGTAGTTTCTCTAAAAGTTTTTTCATCTCCCTTCGAGAAGTACGAAGAATTCTGACACGTTTCATGGAAAAAAGACTTCTGGAGTAAATTCCGCTAAATACATTTGGCGATTTTGTCGTTCTGTATATCTTGTCAGCATATTAAAGGAAGTATCCATGGGTGATGTTTAACTCTCCCGTGTTCACAAAAGAAACTGCACACATTTATGCTTTCCTGGACCTTGCAATTAATTTTTACAAAATAAATTTTATGTTGGTGAATCCCGCCCTCAGCTTAATTGTGCAAACAAATTAGTTTTCCCAATTGCCCGAGCAGGCTTAACATTTCACATAAACATAAATGTCGTTCTTGGGGTTGCCACAGGTACATCTTCGGCCTGCCTTATGATGTAGCAATTTTAAGTGGGCGGTATGTTGATTACATATGACAGAATTCAGTCGTAGACTTGTATGGAGTGGTTTGTCAGATGGGATAAATGGCTGAAGATTAGGAAGACAGGGAGTCCACCAAGCATGAGTTGTGAGTTACGAGTTTCTCGAGAAAGGCGGGGAGAATCATTTTGTGGGGTGCGCACCCCATAGCTACACCCTAGGATGAGTGATGCCTTTTCTTGTTAAGGTGCATTCTTGGTCTGTACATTTCTAAGGGAGGCTAGAAGGTGACTTGAAGGTTGAAGCGAGGCCAGTGGGCACATGCTTGGGTTGGGGAGGTGGAGTTTTGGGTCTTGCTTTGGGGTTTTGGTCGTGCTGCAGGTGCGGACCACATGGAGTTGTGAGAATTCCTGCGTCGAAACCAGAGCAAGAGGGACCTTGCCTGGTCAAGTCATGAGTGCCAGGGAGATGAAAGTCAGGGGTCCAGACCACTCTGTGTCGACATGAGCACGAACGTCCACCTTAGACGTTTCGTCTACAAACCAATATACTCTTGACTTTTAGTCCAGCTGGCTGAATTGAGGGGAAAGAGAACTATGGCGATTTCGGCAGGTGACGCGGCCTCTTATCACAGTGGCTGATCTTCCATTTGTTGGAGACTATCCTCTCCGTAGGGACTATTGTGTCTAAGTCAATACTATTTCTTGGAAAAAAATTTCATCTTGACAAAAGGTGGCTACATCTATTTTTCATGTCCCTAAATCTTGACATGGACTATCATGCAGTATTCTGATATTAATTCTATTTAAAAGCCCTGATGGAGTTCCAAAAGGTTCTATCTTTGGGGAACGAAACGAGTTGGCTGTTTTTATGAACTTTTGTAAAATAAAAGAAGAGATTAAAAGAAATAACAACGGACTACATGTTTTGTGTTTGGTGCACCTCCTATTGCTTTAAGTATTTTGGAAATCTGTAACCAGTGGCATCAAAAGGTGACAGGTGTGTATAGTGTGGAGAAGTGTGGCTCAATGGTTAGAGGAGGCAGACCCTGAAGCAGAGGTCAGACCCGGAACCAGGGTTCAATTCCCGACGCGGCAGGGTGTTGAGCTCAAATGTCCACGGACTCGATAATTCTCGCTTCGGTGCCTGACCTAATCATGGGCTCACACTCTGCAACTCTGGGCATTAAGCTTGCTTAATCTCCACAACGGCCCCCGCGGCGGGATGCCTGGCTTTCACCTTGGGGATGCCCTGTAGGGGCTATCTCACAGGGAAAAACCAGGACGGGTTCCCAAGGCAAGCGCGGAGATACCCCTTCGTGGGTCGATTCTGGCTATATAAGAAATGTAATAATAATAATAATTGTGCATGATCACCCTTATACGGCAGCAGAGATATAGTGAAAGTGCGATCCACTGAGTCCGTCACCTTGCATTGTTTTTGGTAGAATGAATCAGATTGTTAGTACATAAATTTGAATGGAATATGGCGTCATGAGTGAATTATCTGAGAGGGAAGAGGCATTAACAGCTCATCTGTACCCACGTTATTTCTTGGCATTCTACCACTTGTGGTCCTAAAATTATAAACTGATAAAAAAAACGGACTACCAATACCAGAATGAAAAGAAGGAAAAACCGAATTGTATGGTCTCCTTGTGCACAGCCTGGGGAAACTCCTGCGCTTCCGGAGAATAATTTGAGTAACCAGTGGTGGTGGCGCGTGGTGTCCTGGTTCACGCCCCACTGGATTCACTAGACATTAGCAAATACAGTCCTGTATTGGGTGCATTGAGGACTTCTGAATGTTGGATTGCTATATGACACTAAGGCATGGCCTTGTTCCTTGTATCATGCTCTCACTGCCTCTCTGCATTCTGGGACCTGTAGTCTTGATTTGAGTCTGCTGAGTCGATTGGGCTCTCTCACTTGAAATGATGCTTTTTAAAAGTGAGATCCAGAGCTTGACATGTTGGGTTCTGCTGTAATGGAGTCCAGTGGTCCCTGCATTCATCTTTCCATGACTCTTGCATGTTTCTAGATTTCGAAATGATTCTAAGATGTGCGCACGCGCACTGTGTGGAACAATGGTTAATAGTGGTCATTTTTCGGTCAAACCCCTTGGTTGAAGACAATTTGAAAAATGCAAGGATAGGTATATTATATGGACATATGTTAAGTACTAGGGGGAGTGATATAGAACAACAGAATGACAAATGGGGGATTAGATTGGGTAGGCAGGACATACAAATATAAATTTCCCTGGGGATGGCTAAAAATGTATTCCTTTCTGGAAAACTGTCCGTGCAGCATTTTAAATCTCTCTTTAATTTATATTATACACCTGACAAGGTTTCAAAATGGCCAGGTGATCTGATTGGGAAATGCTTTCGCTGTCGAGCTATATCGGCAGACGATGTTCATATCTTCTTTACCTGCCCAGCTCTAGCTCGCCTATTGACACAGATCGAAAAATGTATTTCAGAGATTACGGGCAAACCAATTCAGTTATCAGCTGCACAGATCCTTCTAGGTGTTGAAATGGGATTGGCGGGGACAAGAATATCAATGCAACAGGCTAATTTAATATTCTTAGTGACTGCGGTGTATAGATTATGTATAGCTTCTTTCTGGTTACAACAAGAACCGCCCTCTTTCGAGGCATGGAGGGCACGGTTTTTCTCAGTTTATAACATGGAGTAAAGTTTGTATGCTCTCAAAGGTCCTCGAAAGAGGAAGCTCGGTGAACAGATATGGGGAACAGTTTCACAGTATCTTGAGCCTGAAATATGAACCCGAGTTTTGCGTGTGATATGTGATATTGGATTCTTTTATGACTCAAGTGTTTAACCCTCAAAGTTCCGCAATGTACGATAGGATTTAGGACTGCCTGAATTAGTGTCCTATTTATGGTTTTCATCTTTGGTATTAAGGATATGACAATATCTTTACCTTTGTTTTGACTTTATGTTTGTATTTTCCTGATTGATATGAATGTATTCATTATGTATGCTCCTTTATTACAGTGACTCAATCCGACTGTCTCATGCATCTTGCAAAAACAAATTAAAAGAAAAAAAGTGTGGAACAATGGGACACGTGTACAGTACACAGGGGTCCAGGTCACTCTCTGAACAGCTTTAGGGGAATACTCTGGGTTTCTTGAACATTTCCTGGCAAACAAGCCTGTGTGGTCCGGGGTTTCTGTATATACACAAATGCATTGAGGACCCCTTTGTGTTTGTTCCTGGAGTCGTTGATTTAATAGTGCTGTCCAGATGTTTAAACACGTAGCACTGGAGAGCAGAGCAGATCTAGAGAACTCGCCCATATAGGGTGCAGCTGTGCGGCATTTGCTTAGCAGCAATCCATCAAGCTGATGGCGATTGTCAGGCTCCAGGGTACTTAGCTCTATATAAGTAATTCATCCATAAGTACGTTGTATTTGTGTAGCACATTTCTGCAATTGCTGTGACCTTTCTCTGTGAAAGACACCGTCTTCCAGGTCTGGGTTTTTCCTTTAACAGATCATGTTTTCTGATGTCTGATTATCATTGCATTAACTGAAGTGAAACGGGACTGCAATTACCAGAATGCATTAGATGGGTAAAGAATAATCTGTAACTGGAGTTCTGCTTTCTTGATGACGTGGAGACTTCAGGTGACATCAGGTTAGCTGCATCCGAGTCACTGGGGGGGGGGCATGGGGGGGCAGATTTACAAGCCCCTTGCGCCTTTTTTGAGCAGCGGCGGCGCAAAAGATGCGCCATGGTGCGGGCTACTTACAACGTGACGCCTCCTAAAAGTGGCTGAGTGGTCACTTTTAGGCCAATGCTGCGTCAAAACCCTGCGCCTGCTTGAAGCAGGCGTAAGGCTTGACGCAGCATTAGTAGAATGGGCCCCCCAGAGCATTGCTGGAGCTGCGTCGCGCTTGCGTCGCAACTCCAGCAATGCGATACCTTAGGGCACAGATGCGTGATGCATCCGTGCCGTTTTTGCCCCATGGTGCGCCGTATTGTAAATGCAAACACAACAGGTGATGGACCGAATGTGGATCAATGTCACACACTCAACCCAGTCCAAAGATCTGGGCCCAAATCCATCGTTATTTTGCACTCCACACCACCCTAGGTTAGTCAATGGCGATATGCAAATCAGCTCTGACCCTGTGCCCCATGGGAACAGTCCAGTCCGAACTACAAAAGCCATGTCCTTCCCAGAACGGAATCAAGCATCCGAGGACCGGACCAGTTTCGAGGTAACACCTCTCATCAGCCCGGCTAGCTTGACTCCAGTGGTGTGGAGTGCCTGGGACCCGCGTCTGGGCATCCCCAGCGCACTTAGGGCGGAATATGCAAACACAACAGGTGATGGACCGAATGTGGATCAATGTCACACACTCAACCCAGTCCAAAGATCTGGGCCCAAATCCATCGTTATTTTGCACTCCACACCACCCTGGGTTAGACAATGGCGATATGCAAATCAGCTCTGACCCTGTGCCCCATGGGAACAGTCCAGTCCGAACTACAAAAGCCATGTCCTTCCCAGAACGGAATCAAGCATCCGAGGACCGGACCGGTTTCGAGGTAACACCTCTCATCAGCCCGGCTAGCTTGACTCCAGTGGTGTGGAGTGCCTGGGACCCACGTCTGGGCATCCCCAGCGCACTTAGGGCGGAATATGCAAACACAACAGGTGATGGACCGAATGTGAATCAATGTCACACACTCAACCCAGTCCAAAGATCTGGGCCCAAATCCATCGTTATTTTGCACTCCACACCACCCTGGGTTAGACAATGGCGATATGCAAATCAGCTCTGACCCTGTGCCCCATGGGAACAGTCCAGTCTGAACTACAAAAGCCATGTCCTTCCCAGAACGGAATCAAGCATCCGAGGACCGGACCGGTTTCGAGGTAACACCTCTCATCAGCCCGGCTAGCTTGACTCCAGTGGTGTGGAGTGCCTGGGACCCACGTCTGGGCATCCCCAGCGCACTTAGGGCGGAATATGCAAACACAACAGGTGATGGACCGAATGTGGATCAATGTCACACACTCAACCCAGTCCAAGGATCTGAGCCCAAATCCATCGTTATTTTGCACTCCACACCACCCTGGGTTAGACAATGGCGATATGCAAATCAGCTCTGACCCTGTGCCCCATGGGAACAGTCCAGTCCGAACTACAAAAGCCATGTCCTTCCCAGAACGGAATCAAGCATCCGAGGACCAGACCGGACCGGTTTCGAGGTAACACCTCTCATCAGCCCGGCTAGCTTGACTCCAGTGGTGTGGAGTGCCTGGGACCCACGTCTGGGCATCCCCAGCGCACTTAGGGCGGAATATGCAAACACAACAGGTGATGGACCGAATGTGGATCAATGTCACACACTCAACCCAGTCCAAAGATCTGGGCCCAAATCCATCGTTATTTTGCACTCCACACCACCCTGGGTTAGACAATGGCGATATGCAAATCAGCTCTGACCCTGTGCCCCATGGGAACAGTCCAGTCCGAACTACAAAAGCCATGTCCTTCCCAGAACGGAATCAAGCATCCGAGGACCGCACCGGTTTCGAGGTAACACCTCTCATCAGCCCGGCTAGCTTGACTCCAGTGGTGTGGAGTGCCTGGGACCCACGTCTGGGCATCCCCAGCGCACTTAGGGCGGAATATGCAAACACAACAGGTGATGGATGGAATGTGGATCAATGTCACACACTCAACCCAGTCCAAGGATCTGGGCCCAAATCCATCTTTATTTTGCACTCCACACCACCCTGGGTTAGACAATGGCGATATGCAAATCAGCTCTGACCCTGTGCCCCATGGGAACAGTCCAGTCCGAACTACAAAAGCCATGTCCTTCCCAGAACGGAATCAAGCATCCGAGGACCGGACCGGTTTCGAGGTAACACCTCTCATCAGCCCGGCTAGCTTGACTCCAGTGGTGTGGAGTGCCTGGGACCCACGTCTGGGCATCCCCAGCGCACTTAGGGCGGAATATGCAAACACAACAGGTGATGGACCGAATGTGGATCAATGTCACACACTCAACCCAGTCCAAAGATCTGGGCCCAAATCCATCGTTATTTTGCACTCCACACCACCCTGGGTTAGACAATGGCGATATGCAAATCAGCTCTGACCCTGTGCCCCATGGGAACAGTCCAGTCCGAACTACAAAAGCCATGTCCTTCCCAGAACGGAATCAAGCATCCGAGGACCGGACCGGTTTTGAGGTAACACCTCTCATCAGCCCGGCTAGCTTGACTCCAGTGGTGTGGAGTGCCTGGGACCCACGTCTGGGCATCCCCAGCGCACTTAGGGCGGAATATGCAAACACAACAGGTGATGTTCCGAATCTGGATCAATGTCACACACTCAACCCAGTCCAAGGATCTGGGCCCAAATCCATCGTTATTTTGCACTCCACACCACCCTGGGTTAGACAATGGCGATATGCAAATCAGCTCTGACCCTGTCCCCCTTGGGAACAGTCCAGTCCGAACTACAAAAGCCATGTCCTTCCCAGACGGAATCAAGCATCCGAGGACCGGACCGGTTTCGAGGTAACACCTCTCATCAGCCCTGCTAGCTTGGCTCCAGTGGTGTGGAGTGCCTGGGACCCACGTCTGAGCATCCCCAGCGCACTTAGGGCGGAATATGCAAACACAACAGGTGATGGACCGAATGTGGATCAATGTCACACACTCAACCCAGTCCAAAGATCTGGGCCCAAATCCATCGTTATTTTGCACTCCACACCACCCTGGGTTAGACAATGGCGATATGCAAATCAGCTCTGACCCTGTGCCCCATGGGAACAGTCCAGTCCTAACTACAAAAGCCATGTCCTTCCCAGAACGGAATCAAGCATCCGAGGACCGGACCGGTTTCGAGGTAACACCTCTCATCAGCCCGGCTAGCTTGACTCCAGTGGTGTGGAGTGCCTGGGACCCACGTCTGGGCATCCCCAGCGCACTTAGGGCGGAATATGCAAACACAACAGGTGATGGACCGAATGTGGATCAATGTCACACACTCAACCCAGTCCAAAGATCTGGGCCCAAATCCATCGTTATTTTGCACTCCACACCACCCTGGGTTAGACAATGGCGATATGCAAATCAACTCTGACCCTGTGCCCCATGGGAACAGTCCAGTCCGAACTACAAAAGCCATGTCCTTCCCAGAACGGAATCAAGCATCCGAGGACCGGACCGGTTTCGAGGTAACACCTCTCATCAGCACGGCTAGCTTGACTCCAGTGGTGTGGAGTGCCTGGGACCCACGTCTGGGCATCCCCAGCGCACTTAGGGCGGAATATGCAAACACAACAGGTGATGGACCGAATGTGGATCATGCGGCGCATTATCGGTGGTGGAGCTGCGGCGCACAATTACTGGCGCATCCCTGCTAATTTGCAGGGATGCACCAGTAATTGTAAATATGCCCCTTGGTATTTTCGTTCTCCCTGTACTGCCAAGTGTCTGCCTGCACCTGTCTCTGGCATATCGAGAGTGCTCAAACACAATGCATGAGTCTACCTTCCACCCCAGATGTTTACTTTGTATTCTGATACTTGTATCCCGGCATTCACAATACAGCCTAGAGAACTAGAGTAAAGTGCAGGAACGCGACGAACATATCTGGACCAGATGTGTTACTCGTGCAAGAAACAGAAAATGAGACCTCGTGATTGATGTCTCCCCATTTATAGCTTCCAAAACCCCCCATCGGTGTCTCCCTTTTTCACCAGCCTTTGATTTTCTATAGCTTCCAAGCTTCTCTAATCCATTCACGAGTAGTGTATCCAGTCCGGGTTTTTAGGTTTAAATGTTTAGGGACAATATTACAGTGGGATCAATTGGACTACAAGTCGCAGAATGCAAAGAGAAATCCCTGGACTGGAGGACCGCTACAGACATGGGCACGGGGCACCTGCAAGCCATGGGTTTTCCTGTGTCTGTGTTTTCCCCCGAGTTCCTTCCTATATCTTTCCAAGAGTTTGCTCCACCTGTCTGCGTCTCCTTGTGTTTGTCTGTGTCTCCCCACTGTGTGTCTCCCAGGGCCAAGAGTATCAATGTTTTTACCCATTCTGTGTCTATGGGAAAATGTGTTCTTACATATGTGCCCTAGTGCTTACTTTGTAAAAAAATAAGTGCCAGGGCTTGCACCACCCATTGCCCCTGCTGGCACTGCCAATGGCATTACCAGCACAACTAGTAAAAGCCACACTCCTACAATTGTCACAATTTAAACTTTTAATATACATTGAAAATGACTAATAGCTGCCGCCAAAGCTATTCCTATACCTTTGAGTGGTAGGTATTAGTCACAGTATTATGTGTATTGAATTATTAAACAACTGTGATTGTGCCCTTCACAAAATTAGACAAACTGTGCCACCGTGTGACAGGCTGACATAAGTGCCAGGGTTGAAAATAAAGTGCTGGTGCCGAGCAGCGGAAACCACTGGCTCAAATTAAGGACTGGTGTCTCCCCATGTCTCTCTACTCGTGCCCCAATTATTTTTTATTTAGCACAAAGACAATTGACCGCAATAATAAAACCCACGCTCTGTAAATAAAAGAGTAAACAGCAAATGTGTTAATTGAACAATGTAGTGTGTTATTTTAAGGGCGTAGCTATAATCAGTATAGCATGTGTATTGGCATTGTGGCCTCGTGGTGTTAAGAGTCCTACTGCACCGAAAATATGGCTCTAATTTACTCTTCAGCAGACGG
This sequence comes from Lissotriton vulgaris, assembly GCF_964263255.1. Taxonomy (NCBI): domain Eukaryota; kingdom Metazoa; phylum Chordata; class Amphibia; order Caudata; family Salamandridae; genus Lissotriton; species Lissotriton vulgaris. Next base: position 1,031,652,180 of record NC_141698.1, read on the forward strand.
ATAACACACTTTCTTTGCGTGTACGTGGGTCCATCACACACTTCCTACACCACTGTTGTTAACTTTTGTTATCCTTTTTTCACATCCTTTTCACTTTGTGAAATTTCCAGCCATATTTGGAGTAATACTTGTGCAAATTTTATCTATCTCTAAGGTTATCAAATAACTCCATGTCACCAAACACACACTGTACCTGTCCTGAGCTTTTGTTTTACAAACCATTGCTTTCAGGGTTGCTAGTTCAATCGAAACAGCTGAACTGACGCAGGACTTCAACTCCCAGAATGCATATTGCCCTTAAACGAAAACCTGAGACTGAGGCTCTCCATGCTTGGTGGCACGGAGGTATCTGGCAAAATCTCTAAGGGAACACCCTCTGTACATCAAACTCATCACACATAATCGGTTTTAGAAAATAATTGTGCGTGCTTCATCCATTCTTGATTCCAATATTCTTTCTGGTGCTTTGGACTTTGTTTTTCACATTGGAATTGCAGAACTACGAGAACCAGAATGCAAAAAAAGACTAAACTGAGCAAGCTTTAGCTATGGAGGCATTCGGCTCAGTGAGGCAAAATGTCACTACAGTAAATGACTGAAGTTTGTGCCAGTGACTTTTAATCCACTGATGGAAAAGTCGCAGTCTTAACATATCTGCAGTTTCTCAGAAGTAGCATCTGTCAGTGGACTTTAAGCAATGTACGCAGGCTGCGGGTAGATGAGGAAAACCAGAACCTAAACATAAATCGAAAAAAGAGCAAAAAAGCCAAACCATCCTATTATTATTACAAAAATGCCACTGACAGCAAATAGGACAAGAACAATAAACAGACGTGGAAAACTGTTATTTTCACACATTTGCATTTGCTTTAAGGTGCCAAAAATGTACATGTGCATTTCTGGATAGCTGACCAAAAACAATTAATGCCAGAAAAGAAGTCTGGGAGGCCAAAGAGGGCGGTCATGCAGTGAATCATTCTTAAGATCTGAGTGTAGGTTGTTTTATTTCTCCCAAAGCTTGGAGACGGTGGACACAGTCCAGGACAGACTGCTTCTGTAGTAGGGAGTCTTCTTGGCACAATGTTGCCATTTCCACCCTGACCAGGTAACAGAGTAGAGTTCACCCACATTTTGCATTCTCTCCACAGGCAGATTTAGCAGTCTGTTGCAGATAGCATTTACTAATCAATCCATAATTTAACATATTCTTACAGTGGGGCTTTGAATCTGCCCCTTGCTTGTGATTCGATGGCTTTAATATCCATTCCAGTTCCTTGCTCCTGAATCAATGGTTTTCTTCCCTATTCTTGTTTTGCCTTTCCCTAGAGCATCCTACTTTAGCACTGTTTCATACTGGATAATTGTATTCTTCCACTGCTGATGTTAGGGATCTATTTTTGCACTAGAATGTTTTTTATGGAAATTAACTTTAGACACTCGAGTGGAGTCCATGGTCTTTCTTCTCTTCCCCTGTTGTGTCCTTTTGGCCCCCTTTTGCTGTCCCTATGTCTTGCTTCCCACCCCTTTTCACTCACTCTTCTGTGCCTTGCATGCTTGCCCTTTCTCTTCTACCCCATCTTTTTCTCTGTCCCACTCCCTCTTACCTTTCTGTCCAGGCTCCTCATTGGAACCTGGTCCTAACAAAGATGGCCGCACAGTGACACTCTGCTGCTAGTATTGTCTTTTTAAGGGCAATTCCGGCACCAATAGTGTTGGTGGCCATCTTGGTATTGCAATTGTTTGAATACGTTTCATTTGTTGTAGAATTATAAAATGGCAGGGTAGAGGCGGACGGAAGCTGGAAATATATGGCACCTTTGTAACTGAATACACAATGGTAAATCAAGATCGATTGGCTTTGCCGTTACATGTTAAAATCAGTTTGTTGGCAAATTTCACCTGACCACTCTGTGGCCATTTGTTTATTTTTATGTTGAACATGTTATAGCTTCTTGTAAAGTTTCTAGTGAACACAAGTGTCATCTGATGTGCCCTATCTTTTTTTCCATGTCTGATTGCAAGAGTTCTACCTCCACTCCCTTAACTCCATGGCTGCTAAGGCAATTCCCCTCCTGTGCTGGGAATTGCTATTTGACATTATTTTATGACAAGCTGGGCTCGTCATCAGCGTGCGAGGAGGCTACGCCATGACGAGCCCAGCTCGTCATCAGCTTGGAAGGGGTTAAAGTGTGGGGAAAAAGGAGTGGGAGCTCGTTACTAAAGTATAACAGTTCATGTCATGTGCAGGAAGTCACTCAATCACTTCCTGTCTCATGAACCTTAACAGGTTGTGCTGGCTGCAAATCCTCCACAAACCTTCTTTGGTCCTAGTGAAGTGAGTACATTCAATAGTAGAGAAAAGGAACTGTGAAATCGTAATGACGACAACCCTATCTTTGGCACAAAATGAGTATTATGTCGATATTATATGCTACCAACTACTTCGTTGATTAAAATGTCCTATATAACTGTCAAATTTTCAATAAAGAATTTTTTTTTACACATGGATGGTTCACAAACCTTTTTGTGACTTTTTTTGTGCTTCAATATTAATAGGCCAAGGAATAATAGGCCACGTTCTTATTTCTAGTCTACCCATGAGCATCCCACTGCAGTGTGTGTCACATAGACACTTGTATTATTACATAATGGGCTGCTAACCAGTGCTAAAGTGCATGTGCTTCTCCCCTAAACATAGTGGCATTGGTATATACCTGATTGGCATATTTAGTTTATTTGTAAGGCCCTTGTAAAGTGGAATACCATATACCCAGGCCCTGTAATCTAAATCCTACTACTGGACCAGCAGTACTCATTGTGCCACCCACACAAGTAGCTTTTCAACCCTGTCTCAGGCGTGCCATTGCAGGCGCTGTGTTTGTAGTTTACAGCCACTTAGACTAGGCATATAAAACCACTTGCCAAGCCTTAAACTCTCCTTTTATTACACATAAGCCTCCCCTAAGAAAGGCCCTAGGTAGCCCTAAGAGCAGGGTGCTGTGTATGTAAAAGGCAGGTACTTTTAAGTTTTACATGTCCTGGTAGTAACAAACAGCTAAATTTGTTTTTCACTACTGTGAGGCCTACTCCTCTCATAGGCTAGCATTGGGAATTACTTAAAACACTTTTAAGCTGTAATTCAGGTTTATTAGACAGGCGTAGCTAAATCATGTTTCATATATTTGGAATGGTAATGGTAAATCCTTGTTAATGGTAAAGATGGGTTTAATATTACTATTTTAGAAATGCCACATTTAGTAAGTGACAGAAACAGAGACAAGGAGACTCAATGATTTTTTCAGGCGTGCTCATGGCATCGTATAATTAAAAACAAAGGAACAAAATAGAGAGGTACAGTTGTAGCAGCACTGTAAGTCAATAAATAACAAAAAAACCCGAATTGGACTTGGTGCTCAGCAAGTGCAGGTGACACAGGAGTGGCAACGCAAGTGACAATTGTGGTCAGCATATAAGGCGCAAAGTGACTGGTGCATGAATATGTACAGTGAATAGCAAAAAACAATGTGGCTCATAAAGCAGAATTTTCAGACTTTAGCAGGATTGGTTTGGATGAGCCACATTAGGGGCTGCGCCATTTATTGCACTGAACTGTCGACGACGTTTCGATCTTCTTTATTTTGGATCATCTTCAGGACCGGGTTGTGAGAAGGAAGGGGTGCTAAAATGGTCTCGCCAGTGAGTAGAGAGCGAAGGCAGATCGGGTAGCTAGGGTCGCATCAATTGCGAGCCTGAGGGAGGGGAGCGAAGCAGGTCGCATCCAGTGCGAACCTGAACCGGATGGCTGATCGGCCCGGGTGGAGTCCAAAGGTACATGGGGGTGAATCGTTCCGGAGGGGGTATAACCTTGATAAGGAGAACCAGACGCTGAATGAAGCAGCGACGGACGGCAATGACTCTAATACTCAACTCAGTAGTACACAAAGAGATGTCTATTTTTAATTGACTCTACCAAACTGGGATCAACCTTTAACTCCCAACAACATAAGGGATCAAAGCCCAACCCTCATCTGTCCATGAGGACTGATCCCTCTCCTAATCGAAAGAGCTCTGACCATTTTTAAAGACTAGGGGGCATATTAGCAAGAACCTCGTTAAAATTATTGCTGTTTTAGCGGCAGTTTCCTGGCGAAAATGGGCTTGCTAATATGTGTTATAGAATTCCAATAGAAGCCCCTGTTAGATGTGCAGGATATCTAACCTGGGCTCCTATTGGAATTCTATAACGCATATTAGCAAGCCCATTATCGCAGTTTTAGCTGCAGTTTCCTACCGCTAAAAGGGCGACAATTTTAACGAGGTTCTTGCTAATATGCCCCAGGACCCTTTGTAAAAACAACTCATGGTCAGTATGGAACTGTGCAGTGGTCCAAGGCGACAAACAGATGGTATACGTAAAAATCCAGGTATAACACAGAGACTGAATTTAGTTATCAATTTGCAAACGTTGTAATAAAGAGTTATGCTTTACAAGGACCTGTAAATGTAAGTAAGACACAAATGTTAATCTGTTCTTCTCTAATTGAGCTATCTAAAATCTAGGTGACAAATTCAACTGAGTGTGAGGAGCAACTCTGTAGAAATGTAGCAACAACTGGACGTAGAGGATAGTTTGTTACATTCGTTCTTTGCATCTATGTTCTTCGTGAGCGATCTTTGGTGGGGGATTGAGAGCGTAAATAGACTTGTGATATTCACTGTGTTAACGAAATATACCACGATCTGCTTCAACTTGTGAAGATAACCTTTAAATGATAATGGCTAAACTTCCCACAATGTTTAGTACAATTGATTTAAGAAGAGATCCTTCAACTTGGTTTTCAATTTTTTTTACATTTGCTGTACTTTAGACGTTATTTCTGCTATTTCACAGGACAACATAAACCAGTATAAGGTTTCAGCCCTGCCTACTTTCCCAAAGAGTTTCTTAGTTTTCCAATCTCTTGGTGGCTGCTTGATGTGACTCTTCCACTTTGTTGTAATTGTTCCCATGTTACACCAGTTGTACCATCCTTTATAGTCAACCAATGGACACCCAGTACTATATCTCACATACATGTGGTGGTCTTACATTTACACCCGACACTTTGTTTTACAGGTTATCCATTTATTACAAAAGTTATTCATGCCAATGTTCAATTAAATTCAATGTTGAACATGAATTTGAAGTGAAAATAAACATATTTGACTTGATGAGCTTGCAAAAGGCCAAAAACATGTCCTTGGTGGATCTCCTGTGGAAGGACATTTTACATTCTGGGTTCATGGGTGGTGGGCATCCAATCCCTATTGTATTTACATTTGACTGTGAGCACCAGTCTGCTGTGCTACTTCAAGTGCAAGGATTGAAAAAAGGCAGAAGGATAACTTGGATGGTGATGTAGGGTGATGTAGCAGTGGCTTCTTTCATTGCTCTAGTTGAAGAACACATTCAGTATCCTGAAAATCACTTTCTGCTCCACAAAGGTCTACTGCAAATATATACCTAACTTGGACACAAGGAACTCTTCGCGTAAAATGAATGGCATGGTACAAAGAATTTGTATGGGAAAGTGGCCAGGTAGCCTGGAACACTATGCTTCATTGGAAACTTTGCACACTAATCCCCCTTCTGCCTTGCTCTTAGGAGAAAAGGCCAGATTCCAACCTCTAAAGACAGCAGATTCTGTAAGCAGAACCAGTGATGCGATGTAGCTGCCAATTGCAGCAACAACAAAGAAGGGAGATCCCTAAAGAGGTCTGTCTTTTCATGACCACAATACGCTCATCAAGACGCTCATGATGGAAAATGCAATGTGAGCCTGACCACATGTGTCCTGTGCCACATCTGAGTGAGATCACCAAAGAACAGAGTTTGACAGTCATTGACGGGGATCAATGGGTTCACCGGGTTCGCTGATGTTGTACACCCCTGTGCTGTGAGGGTGCTGCAGGGTGGGCAGATGGATGGAGGGGACTGGCCCCAGACTGCCCAAGGAGCCCTAGCTTCTGGCAGATGCTAGTTGTAGTAAGCCAGTTGCACGTGCAGCTGACAGATCTTCACAAATGAGGTACTGGTTGATCTTACAGGATGGTGTTGGAAGAAGATGCCATGCAGAACTTATTTATGCAGGCCAGTGATTTGCACGACTGAAACTAAAACATACTACAGAATGAACAGGCTCACAGAGGTTCTGGACCAGCAGTTACAAAAGCTGAGGCTCCAGTAGGAGCAGCATGGGTGGTGTAGAGAGGCTGTAGGCACTGTACCCAGAGAGCCCATCCACAACCTGGGGTGAGTGGGGCACATTATCTGCAATGCTGGCTCTGAAGAGAAGAGAGAAGAACCCGGCATACCAGCACCAAAAAAAAAGAAAATTGAAAAAGTGTCTCCTTCAGCAGGACACCTGTGTCCCACGCTGTGGCATGTGAATACCAGAGGAGTACTATTTTAGCGAAGGAAAAGCTAGACTAGAGTACATGAGCCAATCACTTCCCGGCTTTCATTAGAGAGTCTAAAGTGGGCGATAAGAGGGAAAATAATATAATTTCAAGGAGAGCTTTTTCACATCCTATATTCAAGATACAATCAAATTGATGGGGAATGGGAGAATAGGCCTTCAGTGTTTATCTGGGGGAGGGGGCGCGGAAGAAGTATTACTCTTGAAACGCCGTCCAAAAACAGATCTCATTGCCATCACTGTGTGTTGCCCTCAAGGCCAAATTAGAAGGCCAAGTTTGAGAACAATCGTAATGTCACTGGACATTGAAAAGGCAGTTGATACCCTGAGTTGGGACTTTTTACTACTGACTCTTGAAATCATGGGGTTTGGACAAGGGTACCTTTGGTAGATCTGCACACTGTTCATGACCCAACAGTGAAAGTTCGGACGAGTCAGTTGATCGCAAATAGTTTCACAATCCAGAGGGTCACCAGGCAGAGGTGTCCCCTTTCTCCACTGATCTTTGCCCTAGCAATGTAGGCACTAGCCTGGCAGCTGCGCCAACGGGCACATCACTGGGAACTCCCTCAAGTGGGCAAATACCACATCATCTCACTATATGCAGATGACAACCTGGTTTTCTTATAGGAGGCGGGGGCCTCCCTGCCAGACTTATTGGATTAATTTGGAGAAATCTCAGGACTTAAGGTAAACTGTCCCAAATCTTTCCTGTTTCCCCTAGCATCAATACAAGAACCGAATAGGATTGCCCCAATGTCAAATCGACTTAAATGTGCACGATACCAGACAACCACAAGGATAGGGTGATCAAAGAAGGCAACGTAGACAGAGCAATGCCATACATCTGCAGGTCATTACCCTTCTGGTGATCGCTGCCCCTCTTCCCACTGTTCTGAGTGGGGATCTCCAGAACAGTGGGACTGCCCAATCTACTTTACCTCTTTGCAGGACTCATGATCATACTCCCCAGATGCTTCTTTTGTGAACTCCATGGCCTCCTGCTGGAACTAATATGCGGCACAGGCTGCAGGCTGGTGGCCTTCGCCACACTTCAACGATCCCTACTCGAAGGCGGACTTGTTGAGCCCAACTATGAATTATATTATGCAGCTGCTCAACTGCAATGGCCAATATACTGGCTGCAGACGAATGTAAGCCCAGAAAGGACAGCCATTAGTGGGATATTAGGAGAGATGAGTATCTATGACTGGCAGACCCCGAAAGTCACCCACAATGGGAAACACGCCAGATGACGGTGGCCCAAATGTGCTGGCGCAAGTTTGTGCATGGCAAGGGCCCCCATATTCCATACTCTCTTCAATATTGTTTAGGCACCTGCCGGGACTTCACAAAGAGATGCAAGATATGACATGGAACCATGGAGGGAGGTAAGGATTGACCAACTAGGAGACTTTTACAATCACACAATGTGGGCCATAAGGAATGCTTGGGAAGCAGAACCACCCTCATACACTGAGCTATCACCACACAATACACATCACTCAACTCCCACCCAACAGATTACATGGAGGGGGCACTGACCAGATAGAGCAGCATCCTCCCCAAATGTTAACAGACAAGGCTTGGTACAAATTGCTCTAGCATGTGAAAGATCATGAAATTGGAGATTTCTCTTTACACAATTTAACTATGTTCACCACGCCTATCTCTCCCCGCAACTCATCAAGCTCAAGTTCCCAGCCCTGACCCAGAGTGCCCCAGGTTCAGGCAATTGGATACCGGATTCTACCTCATGGTCTGGGAGTGTCTGATGTTGCGAGTGGTATAGTACGAGGTCACAAATATTGTTTCTGAACTCGTGGAACACAACCTTGCACCAACACTTAAGTCCTGTCTACTGGGTCTCCCCATTCCTCCCCCCAACCCTCAATAAGGCCAAGGCAGATAAACACTTATACAGGTTTATTGACCTAGCTTTTGTCCTGTTCAAGAGGCAAATAGCGATGTCATGGAAGGCACCCACAGCCCAGGACCCCCAATGTTGGCTAGCTACATTACTGACATGTGCGCACCCAGACATAAATACCCTCAAGCTACTACGAATGATGGGGAGATAATAGCACAGGCGGTGAAAGCTGGGAGACTTACCTTCGCAACACTGAAGCGAACAACGGCACACAACCACCATGAAACTAACCCACACTCCCTTCAGCAGCCAGGAGCCACACACCATAACAAATGCAGTTTGGCCCTAAAGCATGGGCATGCTACAAACACATACACTGGAAGGACACCTTCTTATGTCGCTGAAGACACCAAGAACAAGAGCAAGCCTACGAGACAGGAGGCGATACACTCGACAGAGGCAAACTACTACCTAGTCACCGAGGTGCACCGCACTCCCCGGTGCCCGATTGCCCGTAGTGGACACCGGGCGTTTCCCCGGTGGGCCGCTAGGGTGGGGGCGGATTTTGGGCCCCTAGGGCCGTTTTTGGTACAGGGCTGTTTTTGTAGCATAGCTGCAATATCGGCCCCTGTAACAAAATCGTCCGAAACCGGCCCCGGCAAACAGGTCAGCCGCACCCCCAACCCCCCCGGGGGGCCGGCCAAACACATTGCTAGGGCCGGTTTTGGTTACCAGTCCTGCCCTGGCACTTCTTGGCGTTGACACCCAACATCAACTCACAAGCACCAGTGCTCCCTACCCGCGACTCTACCATGGTGCCTGTGACACACCCTTACACTATCGCCCAAGCCTGTGGCCCGCCAGCATGCCTCAGTGATACCACACAAAAAATATTATTCATATCCTCAGCAGACTCCACGGTTGCAGTTGTTTCAGTTTAGTTTACTTTACTTTTTTTTGCACCTGTTGTATGTTGATGATGTATTGAGACATGGGGCCCGATGTAGGTAATTCCTATTTACCTACTCTTAAATACCGAATCATACCGATTCGGTATTTAAGAGTAGGTAAATAGGAAGGGGACAGATGTAGGTAATTCTTATTTTAGAATTACCGAATCTGTAAGATTCAGTATTTACAGATTCGGTAAATACCCAATCGGTATTTCCTATTGATTCCTATGGGCCTTGAAGCCCACAGGAATCAATGGGAAATACCGATTCGGAATTTATCGAATCGGTAAATACCGAATCCTGCAAGGGTGAACGGGGTGTCACTTTGACACCCTGTAGCACCCCAATTCCAGGCTTGTGTGCCATGTGGCACACATACATGCCCTAAGGGCATGTCTGTGTGTCACATGGCACAGGTGTACATGCACAGATGTGCATGTACACCTGAATTCAGTATTTTACCACCCAATTGTATTGGGTGATAAAATACCGAATTATGAAGGCCTGTAGCACTGTAAACAGTGCTACCTACATCTGGGATTTACCGAATCGGTAAAATTACAGATTCAGTATTTGACAGAATCGGTAAATTTACCGATTTGGTAAATTTACCGATTCTGTAAAATAATGGCCCCTACATCTCAATCACCAAATACCGGTCGGTATACTGGTAGCAGCACAGATGGGAGCAGGGCAATCCTTAACCTATATTGATGTTTAGGTCTGGCTTGCAGTGCAACTGTCACCTGACCTTTTAACCTACACCAATATTATTTTACAGTTCTTTGCTTCCACACAAATACATATTCATTCTCATACAACGTTCTTTCAAAACCTGACCTATTGTCATTGCCAATGTTTGCTTTTTCCATTCAGCACTCGATCTGCTTGGTCAGATGTCGCATAGACACCAAAGAAGCTCTGAGAATGGGGAGAGGGCACCACAGAGGGAGTAAACGTGTACCCAGGATTCATAGTAGAAATCGCAGTACAATAATTAAGCACCATTGAATTGTGTACATTTTGATGTGTTATTAGAATACGTTTTTTTAATGCTGGACAATGCATTGTTGTGTCTGTGGTTTCAGCGTGAAGTTGTGAGCTCTAGCCCACCCACACCACCTCCATGAGAGGTCTTTAACTGCTCCCTTTGCTGCCCTGAGAGTCAAGTGTGTAAAGGGTGTACTTGGCCCAGTTTGCAGAGCCACAGCAAGACGAATCACAGGACACCAGTGCAAACGACACACCTACCTCAGCTGGGGCCCAAGGCCCCCTGTCTGCTCTGTATCCTAACCCCCATCTCCAGTACTGGGTCTGAGAAAGGGGGCTTTAAACAGCATTGCTTGGCAACGGTAAACATACAGTGGGTTTGTTCAAAGTAGTATTTTCATTGGTGGGTTTGTACCTGTACATCTGTTTCTCTTTAGGAATGACTTTAGCATTCCCTCTTCTCACCTTTACCTATTCAGTCCACTGTCGAGGTCTCACAAATGAGTCATCAGGACAAGAACTATTCTTTTCTAATAACAAAGATCCCCCGAAGAAAAACTATGAGAAAAAATGTGGAAATAGGACAAGATAGCAACACAAACGACTACAAGTTTCAAGCACACCACATCAAAAACGAAGGGTGCATCTATTTTCTGATTTAGAATCTCACATAGTAAAGAGTGCTAAATAGGAAACATCAGTCCCAGGAATGACTTCTCCTGTACCATAACTTCATGTGGTTTTTATTTAGACCTTCACAAATTTCCTTGGCCGAAGCTTCAAATTAACTCATTGGAATAATACAGACACACTTTTCATATGCCTACCTCGCGAGGCTCCATTTATTCACATCTTACAAAACTTCACTGGGTACGAGTAGCCAAGCGTGCTGCTCTGGGGGAGGGCGCAGCTGCCGCCACGCCCTCTCAGTTGCCCACACCTTCTTGCTTCATAGTGCCCACACCGCCATCACTCGCTCCACTTGTACCCACAACATTCACACCAAGGAGACTCATGAGACATGCTTTGTGGGAAAACGGGGTGCAGGTTTATTTGCATAGTACAGCAGATAGGTGGGTCATCTTACGGGCGATCCAAGACGGCAGCCCCTCGCTGACCCGCCTGCCTAATTAGCCAACTTGCACGGTAAGTCGATGCTCTTGACGGTGCAGTACTTTTAATGTTTATCTCGTTACTCCCGCCCCCCCTGTCGGGGCGGAGCGATGAGGCCACCCCCGGTCGGTTAGGCACCCCCGACCGCCCGAAGGACTAACGGGGCGCCGACGTTGCTTCCTGGAACCCCCTCGGCTCCAGGTCTTTGGCTCGGGCACCCCTAATGTGCCAGGCAGAGGTATTACTGTCTCCTTCTGCCGCAGAGGTACCCTTACTGTCCATCTGCTTCCAGATCGCCCTGTGACTCCGCCTGCAACACAAAAAAGACCATTAATTGTTCACACCAACCTGCTGCTCTGCCGCTGGGTCTGGGCCAGGGCGGGAACAGCGCAGAGTAGATCTTAGCACACGCGGCGGGAAAGAGGGATTGCTGAAACCAGGCTGGCCTAGATAAAGGCCTTGGGCCCGCCTACCCTCTACCTGCAGCGCCTGCATTGGCCACCTGTCCGGGGGGGGCGGCGCCCCGCCTGTCGCGCTGGTGACGTTCTGCTCGCGAGGCATGTGTCACTAGGACGCTGTCTCGCGTTACCTCCCCTTCGTGTCGCGCGGCCAGCGGCATAGTGCCCACACCGCCATCACTCGCTCCACTTGTACCCACAACATTCACACCAAGGAGACTCATGAGACATGCTTTGTGGGAAAACGGGGTGCAGGTTTATTTGCATAGTACAGCAGATAGGTGGGTCATCTTACGGGCGATCCAAGACGGCAGCCCCTCGCTGACCCGCCTGCCTAATTAGCCAACTTGCACGGTAAGTCGATGCTCTTGACGGTGCAGTACTTTTAATGTTTATCTCGTTACTCCCGCCCCCCCTGTCGGGGCGGAGCGATGAGGCCACCCCCGGTCGGTTAGGCACCCCCGACCGCCCGAAGGACTAACGGGGCGCCGACGTTGCTTCCTGGAACCCCCTCGGCTCCAGGTCTTTGGCTCGGGCACCCCTAATGTGCCAGGCAGAGGTATTACTGTCTCCTTCTGCCGCAGAGGTACCCTTACTGTCCATCTGCTTCCAGATCGCCCTGTACTCCGCCACAGCTCTGGATGAGGCCTCCGCCGATGCCAGAGTCCCCCACCACCTAGCACTGCTGCTTAGACCTAACCCCGTATCTCAAACACAACCTGCTGCCGCCAAAGTTTCCTGTAAGTCAAGGAGAAACACATCCATACCCGTCTCAGACAAGTGAACCCCATCCTTTTCATAGTATCCCACAGCCCTGTCCTGTATTAATGAATGCCTAATAAAACCCATCCCTCTTCTTTCGGTAAATTTCTGCATGGCCCTGTTCACCCTTCTCCTGCTCTGCTCGATGGCCTGCGGTGACCGCGCTCCTCTCCAAGTCCTGCGTGGGACAATCTCTGACCATACCAATTCCATTGCTCCCAACTCGTTTGCTAATGCCGTGAATTCCCGCTGCATCGTATCCACTAAGGCTCTCCTCCCCCTTGTAACCAGGTCGTTACCGCCCAGATGTACTACTAAAATGTTGGGAGGTCCCCCTGCAGCTGCCACTCCCTGCGCCAGTCTACGCTGAAGCTGATCCCACTTCATTCCAGGTGAGCCCATCCATACAATCCGTGTCCTTGGAAAGGTCAATTCCCATTTCCTGAATGCAGCCCATCGCTCCAGTCTGGAGACATACGAATGCCCCATCACCCACACGCAGACGCCGACTGAAAGAAAAGACACATCTGGTATAACGCCTTTATTCTGACTTCACTGCAAACCACAACAAACCACAACACACCAGAATTCAATGACATCACACATGTAAATTGCCACATACAGCTCGGCATTTCTTTGCATTGTATTATGGGCGTACATATCTTTGATAACATGCTGATGACCATCTCCCCACCCTTTTGACACCTTCTTCACCCAAGCCCGCCTTGTAAGCAGCTGTGGCTGCCCCAATTCTGAAAGAATGGCTGGAAATTTTTTTGCCATCCCCAGCTGCTGCCAACCCTGCCTTTGCCAGCACTTTCTCCATTACCTTTTCAAATTGGAACTTAGTTAAAGGCGTGCCATCTGCGTGTATCAAAAAAGGTCCTGCCAACAGCGGTCGAATTCTCAGGTATTCCCGTGCCAAAGACACCGGACAATACCTGGGGTCCTCGAAAGCGCGCAATGTTATCTCAACGCCCCTCCCAGCCTGATCAGTCTTGGATTTGCGCAACCATAGTATCAGGGAATCCCTGGCATTGACATCCAACATGTCCAGTGCCCTCCCCGACCTGTCGTTCTTGGATCTGACCACCAGCTCACTGGTCCGGAATGCCCCAAAAAAGGCCAGGCAGAACGCAGTTGCAAACAGGTGGGCCTCAAAGGCCGAACTGGCCACCGCAGGCATTGTGTCTATCATGCATCTCAGGGTAGGGAAATCTATCCCGGCTCTCTTGTCAGGGCTCCTGATTTCGTCCCTCGCCCAGCCTTTCAGTGCCGCCCTAATCCTAAATGCTCCCGTGGGGTCGTCTACACCATTCAGCTTGGTATCATGCCTGAGTGCGGCCAGGTGGCTGCACACCCAAGAGTGTGATTTGCCGGATTCCTTTGCCCATACGACAAAGCCTTCAACCTGTCCCATCAAACCACCCTCCGTCGCACCAAGGTACTTCGTCACTGCCTGGAATGTGTCCAGCTGGGCTGCATATCTCCTCCTTGTCGATACCGCCAAGGAACGCTGGCCCATCTGCTTTAAGCGTTCCCCCACCGAAGGAGTCGCCAGTATACTGCTGGGAACGGTGTCATCTCCTTGCTTGCCTGCGGCCATGCCTCCCGGAACCGTGACAGCTGAAAGCGAGAGAGAGCATCAGCTGCCACATTTTTGACACCCTCCACATGTCTAGCTCTAAACTCAATGTTGTGTCGCAGCCCAGCCCTGACCAACTCCCTCAGCAAGCTAAGGACCAACGGGCAGTTTGCACTCAGGCCGTTGATCGCCTGAACCACAGCAAGGTTGTCAGACCAGAACACCACCTTCCTGTTGCCCAGTTCCGCCGACCATAGGTGCACTGCCACTACAATGGGAAAGAGCTCGAGAACAGTGATATTTGCTGTCACCCCTTTCTTACGCCATGCATCTGGCCATTTCATTGCACACCACTTCTCGCGAAATATGACACCAAATCCTACTCTCCCTGATGCGTCAGAAAACAAACACATACCTTGGCTGCTCTCCCAGGGGGCCCTCCAGATCACTGTACCGTTGAAATTACTCAGAAATTCATCCCACATGTTCAGATCAGCCCTCAACCCGGGGCCCAGGCGAACTAAGTGGTGCTTCTTTACAACCCCTGCTGTAGCCTTAGCTAACCTGCGTGAGAACACCTTGCCTGCTGGTATCACCCTTGCGGCAAAGTTCAGTTTGCCTAACAAGCTCTGCACACGTTCGAGTGTTGCGCTGCCCTTCCCCAGCATTGCTGCAATCTCCTGCCTCAAGTCAGCAACCTTGTCAGCCGGTAACCTAGACTGCCCATTGATCGTGTCTAGCTCCACGCCCAGGAAAGTCAGCACTTGTGCAGGCCCTTCAGTCTTCCCTGGTGCCAGTGGAACCCCCAAGTGCTCCGACAAGTTCTCAAAAGCTCGCAGTGCTTCCTCGCACTCCTGCGACCCGTCTCTACCAAAAAAGAGGAAGTCATCCAGGTAGTGGGTGACTTGTGTAATACCGTGCCTGTGCGTGAGTGCCCACTGCAGAAAAGAGCTAAAAGTCTCGAAAAGGGCGCATGACACCGCGCAACCCATTGGCATGCAACGGTCAAAATACAGTGCCCCTCCCCAACTGAAACCTAGCAGATGTTGGCTGTCTGGGTGGACCGGCAAAAGGCGGAATGCTGACTCTATATCTGCTTTTGCCAACCAAGCTCCCCTGCCTGTCCTCCTGATCAAATCAATGGCCATGTCTAGGGAGCAATAAGAGACCGAACATGCCCCCTCATCCAGCCAGTGGTTAACTGAATTACCCTCAGGGTACGAAAGATGGTGGATCAGTCTGAAAGAACCCTGCTGCTTCTTTGGGACGACACCTAACGGGGAAACTAGGAAATTCTGGAGGGGTGGGGAAAGATATGGCCCCGCCACCCGCCCCAATTCAACCTCCTTCTGTATTTTCTGGGTCACCACTTGGGGTAGATCCCTGGCTGATCTCAAGTTCAGCGCATCCCTGTGGCCCAGGGGGCCCTTGTACGGAATCCTGAAGCCATCCATGAAACCTTCATTCAGTAGCTCACGCTCCTTTTTCAAAGGGTATACCCTAAGTAATGGCAGCAAGTTTAGCAGTCTTATGGGGGAAGGACCCTTGCAATGCACCATCCCCTCACCCAGCTGGGGGATTAACAAATCACATCTAGAAACCAAGTCTTCTCCTATCCATGCCACATCACGTTCAGAACCAAATTCATCCCTACCTAAAGGACCTGTCTGCCCCCCCGAAGAAAAACTATGAGAAAAAATGTGGAAATAGGACAAGATAGCAACACAAACGACTACAAGTTTCAAGCACACCACATCAAAAACGAAGGGTGCATCTATTTTCTGATTTAGAATCTCACATAGTAAAGAGTGCTAAATAGGAAACATCAGTCCCAGGAATGACTTCTCCTGTACCATAACTTCATGTGGTTTTTATTTAGACCTTCACAAATTTCCTTGGCCGAAGCTTCAAATTAACTCATTGGAATAATACAGACACACTTTTCATATGCCTACCTCGCGAGGCTCCATTTATTCACATCTTACAAAACTTCACTGGGTACGAGTAGCCAAGCGTGCTGCTCTGGGGGAGGGCGCAGCTGCCGCCACGCCCTCTCAGTTGCCCACACCTTCTTGCTTCATAGACATGTGTGTCACTAACATCCTCCCTGGATGCTACACTCCTCGCATTTCCCTACTCACAACCCAGTCCAGAACCTCTCATCTACAAATCTTCGATTTCAGGTGTGTTACTCCAATTGTTTCAATTGAAGTAAAACAAGACTACAACACCCAGAATGCATTCGGCCATCAGAAAAAGCACAGGCCTGGAAAGGGTGTTCATAAATACCTGGAGGGAGGTGGTCACCATTGGATGGGGTGCTTTTCGATCCATTACGGCCCTGAGTATCTGTGTGCACCCAAAGCAACATATGCATTCATTCATTCATAAAGCACATGGCTGGTCCACAGAGTTTGATACCATGGACAGCTGGACTTTCCTTGATGACGTCAGCGGGGTTCCTCAGAATACTCGGATAAAGTACAACAATGTGTCCTGTCAAGGGAATCTTTTGATGTGGATAAAAGGAGGGTCATATGGCTGAAAGGTGGATTTACACCATCAGTTTACTTTGTACTCAGGACGCTTACATTTTTCACTCTGACTTCCTTTCGGTCCACGCCAGGGATTGTTGAGGCTGCGCTGTGCCAATGGCTCATTTACAAAGCAGGCACTGACACAGAGGAGAAGGCGCTTCCACGCCAGGAATCTGGCGAAGCGCTGTATGCTTTTAATTAGCCCTGAAAAGCCATGAAACCAAAGCCTGCCTCGCTGAACAGAGGCAGCAGAACATGACACAGAGATTCATCAGAGAGCTAAGGCGGTCTTTGTAGGTTTAAAAGACAGGATTAAATCAAGAGATACTGCGCAGCATTCAGATAATGATGAGAAAACCAGGAGTGAACCCTTAGGCCATGTTAGGCACCCACAAAATACATGACATTGAGTGTGTGTCCCTTCAGCTGTAAGACAACAGATCACTCTAGTGTCTGCAATGGATGGTCCTACTCTATTCCATGTATAATGTTTGTGTAACCTTCAAATATAGAACGTGTGTTTCAATCATGACCACTGTTCTAATAAAACCCTCTTTGGTGGTGTCAGAAAAAGACAGCTGGTGTTTGAATAAGGTAAAGTAGTGGGAGGGGCAATTGAGATCTTAGAATGTGGCAGAGAGCAGGAGCAAATATTTAACTTTGGTGTCATCCAATTTAAGCCTTGTCTTTCCATTCCATTCCCCTGGCCGGCCAATACACTCTGCCACACATAGGAGCATCCTTTGCCATCCCCTGGCCGGCAATACACTCTGCCACACATAGGAGCATCCTTTGCCATCCCCTGGCCGGCAATACACTCTGCCACACATAGGAGCATCCTTTGCCATCCCCTGGCCGGCCAATACACTCTGCCACACATAGGAGCATCCTTTGCCATCCCCTGGCCGGCAATACACTCTGCCACACATAGGAGCACCCTTTGCCATCCCCTGGCCGGCAATACACTCTGCCACACATAGGAGCATCCTTTGCCATCCCCTGGCCGGCAATACACTCTGCCACACATAGGAGCACCCTTTGCCATCCCCTGGCCGGCAATACACTCTGCCACACATAGGAGCATTCTATTCTGTTCCCCTGACTAGGTAATGCACTCTGCCCCAAATAGAAGCATCCCAATCCATACCCCTGGCACTCTGCCACAGATAGGAGCGTTGATTCCATTACACTGGCTGGCCAATGCACTCTGTAACAAAAAGGAGCATCTCATTCCGTTCCCCCGGCTGTCCACTGCATTTGGACTCAAATAGGAGCCTCCAAATGTATTTATTTATTTCACTTATAGAGCGCGCTATCACCTCGAGAGGCATCCTGGCGCTGGCAGACTCGAGGAGGAAAAGGAGGACAGCTATTAACAGGCTAAGGATTAGGGAAAGAGGGGAAAAATCCAGGTTTTTAACTGCCTTCTAAAGGCAAGAAGGCCGTTGACCTGCCTAAGTTCAATGGGCAGAGAGTTCCAGAGCTTGGCCGCAGCCACACTGAACGATCTACCTCCTGCTCTGGATCTCCTAAACCTCGGTACGGTCACCACCCTGGCCGAGGAGGAGCGTAGATTACGGGCCGGCACATGCCAAGAAAACTTCCTTTGTAGACAGGCCGGGCCCATCCCGTGAAGGGCTTTAAAGGTCAGACAGAGGGACTCAAAAATCACCCTCTGTCTCACTGGGAGCCAGTGCAACTGAGCCAGAGCCCCTGAGGAGGAAGATCTCATTGACCACCCTAAGGCTAGTTTAGCAGCTGAAGACTGGAGTCTCTGGAGCCTATCCATAAGATAACTCGGGGACTCCAGCAGCAAGGCGTTGCAGTGGTCTAACCTACTGAGCACGGTGCAGCGCACCACCTCTATCCGATCAGTGGGCGGTAACAGGGACAAGATTTTTCTCAGGAGGCGAATGATGGTCATGCAGCTAGCTGCCACCTTTGAGACCTGCGCCTCCAGGGAGAGATCACTGTTGAACATCACACCCAGCTTCGGAACTACCTTCACAGGCTGGACCAGTGGAGAAAAGTCCTTTGGCCAGAAGTTGCTAGGTAGAAAAGATTGTATCCTGGGCCGAGGGCAGTATAATACCTCGGTCTTCCCTGTGTTAAATTGCAACGAGTTAGCTTTCAACCATTCCGCAGTGGCTCGCATGCAGTTGTGGAATTCCTCCAAGGAGGTAGAATCATTTCCTTCCAAGGACAGAATCAGCTGCGTATCATCAGCGTAGTTGCCAATTTCGATCTTAAAATGTTTGATGACCGCTATAAGGGGCTTCATATAGATGTTGAAAAGTATTGGGCTAACTGCCGAGCCTTGAGGGACGCCATGCGAGATGGTAGAGAAGGCGGATTGGAAGGGAGGAAGGGACACAGCTTGTTCCCTACCCTGGAGGAAGGACTCAAACCACCCAAGGGCACTCTCTGCAACTCCTACCTCTCTCAGCCTGTCCAGCAAAATGCCATGGTTCACCGTGTCGAAGGCGGCAGACAGGTCAAGCAGGATCAGAACCCCTGCCTGTCCCCTGTCTGCCGGCCAACTTGCTCATCCAGTACGGTCACAAGGGCCGTCTCGGTGCCATGAGCTGGATGGAAGCCAAATTGAACGTCCTCCAGGAGCTTGTGCTGTTCAAGATGTTTGGAGAGGGGCCCTGCCACCACCCGCTCTACAATTTTTGCTGGATAGGGTAGGAGCGAGATAGTCCTAAAGTTCTTAAGGCAGTCCGGGTCAAGGGAGGGCTTTTTCAGTAATGGGGTCACCACTGCTTGTTTCCACTGAGGTGGATCTTAAAAAAGAAAAAACAGTCCCTAAGTGTAAGGATATACCTTCTGTCAAGGCGTCCCTTGTCTTAACAGATTCAATGAGACACAGCCTGACCCGAAGGACAACCCTATAGTCCTAACACAACAATCAAGCTCAGCTAAACAACAAATAAATGGCAGTTTTGTTAGGTACTCAATGTCACCCTATGTTTATATATCATAAAAACAATGATTTATTTAAAAAAAATTCCATTACAGTACATAACATTCAGTATTGCACAAACATACAAACAATTACAATAAAAACCAAAAAGTCGACGCGGCGTTTCGGTGTCTTGAAAGGATAGGCACACCTTCTTCAGGACGGTTTTTAAAATCACTAAAAAGAGAATGCCACAATTACCAATAGTTTCAGACTTATGACAGAGACCCTAAATCATCCTAACAAATAATCTTAGTATCACACATTTTTAAAAAACACAAATCTGCAGTCCAATCCTTCATTATAGACTGATATCTCAGTTGTAGTTCATTTTACTATTCTATTCGACTCCATAGTCTCACACATCTGTGATGCCTTGATTATCCTCTGTACTTCATTATTTCCACATTTCATGATTTACAGTACCGTTAGTTACTAAAAATGATCACAAACACTTTATCATAGCCGTATTGCAGACAGTTAGCATAATCAAGTGGTCATATTATCTGGCCTTCTCACTCTGAGTTTATATAGTCAGGCATATTTGTGCCTAATGTCTATAACCTAAAAATAGGTTTACTGTCAGTCCTCCACTTGTTCACATACCTCAAGATATCGAGCGAATAGGATAGTGACGAGCTATCTGTAATATCCTCTATTTCTTACTCCTCTAGAAGCATATTATCAGCTCAGTGGGTTATTTTAAAATATTTTCACCTAAAACAATAATGTTTTTGGCATGATTTAATAACCCAATACTTTAGTAGAGCCTTGACGTAGTGTGATAATTTAAATACCGTCATACCTGGATCCAGATGTTTATGTGTACTGGATAGGTCTGCTGTACCAGGGATGACCACCGTATGGGTAATGTGATCACATACAATTTTGCTGAGAATAGACAGAAATACACACAATAATAAAGAAATTGGTGGGTTGAATGTGTCTTTCAATTAAGGTCAAAAACAAGATTTTTTATATATAAATTATAATACCTTAAGATAGAAGCTTAGGACCACCTCATGGGGTCTGAAGGAGCTATAATTCTTTTCTCCCGCTCCTGGCTGAAAGCGTCTGATTTCGTGCTTCCTTATGTCAATTTATCTGTTGATAAGAATTTGTCCAACATCAATCTGTGACTTTGATTGTATTCTCTGTTTACCTCTAATGTGTCGTTTTGATTTTCTGGCGGCCCGCCCTTTTTAAGTTAATGGTTAAGTGATAAAGCTGACTTCTTATGGAAATATCTATCTCTATACAGTGCTCATACTTATTAATGGTAGGCAAGGTATCAGGCTTGTTTAATGATAATAATTACCAGGTCTATTGCCTTTTAGCTTACTGTTTTTTATTATTATTATTTCCATGAGGCCCTCCTATTCTAGCAGCAGTATATCGTTTTTACCTCACGGAACAAAGTTTATACGTTTTTTAGCAGCAGTGTGTCATTATTAACACACGGAAAAAATGGTTTAAAGATTTAGGGTGCATGTTGGCGATGCTATTCTTATTACGTTCAGTTATCACAGAGTAAACTGTTAATCTCCAGCAACAGAAATGCCAGTTCAAGCATGCGACTGTTTATTGTTCAAACCCTGTTCTTTTCTGTTTATGGGAGGTATTTAACATCCCTCTGCCTATATCTTAAATAAAGATTATCTTAAAAAAGTTGTATCAAGGCCGAGAATAACACGGGTTTATAGTCTAAGCCCATTCCATAATTATCGCGCCATACGTTCAGTTCTCACAGAGTCAACTACTAATCGTCAGCAAAAGAAATGCGGATTTAAGCATGCGACTATTTATTATTCAATTCCTGTTCTTTTCTGTTTATGGGAGGTATTTAACATCCCTCTGCTTGTGTCTTAAATAAAGATTATCTTAAAAAAGTTGTATCGAGGCCGAGAGTAGCATGGGTTTATAGCCTTATCTTATTCCATAATTATCGCGCCATAGTTTCATTAAACAAGCGAGATTTCTGACCTTCTCCTATTTAGTGTTTACCGCGCTCTATTTACGTTTAAGCGAGCAAGTTCGTAGCCTCTCGGCTTACCTGATAAAAAACCAGCGGCCTCCCTGTCATCTTCTTCCTGGTACAGCATATGGGACATCTAGCCTGGCTGTCCGTAGGCTGTTTATATTTCCCCTTCCAGGTCGAGGTTCAACCTAGTTTCCCGCCTTGTTCCGGTCATGTGATACCTATCGGCCATTTTGGAGTGGGGAACATACTTCGATACGATACTGAGATTACTTTTCCCTCTGTTCCCTTAGTTCTAGAAGTTGCCTTTTTGTAAAGCATGTATGGTTTTACGGCGCTAATCTTTTCTATCTAGAATTAGCAAACTTGCCTATCATGTTATTTGGTTACCTATTATTACTGTCTTTCCGTACTGAAAATAAGACGACTATTTTATGCCGACATCTTTGAGTGGTGTCCAAGCCTCAGCTTATGGTTGCTTTTTAGTATAGATTATCTTGCTATTATACAATACCTATTTTGATTTAGAACAAACTCAGATTTTGTTGACTATTTATGGGTTAAATATAGCAAGCGATAACTCTTATTAATTTAATAATATGGGTAATCATAGTATTGTCCAATATTAAATTTTATTTTCTCCAATATCGGGAGAACTGGAGGACTGCCCTGTGGCATATGAATTTGGCTATCGCTATTATCTTATTACTAAACAATGTCTAATATGTTTTAGAATAAATTCAGATTTTATAGATTATTTATGGGTTATTTGTAGTAACGGTATCTCTTAATCTTTTAATGATAGGGGTGATCTTGGATTAAATGAAATGATATCTGGTTTTTTGTTTATAGTCATTCAGAACGCACTATTTATATTATCCTCTCCCAGTCTTCTTTACTGTTTAGGCCGTTACTTACTGAATTGAATTTGGACATGTAAAATTGTTCTCTTCTTTTGCGTTTGGTTACAATGTCTCCACCTCTCATGTTCATTTTCACAGTTTCCAAGACACACCATTTAAGATCTTGTTGGGTGTGCTTGGCAGTAATCCAGTGTTCCACCGGTGGTGCTGTAGTTTTTTGGGTTCTGATTGCGGATCTATGTTCATTTAGTCTCGTCCTGATTTCCCTTGATGTTTCACCTATATATATAGAATTACAGGGACATTTTATCAGATAAATCAATTTTTTGGATCTACAGTTAAAGAAGTCTTGGACTCTATGTGTCTTTTCACCTATACTAATTTCTGCGCCTTTCATAATGTCTTTACAATTACTACAGCCACTGCAAGGGAAAGTGCCCTTGGGTAATGGATTCCTATCTATTGTGGATTGGCTCTGGGGGTTCACTTCTCTGTATGTTTTTACCAGGCTATTTCTTATAGTTTTGTTGCGTCTATAAGAAAACATAGGTTTTGGTAGAGTCATACCCTTTTGGTTTTCCACAAGATGCCAATTTCGATTTATTATATTTTTAATCTTATTATTAAGGCTGCTATGGTTAGTGACAAAAATCAGAGGGGTTATCTTATTGTCTCTGTTTTTAGGTTTAAAAAATTCTTCTCGATTGAAATATTTTGCCCTCTTATAGGAATGTCTAATAAGCTTTTTGGGGTATCCCCTCTCCACAAACTTTTCTGTGAGGGTTTGGGCATGTTTGTCAAAATCAGAGTTTTTAGTACAATTTCTCCTTAGCCTTAAGAACTGGCCGTAGGGTATATTATTCTTTTGGCATGGAGGGTGGTAACTTTCAAAGTGTAGCATGGTATTCCTGTCGGTGGGCTTGGTGAACAGTTCTACCATCAATTTTCCTGTCTCATGTTTTATTACTATATCTAAAAACTCACATCTGGTATTACTGATGCAGTGGGTGAACCTTAAGTTAACATCTCCTAAATTAAGCCAACAGATGAATTCCATAAGGGTTTCTTTTGGGCCTGTCCATATAAAAAAAACGTCATCTATATAACGTGTCCATTGAGAAATGTTTTCAAAGAAAGGTGCAGAAGAATTGAAGATGTGTTTCTCTTCAAATCTAGATACATACAGGCATGCTAAGCTGGGGGCACAGGTGGCCCCCATGCTGGTGCCCTTGATCTGTTTGAATAATGATTTCTCGAACAAGAATATATTATTCTTTAAAATAATGGTCACACACTCTACAATAAAGACTGCGTGTGGACTGAGGTCAAGATCATCAGTTTGTAGGCAGTCTGCTATCATTTCTATTGTGTCATCCTGTGGGATATTAGAATATAAGGCCTCAATGTCTAAAGAGACCAAAAATTGATTGTCAGGATTAAAATCCAAATTTTCTATTTTCTCGATCATTGAGGTTGTGTCCTTTACATAGGCTTTTTGTGTCTTAACTAACGGTTGCAAGAAAATATCGGTGTATTTGCTCAGGGGTTTGGTTAATGAATTCAAGCTTGACACTATTGGTCTCATGTGGGGGTCCTGTATGTTTTTGTGGACCTTTTGGAGTCCATACACCGCTGGTATAGTCGGATTTTCATTGTTAAGGAAAGAGTATTCTTCTTGACAGATGATACCATCCTCTTTTGCCAATTGTAATAATCTAGAAATTTTGTTAGATACAGAATCAAGCTCCTCTCTATTACAAGGCAATAGTGTTCTATATTGTGCAAGAGGGAATACATGCGAGCATTATAGTCTGCTGTATCCATTAAAACAATGCTACCCCCTTTGTCCGCTGGCTTTATTGTAATAGAGGTATCCTCTTCTAGTGCCTTTAATGCCTGCTTTTCTAATTTAGTAAAGTTGTTATCTACCCAAGTTTTTTTTATCTAAGAGGTCTTCAATGCTTTTCCATGAGCTGGATGGAAGCCAAATTGAACGTCCTCCAGGAGCTTGTGCTGTTCAAGATGTTTGGAGAGGGGCCCTGCCACCACCCGCTCTACAATTTTTGCTGGATAGGGTAGGAGCCAGATAGTCCTAAAGTTCTTAAGGCAGTCCGGGTCAAGGGAGGGCTTTTTCAGTAATGGGGTCACCACTGCTTGTTTCCACTGAGGTGGAACCATTCCCGTAGCAAGTGACTGGTTACACACCGCCGAAGTGTAGGGAAGAGCTCAAGCTCGTACTCCTTCCAGATATTTAATGGGAGCGGGTCAAGCTGAGACCCAGATGTTATACCAAAGGCCACTTCCCTGAACTCCTCAACAGGCAGCTGTGCAAATTCTGCAAGGGGCTCAACTCCTCCCAATTTATAAAGAGTGCCGGGAGTCGATAGGCTGCCGCAGTCAGCTTTTACCGAATATTGTTGCTGCTTCACCCCCAGGTCATCAATGATCAATTTGATTTTGTCCTGAAAGAACCTAGCTAGGTTCTCGTAGAGTTCCTGAGAGGGGGGGAATTCATTCTTGGCACACTCTGGACTGGTAAGTTTATTCAGCATATTGAAAATGCGAGAGCTGTTCGGGGCAGTCAATGCACTCTGTAACAAACAAGAGCATACTATTCCATTACCCTGGCTGGCCAATGCACTCTGCCACGAATAGGAGCATCCTATTCTATTACACTGGCTTGGCAACGCACTCTGTAACAAAAAGGAACATCCTATTCCATTCCCCTGGCTTGCCAATGCACTCTGCCACAAGTAGGAGCACCCCATTCCATCCCCCTGGCTGAACCATGCACCCAGCCACAAATAGGAGCATCCTATTCCATTCCCCTGGCTGGCCCATGCACTCTGCCATAAATAGGAGAATCCTATTCCATCCCCCTTGCTGGCCAATGCACTTGGCCATAAATAGGAGCATCCCATTCCATCCCCTGTCCGGCCAATGCACTCGGCCATAAATAGGAGCATCCTATTCCATTCTCTTAGCTGGCCCATGCACTCGGCTATAGATAGGAGCATCCTATTCCATTCTCCTAGCTGACCCATGCACTCGGCTATAAATAGGAGCATCCTATTCCATTCCCCTGGATGGCCCATGCACTCGGCCATAAATAGGAGCTTCCTATTCCATTCTCCTAGCTGGCCCATGCTCTCGGCTATAAATAGGAGCATCCTATTCCAATCCCCAGGCTGGCCCATGCACTCGGCCATAAATAGGAGCATCCTATTCCATTCTCCTAGCTGGCCCATGCTCTCGGCTATAAATAGGAGCATCCTATTCCATCCCCCTTGCTGGCCAATGCACTCAGCCATAAATAGGAGCATCCCATTCCATCCCCAGGCCGGCCAATGCACTCTGTCACAGATAAGAGCATCCTATTCCATTCTCCTGGCTGGTCAATGCATTCTGGAAAAAATAGAAGAATCCTAATCCATTCCCCTGGCTGGCCCATGCATGAGCTGGACGGAAGCCAAATTGAACGTCCTCCAGGAGCTTGTGCTGTTCAAGATGTTTGGAGAGGGGCCCTGCCACCACCCGCTCTACAATTTTTGCTGGATAGGGTAGGAGCCAGATAGTCCTAAAGTTCTTAAGGCAGTCCGGGAGGGCTTTTTCAGTAATGGGGTCACCACCGCTTGTTTCCACTGAGGTGGAACCATTCCCGTAGCAAGTGACTGGTTACACACCCGCCGAAGCGTAGGGAAAGAGCTCAAGCTCGTACTCCTTCCAGATATTTAATGGGAGCGGCTCAAGCTGAGACCCAGATGTTATACCAAACACCACTTCCCTGAACTCCTCAGCAGGCAACTGTGCAAATTCTGCAAGGGGCTCAACTCCTCCCAATTCATAAAGAGCGCCGGGAGTCGATAGGCTGCCGCAGTCAGCTTTTACCGAAGATTGTTGCTGCTTCACCCCCAGGTCATCAATGATCAATTTGATTTTGTCCTGAAAGAACCTAGCTAGGTTATCGCAGAGTTCCTGAGAGGGGGGAATTCATTCTTGGCACACTCTGGACTGGTAAGATTATTCAGGATATTGAAAATGCTGCGAGAGCTGTTCGGGGCAGTCAATGCACTCTGTAACAAACAAGAGCATACTATTCCATTACCCTGGCTGGCCAATGCACTCTGCCACGAATAGGAGCATCCTATTCTATTACACTGGCTTGGCAACGCACTCTGTAACAAAAAGGAACATCCTATTCCATTCCCCTGGCTGGCCAATGCACTCTGCCACAAGTAGAAGCACCCCATCCCATCCCCCTGGCTGAACCATGCACCCAGCCACAAATAGGAGCATTCTATTACATTCCCCTGGCTGGCCCATGCACTCGGCCATAAATAGGAGCATCCTATTCCATCCCACTTGCTTGCCAATGCACTCGGCCATAAATAGGAGCATCCAATTCCATCCCCTGGCCGGCCAATGCACTCTGCCATAAATAGGAGCATCCTATTCTATTCTCCTAGCTGGCCCATGCACTCGGCTATAAATAGGAGCATTCTATTCCATTCTCCTATCTGGTCCATACACTCGGCTATAAATAGGAGCATCCTATTCCATTCCCCTGGCTGGCCCATGCACTCGGCCATAAATAGGAGCATCCTATTCCATTCTCCTAGCTGGCCCATGCACTCAGCTATAAATAGGAGCATCCTATTCCATCCCCCTTGTTGGCCAATGCACTCGGCCATAAATAGGAGCATCCCATTCCATCCCCAGGCCGGCCAATGCACTCTGTCACAGATAGGAGCATCCTATTCCATTCTCCTGGCTGGTCAATGAATTCTGGAAAAATAGAAGAATCCTATGCCATCCCCCTGGCTGGCCCATGCACTCGGCCGCAAATAGGAGCATTCTATTCCATTCCACTGGATGGTCAATGCACTCTGCCACAGAGCAGAGCACCCTATTCCATTCCCTTGAAGTGTGTCCTGAAGGCAGCAGTGGAAGGATACAAGTACAACTACAGAATACGGAGGAAAACCATGGAATAAGTAAAAGAAAATTATATTTACAATCTATGTATTGCATTTTAGACAAATGGTCTTAGAAAATCGACATACCAAGCTTGTCTGTAGGCAAGACCAAAAAATGGCAATTAGGTAATCCTAGAATTCTCGGGGCACCCGATGATGAATAAGCATTTGCAAAGCTCTAGGTCTCGCTGTGGGGAACTATTGTCTTTGGCAATTATTTTAGCAATATGTTAATGTATACATTGCATATTTTTTGTAAATAAAGATTTAGAATTTGATAACATTTGTGTATGAAATTGGGTTACTTGTTGAGGGGGATGATACCCTACTCAAGCATGAACCACAATCGTGAAGTCACAAGCAAATCCTAAATTAACCTGTGCTCAACCCTCGGATAGCTTGGCACAGAGCAGTCAGGCTAAACTCAGAGTCAAGGTGTAAAGTATTTGTGGAAGACTTCAAATAGCAGAGATCAAGGCCGAGGCGTAAAATGCTCTATTATCTCTTGAGGTGCTAAAGGATAGCTCAAGATTTAATACTCAGTTTTTCTGTGGCGTGGATAATGATGTACAGGAAAGCAATATCACAGAGGCACAGTGGGTGTCCCATTTTGAGGCAATGTATGTCTCTAATGAGCAACTGGACATCATCCCTAGGCCATCATCTCAGCAAGATATAGTTCCACTCATTTTCAACGAGGAGGAAATTGAGAAAGCTATAAGGGAGACCTCTAGCAATAAGACACCTGGCCCAGACTGTGTCCCTGCAGATCTTTATAAATGTGAACCTACATTTTGGGCGAAAATTTTAGTTAATGTTTTTAACGCCTCTGGTTCGATTGGGTTTCCTGTATCAAGGTCCCAGTCGATTAATATCCCCGTTTTTAAAAAGGGCCAGAGAGGGGATCCGTGGTGTTACAGAACGATATCCCTGATCGATTCTTCAGTTAAAATATTAGGCAAGGTGATTTTAACTAAAATTACAGAGTGAGCTATTGATAAGAAGATTTTAGCCAACCTACAGTATGGGTTTAGACAAGGTAGAAGCACCACGGACCAGTGACTTTACCTACATTTATTAATAAGCAAATATACCATGGCTAAAGAAGGTTGTCTAAGGATGGCATTTATGGACTTATCCTCTGTGTTTGACCTGGTTAACAGGTCAAAGCTATAGAATATCTTGTTGGAAATGGGCATTGATCCCTGTTTAGTCCATTTTTTGGCCCATCTTCATCGTGACCTCTCAGCATCAGTTAGGATCTCCCAGGATGGTAAATGTACAAGGTCTTTTAAATCAGGAAGGAGCGTTCGCCAGGGGTGCATATTGGTGCCTCTGCTTTTTACACTTTATATTAACGACCTGGACAAGTCTTTAGTGGAGGCGACCCTGGACATTCCGCGTGTAGGAGATTGTCCAATCCCGGTTCTCCTAAACGCGGACGGCGCTGTTCTTTTGGCACACACTGCGGTAGGCCTCCAGCGGCTTTTGGATGCCTGTGGGGCCTACATGCAGTCCCTGGATCTGGTAGTGAACACCTGTGAAGGTAGTTCGGAACCTAGGGGTTCTTTTTGATGAAAGGTCTTCCTAGACACCTCAACATTTTTTTTTTTTTTAATGCAGTCATCAGATCCTCCTCAGGGTTTGCACAGCGCTTGGGGGCCAGACCTGTAGAGGCCATTTTAAAGATATGCAGAGCAACGTGTCTGGCTATTGCGGCCTACGGTTCCTCCATTTGGGAATTTAAAGAACAGGTTTGGGTTCAGATAGCTGAAAACAAATTTTTACGAAGTCTCCTGTCTGTACCTCAATCCACCCCAACTTTTGCTATACATCAGGAACTCGGACTAGGTTATGTTTCTGACATCTTGAGCACAGCACTGTTGCTTTGTTGGCTTAAAACCTGGCTAAACCCAGAATTAACCCTGAATCACCAGATTTTACGGGATTGCGTCAAATTAGATAATTCTAGTAAAATTAAGTGGCTGTCCTATGTTAAATGTATCTTATCTAAAACAGAGCGGCAAGAATTATTTGAAGCCCCCCAAAAGATCAGGAAGGAGGACGTGAAGTGGGTCAAAATGAATTTTATGAACTTACTAATGATGGAACGGGAAGAAAAGGAGCTACAGAAACCTTTAGTCAGGGCACAATCTTTGATAAAAACGACTATTTTTATTGAACCCTACTTGGTCACTGTAGTAATGGTGCAGAGATTCCACGCGATTCGAAAAATGCGTGTAACGGAATCCAACACCCGGTAAGGAAAATATTAGCCAAAAGTGAAGAATTAATTGTAAGACTCACGGGTGGCGTTTCAGCATCGGAGAATGGCAACATCAAAAGTCGAATTCAGCAGTGTAAACTGAAGGCAGGAAACAAGCTTTTCAGTAGCAAAGGTGAACGTTGTCATTCGAAAAGTTCTTGTCTTGAAAGTAGAAGCTGTAGGTACCCAGTCGTCGCCAGAAATTATGTAGTAATTAAATCCAAGCGTGGGTTTGAAGTAACAGCTTTTAATGTAGGAATGACAACTTGACATCCACAAGTAGAAGCAGGCAGTTAACACAGGAGCAGCTCACAGCAGAATGAGCTCAAGACACAGCAGCATTCTAAATGACATCAAAGGTTCTAGAAATGACATCAAATAGGAATACTACAGTCACCGTGAATAAGCCTTTCCATCGCTGGCTCCTGACTAGATTCCGTTTTAATTTGATTAATTTTTCGCTGGGCAATCTCCCGGGGTGATGTAAACCTGAGGATGCAGAACCCTGTCAACTATTCACCACAGGATACCTTACATTTTATGACGTTCTATAATTTTTATATTGATATTCGCACAAAGTTTTTAATCCCTATATTGAGAGGAATGGGTTTTCTACATGTCAGACCTGCGTTACTTTACTTGCAAATGCTGAGTAATCCCTGGGATATTTTTAATTTTGCTTGTTTCCTTGTTGCTGCTGTTAGGCACAGGAATAAAAGACACCAGATGATAACCATTGTTTAAATCCTACTGATAACATTTATGGATTTTTTTAACTTTGAGATATCTGGATATAATGAAATTCACAAGTGTAATTGTTTTATACATTTTTGCTCAAATGTTTTTATATGTTTGTGTCTTCTCTTAGTTGTGTATTGTACTTTTATGATTTTAATTAATTGAATAAAGTGGATAGACTGACTGACTGACTTCAAATAGCAACACAGTAAAACCACACCACAAAAAGCATCCCATACAAAGTTTAAAAAAATAGAGTGCATGTTAATGAATCAAATCAGACCAAAACGACAAACATCAAATCAGTAGAACCGGAGATATGCAGACTTAAGCATTTCAGTGAAACTAGTGCCAGAAAGGACAAAACTCTAAATGTGGATATCTGGCTGCACCAAACCAGGACAAGGTAACAAGTTCAGGCCAACCGCGATGGAGTGCATTACAGGTACCCGGTAAGGCCCACTGAGCAACAGAACCATTTAAATGATGGTTTGCGGATCATTAAGAGGTCCCATACCAAGGATGTGTCACGTAGTTGAGGCTCTGTGTCGGTTCTTAAGAACAGTGGAGCTGTTATGCAAGGTTGTGCATCATCGTCGAGGATCCCGTCGATGAGGACTTGCGATGCGAAGTCTGGAGTCGAGGATGTGCTGCTCAGTTGAGGCAATGAGTTGGTTATATATTGCGGTGAGGTTGTGAAGTGATAACCATCGTCGTCGTCAAGGCTGCAGTTGATGAAAGATTGGCAACGTGAAGGCCTGCTTCGTGGAACCTCGTTCAGCGTGGTTCCGATGTCGGTGCCAAGGTTGATGTAGAGTCCTAGTGCTGGGAGAACCCTCAAAGCAGAGAGGATGCATTGGCTCCGCTCTGGATTGGGCCACGGAACAGAGGCGATGCTGCAGTTCTGCTGGGTCCACAGGTGGGCTAGTAGAGCACCTTCAGGCAACTTCCAAAGGCCCAGGACTGGGGTGGCACCACTTGACAGGATAGGCCTCACAGATGGCAGCGTCCAGGTGCGGAGTTCGCGATTGTTCTCCCTGAGGCTCTAGTCAAGAGGCCAGTCAACTAGACATTGGAGTCACTTTAGGGTCCTGGGTTCAAGAGATGTGGGTGCAGTCCTTCTCACCCAGGCAAGAGGGCAGCAGGTGGCAGGTCAGCACAGTGGGGCAGCAGTCCTTCAGACCAGCAGAGTAACAGTCCTTTCAGCAGCACAGCAGTCTTTCTTCCTGGAAAAGTCCAGAAGTGTACTGAAGCATTGGTGTCTGATGCCCAGTATTTATAACCAGGTCTGCCTTCGAAGTGGAGGAAGTTTCAAGAGGCTTTTCTTTGAAGTGGATAGCTATTCTGCATTCCTGGCCCTGGCTCCAGCCTTGCTACAGGGACATCCCATTGTTTGGAAATAGGACACAGCCTATTCAAGTGTAAGTAGGACTGTGCCCTGCTCCTCCCTCCCATCCTGCCAGGGATGGCCTATCCAGGCACATCGAATTTCTCTATTGTGTGTAGCTGTCTAGGAGGAATATACAAAGCCCAACTGTCAACTATAGCCATTCATGTGGTCCAGAGACAGGCTGCAGGCACCTAATGGCTAAGGCAGGGAAATTCCATCTTTCTAAAAGTTGCATTTTCAAAATTGTAATTACAAACCCTACTTTACCATAAGAAAGGATTTTTCTTTATAATTCCAAAGACTCCAAACATGAACTGCTTACCTGTTCCCATTTGAAAGTTACAGATTATTAAATGTAATAAGGTAACTCCACTGTTATTCTTTAGGAGAGGTAGACCTTGCAGTTTTTTTCACTACCAGGACATACAAAACTTAAAAGTATATAACCTACTTTTAAAAAAACTGCATTGTGCCCTCTGGTCTGTCCAGGGCCTACCTTATGGGTGACTTATTTGTATTAAAAAGGCACATTTGGGCTTGGCAACATTTTTATTTTGCTAGGTCGAAATGGCAGTTTAAAATTATACACACAGGCTGCAATGGCAGGCCTGAGTCATGTTTGAAGAGGCTATTTAAGTGGGTGGCACAATCAGTGCTGCAGGTCTATAAGTGCAAAAACAACAATTGACGGACAGAATTCTGAACAATGTCAAGCATTCACCGCCAGTACAGAAATCTGGGCCTAAAGTCCATTGCTGTATTTGTTCACCACTCCATTCCAGTTTGGACTCAGCCATGTGCAAATCATTCTTGACCCTACTTCCCATGGGAACAGTTCAGTCCGGTCCTCCCTGGATCGAAAGCATGCATCCTGGGACCGGTTTTGAGGTATCACCCCTCATCAGCCAGGCTAGGTTGACTCTAGTGGCATGGTAAGCACTGGACCCACGTCTGGGTATACCCATCCCACTCATGGGGATCAATGCAAAAAAAACAATTGATAGACAGAATGCTGAACAATGTCAAACATTCACCCCCAGTACAGAGATTTGGATATAAATCTATAATTTATTTACTCACAACACAATTGCAGTTTGGAACCTGCCATATGCAAATCATTCTTGACCCTGCTTCCCATAGGAACAGCCCAGTTCGAACTGCCAAAAAAAGCATCCTGAGACCAGTTTTGGGCTGTTGCCCCTCATCACTAGAAGCATTTAATTTACAGGCCCGGGGTACATGTAGTACCATTTTACTTGGGGCGTATAATTAAATGAGTGTGCCTATTGGGTGTAAGCCAATGTTATCATGTTTTCAGGAGTGAGTACATGCACTGTAGTACTGGTTAGCAGTGGTAAAGTGGCAGAGCCCTAAGGCAAGCGAAAACAAGATCAGCAAAAATAAGAGAAGGGAGGCAACGCATATGGGGGAAGACTATCCTAAGGCTGGCAGATCTAACAATTTGTAACCTTTTTTTGCTTTAGTACAATTTTGTATTGGATTTGGCTTTACTAAGTATTGACAAAGCCAAGAGATCTCATGAGCTATTGGGTTTTCCAATGCTTGTATGGTACATGTTAGTTGAGTCACATTTTGGAGTCCAGGTGAGTTCTGATTGTGGATTGTGGAAGAATGTTCATGATGGGGCATGATTGCGAGCTTTGGAGTTGAAACTGATCACAGTGTGAGTCAGTGGGCCATAACAGTGTTCAGATGACATGAGTATACAATCCTTGCCTTCTATCCAATGTGCACATATGCACATCACCTATGTGCCATTTGTAACAACCAATACTAATTATTTACAACAAAACATTGTTGCAGCTCATTTGTATGAAACTGCTCACAAGCGCGCACAAGACCTTATGCATTACAATTGTGTGTGTGTGTATAGATATGTGTATAGTTCTCTGAAATCATATATATATATATACGCTCGTTACCTTGCTACGATTGGACAAGGAACCACAGGTGACTGGAGCACTGGGAAAAGCGAAAACCCTTTATGGATATAATATATATATATATATATATATATATATATATATATATATATATATATATATATATATATATATATATACATACATATATATATATACATATATATATATACACATACATACATACATACATACATACATATATATATATATATATATATATATATATATATATATATATATGATCAAGGGCACATCATGCTTGAAACGCGTCGCAGTGAGGAGGGTTAAAATAAGCATCTACCTGCCAGAGCTGTTTGGGTCTGTGTCTCTCTCTTTTCGCCTGGAGTGAAAGTCTGGAGAGAATGCTTGTTGCGATATATATTTCAAAGCACTTTGTCGCTCAAGGGTTGCAGTGGCCCCGTGGGAGGTGGCGTGAACGCCGGCAGAGCACGCTGGTAATCCAATTAGTTCAAAGAATCCAATAAAGTATACTACGCTCTCAGAGTCCCGAAAACACCACACAAATCAGCAGAGTCCAAGGGTGTTTATTAACACCTACTACATGTTTCGGCTTCCACAAAGCCTTGATCACGTATATATATATATATATATATATATATATATATATATATATATATATATGCAAATCCAACTTGCCGAGAAATGTGCTTACTTGCACTGACAGATACGCAGACTCCAATAAACAGCCCGAGTCAGTCTTGGATATTTTCGTGAAGTTTTATTCAATTGCGGTGCAAGCCATCAGACGCGTTTCGGACTTCACGTCCTTGCTCACTGATATATATATATATATCTGGGGTGCACCTTTGTGGTTGGCATTCCAGTGACTTAGATGAGGTATGTTTTCTGATGAACATATGTGTAAGAACTATGATACAAATTACCTGTTAGACATATATTTTTATCTACCACTTAGTTGGCCTAAACGCATCAAAGCACTTAACACGAGCACCAGATTAAATTACACAAGGTTTGTTATGTGTCTTAGTTTAGTCCAAATAGAAACAATGTCTTCATTCCAGCATACACACATTTTCTTAAGTTGCCTTCTCTTTCACACAGTACCTGTGCACACATTTGCGTGCGTGACAATGCAGGATTAGTTTCTCTGAAACTGCTTTGCTTACTGAGTTCAATTCGCCTAACATTATCATGTACAGCCTGTACGTGACCAAAACAATGCTGGCATTCCCATAACTTGCAAGGATGCTTTTCATTATAAATAAACAAGCATTTCCATCTTTTAGTTAGAGGAGCGCCTTTGCTTACATTGGCGAGGTCTCTCTACTCTGACGCTGTGGCTCAGCAGCTTGCTGATTCTCTCTAGGAGGGGGTCCAGCTCACCACCAAGACGGGGACTTACACTCTTTCCCATCAAGTAACCGGAATTGGATCATCCAGTGCAGGGATTCTTGGCAATATACACGCACACCTACCCTAGACACTTGAGTTAGGGACTGCACAGTAGGAGTACGCCTAATATTCTGTATTGTTTTATTTGCTTGCATATATATATATACTGTTTTATCTCCAAGGTGCAGCTTTTCATTCTGTTTACCGTTTTGGTACTTCTAATATCCTGTCTCTGCTTCTGTCTATTGGTCATTGCAACACATATATTTTCGACAAGAATCATATTGGTTCAATAAACATTAAAAAAGGCCCTCTGTGTATTTCTTGTATATTGTTCTATCTGAGAATACTAGATCACAAATGCCTGAGCAAAAACTTTCTAGATCTGTTAGCACACTTCCTGAGGGACCAGGGTTGTCATGTTTGGTGGTTGCCAGAACCATTTGTTGCCCAACTAGGTTTAGGGGGCTTATGATGACAGTGTGAACTCTCTGGCCTATAGCACGACATATCCTGAGTGTGTGCATTTATTTATTTATTAATTTATTTATTTATTTATTTATAAAGTTTTATATAGCGCGAACTTGATCCCGAAGGATATCAGAGCGCTTTGCATAGAGTCAGTCTGGCACCATCCCAACGGTTATGCTGTCCACAAACACACAGTTCCTACCATAAGGTCAAAACTACACAACCGGTCAGATTTTATTATGTTTAAGATCTCTTTTATTATTAAGAAGAATTATGCTCCACAGATAAAACATTATCCCACCAACATCCAGTGGCCAGTGGGAAATTATCAATTAATAGTAACTTAAGAGATAGATAAAGCAAGAACGGAAGAGAAGAGTAAGGGGTATAAACAAAGGAAGTGTATGTGTGTTGATGCCAAATGTGACAGATATGACATCAGCCGCACAGTAAGAGTGTAAGAAGAAGTGGGGAGGTGAGCTCAGTTTTATACAGTAATCTTCTATCTGTCTAAGTCGAATCTCAAGTCGAAGAACTCAGAAGTAGGTTGGAAACGACAATTCTTGAAACTCGGCTGAAAGATAGCAGACGCAGGGTCCCCACGTTTTGTCAGACAAGGGCATTGTGTGTATTGCAACCGCCCTCAACTTTTCCAGACCCAATATGTCCCAAAGCTCATGGAGCCGATCTTTAAGGGTCGGGATCGATTCCGAGCCCCATCTGAAAAGTAGATATTGCTCTTCTGCTCCCAAAGTCAAACTGATGGCACATCCCTTGGGTGACTATAAGGGAAAAAAATATCAATGAGTTCGGGAGTCTCAATTAAATATAACTGGGGAATCGGTGTATCGTTGTGTCATATATTTCATCCACCGCATGCAGGACCTCCCGCCAGAAATTGTTCAATTTTGTGTAGTGCCATTGTCGCCAACAGGTAGCAGCGCTGCCATTATTCAAATATGCTAGCTGGGGTGTAATACCAGTAGTGGCTATCTTAAGAAATATTTCCTTAGTAGATGTATTTCGCGTGGAGACCCGGGTACAATGGAGAACATCACGCCACTACTTATTCGTAATAGTGCGTTCGCACTCTGCCTCCCGTCTAAGTTGCGCTGATGTTTTAGGTAGTCTCTGCGGGGAGACTAGAAAGACATATATATCTGAAAGGAGGTGTTCATCAGAGGAGTGTGTAATGTTTAATTTTTCGAATGAGGTGTGCGGTCTACTAGCATGAGGGTGAATTGAAGGTAGGGACACCCAATGGCGAATGGCTATGTATTGCCATTGACCTGCTTCGGAAGATCAATGGCCAATCAAAGCTGAGGCAAATCCATGCAGCCCTCAGCATCAAAAAGGTTGCCAATTTTTTTCCAGTTAGCCTCCTACCACAATCCATAAGCAGCATCTGACCGCGTGGGGGGAATAGTCAGGAATCCTTTTTATGGGCATCTGTGGAGAGATGGGGGTGGGCAGACCCTTCCGTGTTTGCGCCTTATCCCACACCCCCACTGTAGCGTGAAATACTCAGGAAGTATATACTACAGATGGTCGGTGTGCCCTGGGCAGCCACGGAAACTTCCAAATATGTACACTCACTACTGCTTGGTCAATAAAGCAACAGTGTTTTTCAGTGGTAGAACGGGACAACTCCACCATATAGCGCAGTTCCGCTGCTCGATAATAACTCACTAGATGTGGGACCCCCAGCTGCCTGTGGTAAATATGCCTGGGCACTTGCCATCCTTGCTTTCTTCCCATCCCAGAGAAAATCCCAAATGTGCTTCTGTAACCTATCCTGTGCTTGTGTCGCGGGTGGGAGTGGCAGTCTTTGCATAACGTACAACACCTACGGTAAGAGGGGCATTTTCACCTCTGCAAAGCGACCCAACCAAGACAGGCCATTGCCCTTCCATTTAGAGGGATCAGGGCGTGAGTTCATCAAGAGTGAATTATAATTATGTGTTGCCATAGTTGTGGGGGTTGCAAAAACCACAGTTGATGGACAGAATGCAGAACAATGTCATACATTCACCCCAGTACAGAGATCTGGGCCTAAATCCATTGCTTTTTTGCACTCCACACCACTCCAGTTCAGACATGGCCATATGCAAATCAGTCTGACCCAGTGCCTCATGGGAACAGTCCAGCCCGAACTGCCAAGCCA
Organism: Lissotriton vulgaris; assembly: GCF_964263255.1. Lineage (NCBI taxonomy): Eukaryota > Metazoa > Chordata > Amphibia > Caudata > Salamandridae > Lissotriton > Lissotriton vulgaris. The sequence goes on from NC_141698.1 coordinate 1,031,690,037, forward strand.
AGCCTTCCCTGGACCGGAAACAAGCTTCCGAGGACCGGTTTCTGGCATTCCAGCCGTCTTCAGCCCGGCTTGCTTGAATCCAGTGGTGTGGAGAGCATGGGACTCACGTCTGAGCATACCCATCCCACTCGGGGTGACAAATGCAAAAACCACAGTTGATGGACAGAATGCATTCTCCGCAGTACAGAGATCTGGGCCTAAATCCATCTTTTTTTGCACTCCACACCACCCCAGTTCAGACATGCAAAAACCACAGTTGATGGACAGAATGCCAGGTGAATGGAAAGCTAATCTCCAACAGAGAACTATCTGGTTCGGGGATGGTTGGCTTCCATATGGATGACTTTTTGTAGTTGGATTTAAAGCCATCGACCTCTCCAAAAAGTGTCAGCTCCGTCATAATTGCTGTTAGAGAGGAACGTGGCTTTGATAAAAGAAGCAAAACATTGTCAGCATAAAGTGCCATTTTATGTGTTCTTCCCCTCCCCCATGGAGATGCCTGAAACCCATGGATGATCGCGTATGAGTTTGGCAAAGAGTTCCGTATACAAGGCAAACAATAAAGGTGATAGGGGCATCTCTGTCATGTACCCCTAGTGATAGGGAAGGGTCGGGACAAGAGGCCATTGACTTGTACCATCGCCTTTGGTGAGGCATACCTACATTGGATCCACCTACAAAATCTCAGACCCAGGCTAAAACGCACAAAAACAGCAGAAAGGTCGGACCAGTGGACTCAGTCAAAGGTCTTCCCTGCATCAATTGACAGGAGAATGGCTGTTATACCGGAGCGTTGTGTCTTATCCAAGAGATAGCAGAGGTGTTTGATGTTATCGCTGCAATTCCTCTCTGGGATAAATCCTGTCTGATCGGGGTCCACCAATCCATGTAAGAGGCCAATCTATGAGCTAGAATGCCCGTAAAGATTTTTGCATCCACATTTAAAAAGGAGATGGGATGGAGCAGCATTTAGGGTCTGTCCCCGGCTCAGGAATAACAGCAATTGTAGCTAATTGCATTGTGAGTGTCAGGGAGAAGGTATTACTAAAATCATTATCCAGCCTCAATAATAAGGGGGCCAAGAGCAATAAATGCTTCATAAACCTTTGCACTATTCCAATCATGGCCTGGTGCTTTACTAGTCTGGAGGTGTTGTATCGCCATAAGGATTTTGTTATGGGTGATGGCCTTCTCCAGACCAACAGCAACTTCATGGGGGATATGGAGTAGGGGGATCGAGTAAAGAAATGTCTCTTTACTGTCAGCATTAGGTATCTTTGCGGAATAGAGATGGGAATAAAAGGATTTGGTCCTCCCGGGGTATCAGAGTACTGTCAGACCTCCTTAGATCATCTACCCTTCTGTGCATTGCTTGGGCACGAAGTTGGTAAGCTAAAAGTCATCCTGCCTTATTCCCACCTGCATAATATTTTTGTTTTGTGCTTAATAGGTCATACTCCGCTCTATCCATGTCTAGGGCTTTTAGCTGGGTATTCGCTTCTTTAAGTTGGCGCTGTACTGAACCAGTGCATTTGTGGATAGTTTCAAGATCCCTGAGTGTGGATTCTAGCCGTGTACGTTTATTGCGTTGATCTATGTTAAAGCGGGCTGCTATGGCGATAAATTGGCCCCTCACTATCACTTTTAAAGTGTCCCATAAAAGTGTGATAGGCGTGTTTGGTGTATTATTCAGATCCAAGAAAGTCACTATGCTAGATTTAATTTCTGTGAGTGTACTCTCATAGGTGAGGAGCTTGGCGTTAAGGCACCAAGTTCGGTCAGACTTTTTTTTGTAATCGCAGGAAGTTAAGTGATTTGCTCAGAATCACAGAATGTTGAGCCGACACCAGGACTCGAACCTGGTTCATTGATTAGCAACTCCTCTCATTCCCTTGACAATAAGTTTCTATTGTACGGTGAAGACGGAGTGTTTTTTCAGTGCATGTTGCAGAACAGTCATACTTAGGGATACATATTCTTTTTATGCCGTAGTGTGAATCTGGTAATGCAGCAGAAGGAGCTGGGTGCTTCGAATAGTGCTAAGTGCAAGCGTGGGCTCAAAGCATGTAATGAGGGCAGCTGTTACATCTTATTACAAGGATGCTTCCGCCAATGAACGTTTGGGAACAGGTCAGCAATAATCAATCAATCAGTCAATTAAGAATTTGTGGAGCGCAGTACTCACCTGTGAGGGTCTCAAGGTGCTGGGGGAAAAAGGGGGGGTGCTACTGGTCGAACAGCCAGGTCTTGAGTAGCCTCCTGAAGGTCAGCAGGTCTTGGGTCTGTCGTAGGCTCAGTGGGAGGGTGTTCCAGGTCTTGGCGGCGAGGTAGGAGAAGGCATTGCCGCCGGTGGTTGTTCTTCGGATGCGAGGGACGGTGGCGAGGACGTGGCTTCAGGAGGGGTGGTACAGCCCCCTAATTGATGTATTTTCTGATGAATAGTCGTGTACAGATGCTTTCAGTCGGGTATGGTGAGGAGTCTGTCGGATTTCACCTGCGAGTTGTGCATGCACACAGTGACAAAAAATGCACACTCTCATCTCTGTTTAGAAAGTACCATTTAAAATAAATTATTTCACACAATATTGGGTTTCCCTCACTTAGTGCTCCTACCAATTCACATTCCTCTCCCTTCCCACTGCCCCTTAAGCCACCCTCATGCACCCTGCTTGTCTTAACGACCAAGCTGCGCATCTGAATAATGTTCTTGACATTTCTATGTCAGAGTTACTCTTTAGCCCCTGTCCATTATATGTCAAGGTATCTTATGTGGATATAATGACAATCTGGAATGGATCCTACCATCCTCACCCTAGGATGGACACACCAGCATACAATAACTGTTGCACAGTTCTGCAACATTTTTTATGTTAAAGGTAACTGCAGTAGCTTATTACCAGCACGGCACCGCCCAACCTGTCCATGGGAAAAGATTTATTATATTACAAAACGACTGTGTTGTTCTGCCAATCTTGAATCTGTATCTTAAGCTAAAAGATGTATCCTACTGTAGTGTAGACAGCAATGAACATTAATACACTTTGTCTAGTTCCCGTGCTAGATTCATAGGCACAAACACATTACAATACAGTAAGTCTACAATCTCGGGTTGAGCTAAAATATAATCCCTCTTGTGAAGTTTTGCACCTGTGACAATCTTTGATTCTTCATAAAGTTGTGCGTTTGACACCTTTGCAAAACTAAACTTGAGGGCGGAATTTCCCACAAAATACTTTTTGGGGGTATTTTTCCAGCAGATACCTTTTTTGCTTGTTGTCTCCTGGTGAGAGCAAATTTTGCAAGTTTTTTTGTCTCTGAAAAACAAATGTTTATAGGATTTTGTACACCCAGTTTTTTACTACTTTACCAACTTTTTAAGTTTTAGACGTTCTTTAAAAAAAAAACTGTTACGAAATTGGTGAAGCCCAACTTTGTGGAGCCCTACTACAATCTTGTTGAGCTTACTAAGGTCATCAGAGTACAGTGGAAGAGACACATTTGATTCGCGGCTTGCTGGACACTTACCAATTGACTCTATAACATGCAAACTTTACGAAAGTTTAAAATAAGTGCATCAAGCCCGCTCGGGAGGAAGTTCCTTCAGGCTCCTGGGAGGCCAAGCTTGGAATCAACTCCCAGCAACCCTAAGATCTATTTCTGACCTGGTTGTTTTCAAGAAACTTCTTAAAACCTGGTTATTCAGTGGTTAGGGCTGTTCTTGGAGGTTTGTGAGACAGAGACTCCTAGCGCCGAGACACTCGTTCTGAGTAGCCGCGTGCTTTACAATGCACATCATTCATTCATTCAAGAGAGGAAAGGTACTATAATCCCTGGAAGGCGACCATGTACACAAATGCTTCTAAAGTATGAAGTAACTATGAGAAAAGGAGGGATTGGGAAGTGGCTTCTGGAAGCGTGCTCTGTGCACCGAATGCATGTAAGACCCAGGTCTAAGAGCTCACAACTCAGGATGGGTAGAATTACTCTACAAGGGAATATTCTATATCAAGAGCTCTCAGCTTTGGTCCAGGAAGACCAGATCAATGCCAAATTTTCAAGGAAGCCATGTAAGATATATTCGCAAAGGATGATGCTAGACATCTGGCATGTATATGAAAATATTAACTTGAAATGGCGGAAAGGAAAGTGTCACGACCTCAAACGTGTTGGTGGGATGAGTCAAGCAGACTGAGCGAATATAACC